>NC_133328.1:22245146-22569337 GCF_042186555.1 Aquarana catesbeiana
TTTGGATGCATAGAATGCACTTTTTGGTTATTTTCTATTGGCAGATAGCATGTCTAATTTTTTTTTTTTTTAACGCACAGTAAAAAAATTGTGCAGAATAATACTTGGCTATGTGTTTTACTTCAAATGACTGTTTGGGAGTCGGCAGTTACATTTTAAAAAATACAATGTAAAATTGACAAGGGACACCAACATAGTTGTATCTTTGTTCTTAAAAAGTACAGGATAATGATGTTGTGGTAACTTGCACAAATAAAAAAAAAAAAAAAAAAATAATAATATTATTCTTGATATCACTAGAAAAAAAAAGCCTTTGAAAATTAGTTTGCAATAACTCCATCAATATCACCAGCAAAGCAGCTTCATTATTATCCCATTAAAGAAGAAGAGAATTGTGCGCTGCATTTGGAGATTTCATAATTTGCCACGTCACGAATGTTAATTCTCCATTACGAACGCTAGTTTACAAGACCGACCGCTTTTGCTTCCGAGCATGTGTGTTTGTACTTTGGACTTTTGTCCGATGGACTTGTGTACACACGATCGGAAAGTCCGATAACAGGCATTTGTTGTTGGAAAATTTGAAAACATGCTAGCCAACATTTGTTGGTGGAACGTCCGACAACAAATGTCCAATGGAGCGTACACACGGTCGGACTTACCGCCAATAAGCTCACATCCAACATTTCCCGTTGGAAAATCCGATCGTGTGTCAGCAGCATAAGTTGGTAATGTTGGTAAAATTAGAAAAATATATACATAAAACGATTTTTCAGAAATAAAAAACTGATAATTGGCATGTGCGTATGTATTCTCCCCCTTTGTTATGAAGCCCATAAAAAGCTCTGGTGCAACCAATTACCTTCAGAAGTCACATAATTAGTGAAATGATGTCCACCTGTGTGCAATCCAAGTGTCACATGATCTGTCATTACATATACACACCTTTTTGAAAGGCCCCAGAGGCTGCAACACCTAAGCAAGAGGCACCACTAACCAAACACTGCTATGAAGACCAAGGAACTCTCCAAACAAGTAAGGGACAATGTTGTTGAGAAGTACAAGTCAGGGTTAGGTTATAAAAAAATATCCAAATCTTTGATGATCCCTAGGAGCACCATCAAATCTATCATAACCAAATGGAAAGAACATGGCACAACAGCAAACCTGCCAAGAGACGACCGCACACCAAAACTCACGGACCGGGCAAAGGAGGGCATTAATCAGAGAGGCAGCACAGAGACCTAAGGTAACCCTGGAGGAGCTGCAGAGTTCCACAGCAGAGACTGGAGTATCTGTACATAGGACGACAATAAGCCGTATGCTCCATAGAGTTGGGCTTTATGGCAGATTGGCCAGAAGAAAGACATTACTTTCAGCAAAAAACAAAGTTTTGAGTTTGCGAAAAGCCATGTGGGAAACTCCCAAAATGTATGGAGGAAGGTGCTCTGGTCTGATGAGACTAAAATTGAATTTGTTGGCCATCAAAGAAAACGCTATGTCTGGGGCAAACCCAACACATCACATCACCCAAAGAACACCATCCCCACATTGAAACATGGTGGTGGCAGCATCATGCTGTGGGGATGTTTTTCAGCAGTCGGGACTGGGAAACTGGTCAGAGTTGAGGGAAAGATGGATGGTGCTAAATACAGGGATATTCTTGAGCAAAACCTGTACTACTCTGTGTGTGATTTGAGGCTAGGACGGAGGTTCATCTTCCAGCAGGACAAAGACCCCAAACACACTGCTAAAGCAACACTTGAGTGGTTTAAGGGGGAAACATATAAATGTGTTGGAATGGCCTAGTCAAAGCCCAGACCTCAGTCCAATAGAAAATCTGTGGTCAGACTTAAAGATTGCTGTTTACAAGTGCAAACCATCCAACTTGAAGGAGCTGGAGCAGTTTTGCAAGGAGGAATGGGCAAAAATCCCAGTGGTAAGATGTGGCAAGATCATAGAGACTTATCTAAAACGACTTGGAGCTGTTATAGCCGCAAAAGGTGGCTCTACAAAGTATTTTACTTTAGGGGGGTGAATAGTTATGCACATTGCCTTTTTCTGTTATTTTGTCCTATTTGTTGTTTGCTTCACAATAAAAATAAAAAACATCTTCCAAGTTGTGGGCATGTTCTGTAAATTAAATGATGCAAATCCTCAAACAATCCATGTTAATTCCAGGTTGTGAGGCAACAAAACACGAAAAATGCCAAAGGGGGGGGGGGGTGAATACTTTTGCAAGGCACTGTATATACAAATATCTTTCCAATAAAAACTAATGAAACAAAAAAAAAGTTTGGCAGAGGTTCTAAACTTTCCCTCCTCTATCCAAAACTAAAAAAAAAAAAAAAAAGTTTGCCAAAGATAAACTTTAAGATCTTACATTGGTTAGGAAGTATACCTTGTCACCTTGTCGGGTAACCGTAAACGGCCTTGCCTGATCACAAGCAATGCTTGAAAAGGAAGGTGTATGGCTGCTGTCTAAGGATCAGAACAGACCCTTCACAACTAATGTGTATTTGAGAGATAGGAGTAGAAGAAACAGTCTGGTGGAGAGTATTTGCAATGCTCTGGATTAGTGAATCTGCTTGCTGAGCAATAAAGATCGTTGGATGCGAAAGAACAACGCGGGAGTGCAGCTTTTTCATTGTTATTTTCATATTTTATACAAATAAATAGATAAGTCGTATATCATTACCTGATAATGATCTATTTTTTTTTTTCACTGGGGTTACATCCCATTTTCATACCTTTTTTATATTTCATAACCCTGACAGTAATGCTTTCCATAAACACCCAGCTACAAAGCTGCCAAAGGGATAGCAATCTTCAGAAATTGCAGCAATTTTCTCTGCTCGTAAATAAGGAAAATTGAAAGCATTTGAGTAAATTTGTGGCTCCGTAGCCTGGAGGAAGGGAGCGCTCTGCCTTTCCCACTTCACATCCTGGCTGAAAAAAATGAAAAATACATCCGTGGCTTATACAGGCTTCCCTACTAAGGTAGAGAGAGCGGTATGACCAGTGCAGCAACCCCCCCCCCCCAGCAATAAATCATGGATGTGACTTCTTTATAAACTGATGAAAGCTGAAATCTGATTGGGCACTTTGGGCTGCATAACCACTTGACCTTTGGAAGATTCACCCCCCCCCTTTCCATGACCAGGCCATTTTTTGCGATACGGCACTGCGTTACTTTAACTGACTGCACATAGAACGCTCTACCCAAATAAAATGTATATACCGTATTTATCGGCGTATAACACGCACTTTTCCCCTTAAAATCGGGAAAATCGTGGGTGCGTGTTATACGCCGATCCCCCACGATCCCCTGCCGATTCTGAGCCTTTTGGCGGCTCTCGGCGGCTTTTGCCCGTTCTCGGCGGCTTTCGCCCATTCTTGGCGGCTCTCGGCTGCTCTCGGCCCGTTCTCGGTGGCTTTCGGCGTCTCTTGCAGTCCCACGTGAGCCGGCGAGAATGGCTGAAAGCTGCCTAGAGCGGCCGAGAAAGGCGGTGCCATTTTTAAACACCAGATGTCTGCGAACGACACAGGGCAAGGCTACAGATGGACACTGACAAGGCTGCAATGGGGGACAAGGTACAGATGGACACTGACAATGCTACACTGACACTGACAAGGCTGCAGATGGACACTGACAAGGCTGCAATGGGGGACAAGGTACAGATGGACACTGACAAGGCTACACTGACACTGACAAGGCTATAGATGGACACTGACAAGGCTGCAATGGGGGACAAGGTACAGATGGACACTGACAAGGCTGTAATGGGGGACAAGGTACAGATGGACACTGACAAGGCTGCAATGGGGGACAAGGTACAGATGGACACTGACAAGGCTGTAATGGGGGACAAGGTACAGATGGACACTGACAAGGCTGTAATGGGGGACAAGGTACAGATGGACACTGACAAGGCTGCAATGGGGGACAAGGTACAGATGGACACTGACAAAGCTGCTATGGGGGACAAGGTACAGATAGACACTGACAAGGCTGCAATGGGGGACAAGGTACAGATGGACACTGACAAAGCTGCTATGGGGGACAAGGTACAGATAGACACTGACAAGGCTGCAATGGGGGACAAGGTACAGATGGACACTGACAAAGCTGCTATGGGGGACAAGGCTATAGATGGACACTGACAAGGCTGCAATGGGGGACAAGGTACAGATGGACACTGACAAAGCTGCAATGAGGGACAAGGTACAGATGGACACTGACAATGCTACACTGACACTGACAAGGCTGCAGATGGACACTGATGAGGGTGCATTGATGGGCATTTCAATGTAAGTTTTTTTCCTTAAACTTCCCTCCTAAACATGGGGTGCGTGTTATACGCCGATAAATACGGTAATTTTTTCCCCCCAAATAGAGCTTTTGGTGGTATTTGATTCCCCCTTTTATTTTTTGCGCTATAAACAGAAAAAAACTAACTATTTAAAAAAAATAAATATATATATTTTTTGCTTTCTGCTATAAAATACATCCAATAAAAAAATGTAAAAAAATCCAATTTCTTCATCAATTTAGGCCAATATGTATTCTGCTACATATTCTTGGTAAAAAAAAATCCCAATAAGCGTATATTGATTGGTTTGCACAAAAGTTATAGGGGTTGATTTACTAAAGGCAAATAGACTGTGTTACTTTTGAAAGTGCAGTTTCGCTCTGCAAGGGCAGTTGCTCCAGAGCTTAGTAAATAATAGAGAGCTCTGCTGACTTCCATCATCCAATCACGTGTAAGCAAAAATGCTGTTTTTGTCATTTTCCTTGCACATGATTGGATGATGGAAGTCAACAGAGCCTCACATTATTTACTAAGCTCTGGAGCAACTGCCCTTGCAGAGCGCAACTGCACTTTCAAAAGTGCACAGTCTATTTGCCTTTAGTAAATCAACCCCATAGTGTCTACAAACTATGGGATACATTTATGGATTTTTTTTTATTTATACATTTTTTATTTTTTAGTAGTAATGGCGGTGATCAGTGATTTTTAGCGGGACTGCGATATTGCGGCAGACAGCTGGACACCTAACTGACATTTTTTTTGGGAACCAGTGACACTAATAAAGTGATCAGTGCTAAAAATATACACTGTCACTGTATTAATGACACTGGCTGGGAAGGGGTTAACATCAGTGGCGATCAAAGGGTTAAAGGGTTTGTAACCCACATCATGTACTTTATATAATCTGCTCTGACTTATAAAATATGTCCCCCTGTGTGTGTGTGTGTTGTATAAAAAAAAAAAAGAAAAAAAGCTGTATATACCTTATCTGTGAGAGCTGATCATTGGTCACATGAAACCCTGCATCTCTTTTCCCCCCATCTCACAGATGCAGTGGGAGGGGCCGAGATTCTGCCCAGCAAAAATTACACCCCAAAATACATTGTGCTACTCCTGAGTATAGCGATACCACAATTGTGAGACTTTTACACAACCTGGCCACATACAGAGGCCCAACATCCAAGTAGCACCGTCAGGCGTTCTAAAGGCATAAATTACACACTGAGACCCCTTTCACACTGGGGCATTTTTCAGGCGCTTTAGTGTTAAAAAAGTGCCTGTAAAGCGCCTGAAAGAAGCCTCATCTGCAATCTCAATGCGAAAGCCCGAGTGCTTTCACGCTGGGGCGCTGCGCTGGCAGAGCGTCAAAAAAAGTCCTGCAGGCAGCTTCTTTGCATCGCTTTCGTGTTTTTGCCACCGGGCTGGGTGCACCGATGGCCTGAGCCCTTTTACACTGCCAGCTCCCGAAAAACGCCCCAGTGTGAAAGGAGTCTTAAGTGATGCTTTACCAGCCTTTTTTGGGCGTGTGAAAAGGCTTGGGCTTTCACATTGGGATTGCAGATGAGGCTTCTTTCAGGCGCTTTACAGGCGCTTTTTTTAACGCTAAAGCGCCTGAAAAAGTCTGAAAAACGCCCCAGTGTGAAAGGGGTCTTAGTTTCCTGAGTACCTATAATATTTTTGAAGGCCCTGGAGCACCAGGACAATGAAATTAGATGTGACAGATGATCGCGGACAGATGTGCACAGATTATCACGGACAGATGTGCACAGATGATCACGGACAGATGTTTAGTGGGACAGATGTGGGACAGGTGTTGGTGTTTTTCACTGCTTGGGGACACTGTTTGGGGACACTAGCTGGGTGATCAGTGTGTAAAAAAGCTGTAAAAAACAGCTCATACACACTGATCCCCAGCTCGCACATCTGCTCTCCTTCTCCTCACTGACTCTGTGTGAGGAGAAGCAGAGCCGATCGCCTGACAACAGCTCTCTGTTTTCATTACATGACGGCTGTGATTGGACACAGCCGTCGTGGGATCAGGAGGGCCTATCACAGAGCCCTCCTGCCGAGCGATGTTGCCCTGTCTCTGGGGGACACAGGCACATCGGGATCGCGTCGGGCACGTGGCCACCCGGCCATTTATGTGCAGTGGCTGGGTGGAAAGTGGTTAATGTGCCCCCATCTTCTCTTGCCTGCACACATAAGTAAAATCATACGTAGGTCACGGCCACATATGTAAACGGCGGTCAAACCAAAGATGTGAGGTATCGCCGCGAACGTTAGAGCGAGAGCAATAATTCTAGCACAAGACCCCCTCTGTAACCCTAAACTGGTAACCTGTAAAAATGTTTAAAATATAGCCTAGGGAGATTTTTAAGTATCGAAGTTTGGCATCATTCCACGAGTGTGCATAATTTTAAAGCGTGACTTGTTATGTAGAGCTGCACGATCAATTGTTAAAAGATCGTGATCTTGATTCGACCCCCCCACATGATCTTAATCCATCATTTCCATGATTAATGTAGAAAGTGCAGAGCATTTCCCCTGCTCACTGCTGTCAAAAAAAAAAAAGCAGCCGGCAATCTTTATCAGCAACATTGCTCAGGGCTGAAAGTGATGGGTAAAAAGAAACATATCTTCTTATCTGTCCTTCTGTTCATTTACTGATCAAATGGATGAACTTTGGTCTGCAAATGAAGTCAGTTTAACCACTTCAAACCTGGGCACTTTCGCACCTTCCTGCCCAGGCCATTTTTCAGCTTTCAGTGCTGTCACTTTTTAAATGACAATTGCGCGTTCATACACACTGTACCTAAACAAAATTTTTATCATTTTTTTCCCACAAACAGAGCTTTCTTTTGGTGGTATTTGAGTGCCTCTGTGGTTTTTATTTTTTGCTAAACGAATAAAAAAAGACCGAAAATTTTGAAAAAAAAAAAGTTTTTCTTTGTTTTTGTGATAAAATTTTGTAAATAAGTACCGTAAGTTTTCTCCTTCACTTATGGGCACTGATAAGCTGCACTGATGGGCACAGATAAGGCGGCACCGATGAGGTGGCACTGATGGGCACTGATGATGGGCACTGATAGGCGGCACTGATAGGCAGCAATGATAGGTGGCACAAATATGCGGCACTGATGGGCATTGATAGGTGGCACTGATGGGCACTCACAGGTGGTACTGGTGGGCACTGAAAGGCTGCACTGATGGGTACTTATCGGTGGCACTGATAGACTGCAATGATAGGCAGCAATGATAGGTGGCACCGATATGTGGCACTGATGGGCATTGATAGGCTGTACTGATGGGCACTCATAGGTGGCACTGAAAGGCAGCACTGATGGCTGGCACTGATAGATTTCACTGATAGGCATCATTGGTTGCACTGGCAGGCATTTTTCATTGGCACTGATTGGCATTTCCCTGCTGGTCTAGGGTGGCATATCTGGTGGTCCAATGTGGTGGCCATCCCTGGTAGTCCTGGCGGCATCCTGGTGGTCCTGGGCGGGTATCCGAGGGGGGGCTGCGCTGATAAACAATCAGCACAGACCCCCCTGTCAGGAGAGCAGCCTATCGGCTCTCCTCTACTCATGTCTGTCAAACGTGAGTAAGGAAAAGCCGATAAACGGTTCTCTTTCTGTTTACATCGTGATCAGCCGTGATTGGACACGGCTGATCACGTGGTAAAATGTCCCTGTCAGAGGCTCTTTACCTAGATCGGGGCGTGGTGTCTTATTTTATTGCCATCTTGATTGATAATCTAATGTTCCGGGGTTGTAAATCTTTAAAATAAAAAAGTTCTTCAAAATCGTAAGAGAATCATGAGAGAATTGTGATCTTTATTCTAAGTAAAAAAAATTGTGATTCTCATTTTATCCAGAAGTGTGCAGCTCTAATGTTAGGTATCTATTTACTCGGCATAAAATTATTTTTCACATTATACAAAAAAATGGGGGTAACTATTGTGTTTAGTTTTTTTAAAGGAGTTGTAAACCCTCGTGGTTTTTCACCTTAATGCATTCTAAAGAAAAACCTTCTATAGTGCAGCACCCCCCCAGAGCCCCCCTTTTACTCACCTGAGCTGGTCTTTCCAGCGCGGACAATGAGCACACCAACTCCAGCCGCTGTCTCGGGTCCTGATCGGATAGCGTGTTAGCACCACAGCCATTGGCTCCCTCTGCTGTCAATCAAATCCAATGACTTGGGAGCCAGGGGGCGGGGCCGAGTCCTGCTGTCAGGGACAATAGACGCAGCAGCAGGACACGGGAGCGCGCCCGCATGGGTGTCCCGAAGGAGAGCGCTTCTCTGACGGGGCACTCGAGAAGAGGAGGAGCCAGGAGCACCGCTGAAGGACCCCAGACGAGGAGGATCGGGGGCCACTTTGTGGAAAACCAACTGCACAGAGGAGGTAAGTATGATATGTTTGTTTTTTAAAAGAAACAAAAAAAACCCGAAGATTTAGGGCTCTTTCACACGGACGTGTCCGTGTATGGAGCCCGCTCTGCTCAGCGGGGGGATCGCTCCGTGGATCCTCGCTGAGCAGGCAGATGACAGGTCCGTCGCTGCACACTGTGCAGGGACTGACCTGTCAGAGCACCGCTCTCCCCTATGGGGGATCGGATGATGACGGACCGTAGAGTCCGTCATCACCCGATCCGATCCGCGAACGGATGGAAAAGTAGGTTTTTCCTCCGTTGCACATTTTCGGATCGGAGCGGGTCGGATGTCAGCGGACATGTCACCGCTGACATCCGACGCTCCATAGAGGTCTATGGAGGGTCCTAAAAAAACTGACAGGCGGACCTGAACGGATCGTTCGTGTGAAAAGAAGCCTTAGTTATCCTTTAAATTCATGTGCAAATACCGTGTGATGTGAAAAATTGCAATGACCACCATTTTATTCCCTAGGGTCTCTGCAAAAAAATAAATAAATAAAAAAAATAAATAAGTTAAAAAAAAAAAATATATATATATATATATATATATATATATATATATATATATATATATATATATATATATATATATAATGTTTGGGGCTTCTGAGTAATTTTCTAGCAAAAAAATGATGATTTTTACATGTAGGAGAGAAATGCCAGAATTGGCCCAATGGTTAAAGTCATTTTCCTCCTCATTATGTAACAGTGTTTGTGCCCGCCGATTTGCCACTTGGGCCCAAACAAAGATAAAGGTGAGAAGAGGTGGGTTGGGAGGTGGGAGCTAGCAGAAAAAACATTATCATGGGCTTTGAATGGTCAAAGTGACTGTTTCTCTTTATGGTAACTGAGCATCCCGTAAGATATTTTTCATCTGTTTAAGACATTTGTGTTTTGTTTTCTGCCAACAGTGCACTGACTACGACCTGGATTTTGGCACAGAATGCTTACATTTGGCCCTGGAATACAGTAAAGTCAGAGCAAAGTTAGTGGAAGGACCCCCCGATCTGTGGAAGGTAAATATAACGTTAGTGGAGGTGACCTCACATTAAATGTTTGAGTTACACTTAACTACTGCAAACACACGGGCCGTTCAGCCAGCGGGCAGCCCCTGCTGCCTGGAGCACCGCACTAAGCTCAGTTTGTACAAAGTCTGCAAACACTAATTGGGCAGCTGATTTGTTTTGGTGTAAGATTTAAACAGTTACACACTTTGTGGGAAACGGTGTACAAGCGACCACCGCGAAGAAGTAAAGATAAGGCGAGGCTGCATTCGGTCTGGTAGGTCTGTCTGTCTCCTATAGGCTGGCTCTTGTACAGTTTACTTTCTATGCAAAAATTGATGGTGGCACCGTACCGGCATTTGTTGCATAAATCCTTTATTGTAAGCGGGATATGTACAGAATGCTGCAAAGCTGCTAATATATATATATATATATATATATACACATACACACACAGTATATAAGTGCTAACCAAAGCAACCAGAGCAAAATGTGTTTTTTAAGGTATTGCAGCATTCTACATGCCCCCCCCCCCCCCCCTTCCCGCTTAAAGTGGACCTTCGCCTTAATGGTGATGTTGTGCCGCCCTGCCTCCTACCCCCTCCCTCTCTTACAAATGGACAATTGTTGCTTGGAAGGTACTGTATTTGTGGTGCCAAGCAGCAGTTCTGCATTTCTTGCCAAGGCAAGACTTCCCCCCTCCCCCTTCATGTGCGCGTGGGGTTTCCCATACACGCCCAAAGACTACTGTCGGGGAAGAACGAAACCTTTTTCTTTGCATGCGCGCGGAAAATCACTTGCGTAGTCGCATGCGCAGTTGTGTCAACAGGCTCTTCCAGGACCCGAAGGCTAAGCAAAAGCAATGGTCATAATAGTGGCACCCGAGGGGGTGGGCATGGGCAAGTTTTGCTTTTTAGTGCAATTAAAGATTTAAGCAACAAATGCCAGTTTAGGGCTCATCCAGCATTGCATCTGACATACACTATACTGCCAAAAGTATTGGGACACCTGCCTTTACATGAACTTTAATGACATCCCAGTCTTAGTCCGTAGGGTTCAATATTGAGTTGGCCCACCCTTTGCAGCTATAACAGCTTCAACTCTTCTGGGAAGGCCGTCCACAAGGTTTAGGAGTGTGTCTATGGGAATGTTTGACCATTCTTCCAGAAGCGCATTTGTGAGGTCAGGCACTGATGTCGGATGAGAAGGCCTAGCTCACAGTCTCCACTCTAATTCATCCCAAAAGTGTTGAGGTCAGGTTTCTGTGCAGGCCAGTCAAGTTCTTCAACCCCAAACTCGCTTATCCACACTATATTGCCAAAAGTATTGGGCCACCCCTCCAAATCATTTGGTGGAGGGGGGATTATGGTGTGGGGTTGTTTTTCAGGGGTTGGGCTTGGCTCCTTAGTTCCAGTGATGGGAACTCTTAAGGTGTCAGCATACCAAGACATTTTTGGACAATTTCATGCTCCCAACTTTGTGGGAACAGTTTGGGGATGTCCCCTTCCTGTTCCAGCATGACTGCTCACCAGTGCACAAAGCAAGGTCCAGAAAGACATGGATGAGCGAGTTTGAGGTGGAGGAACTTAACTGGCCTGCAACCTGATAGAACATTGTTACCATTGTTTTTAAACAGATAGAGCTTTCTTTTGGTGGTATTTATTTACCACTGGGTTTTTTATTTTTTGCTAAACAAATGAAAAAAGTTAGAAACATTTTGAAGAAAAAAAATGTTTTCTTCGTTTCCATTATAAAATGTTACAAATAAGTAATTTTTCTTCTTCACTGCGCTAATGAGGCTGCGCTGATGGACACTGATTGGCACTGATGGGGCTGCACTGATCATCAGGTCACTGATGATCAGTTCTCTGATTATGAATTTTAATGTGCACTGACACAGACTAGCCAGTTATCGGCATTACTTTCCTCAGACTTTTGGTGGTAAATAAATACCACCAAAAGAAAGCTCTATCTGTCTAAAAAAAATGATACCAATTTCATTTGGGTGCAGTGTTGTATGACCGCGCAATTATTCAAAATGCAACAGGGCTGAAAGCTGAAAATTGGCCTGAGATGGAAGGAGGTAAAAGTGTCCGGTATTGAGGTGGTTAAAGAGTTTGAGAAACACTGATCTCGATTGCCTGCTTCTGATGCACTCTGGCACTGGTACTTGCATAAATGGCAGACTGAACGTATTATTAGTATTGCTGCCAATGGAGAGTGCTGCTCTGGGCATTTGCTTTATTGGCATATAATCCCTTCCTGTGCTGTAATTAATGGCTTGAATTTATTCGCTAGGTGACCTACAAGCGAGATTTATACGCAGCTGAGTCAATTATTAAAGGTAAGTTTGTCTTTTCATGATGTTATTTTAGGTTGTTAACAGGGATGTGTGTTCTAATTAACTCTTTAATGGTGTGAGCGTGATAAAACTGATAAAGAATAGGAGCGGAGCCATGAGGTCACTGCTTTATTATGAGCTTGTTAAACCTTAAAGAAATTCTATATTGATAAAAAATGTTAAGGCAGTTAACACATTCCAGTGTTGTGCTTTTGTAATTCTCTGCAGAAACCTTACAGGAAAATGCTCTAGAATTGACCCCAACTCAAAAAGACTTGCTGTGTTGTAGGGAACATCTAGAAATGTTAATTGCGCTAAAGCAGTACCCTAAAAAAATGTATAATTTTTCTACAACCACTCCTAAAAAACATCAGTGCACATTGTGTGCTTAGGTTGCCTGTACCTTGAGCTTCACAGCTGTATAAATGCATTGCAACATCATCTAAGGCAATGTGTCAAACATGAGGCCCGCGGGCTGGATCCAACCCACCAGAGGCCATTTCATGTGGCCCTTTCTCCTCTCCTGCAGCTGCGTCCCCTCCTCATCTCAGCAGTTGGTAGCAGAGAGGAGGACAGAGCTCCTGCACCAGATCCTGCACTTCTCCGTGCACACGCAGAGAGGCTCATCTCTGCTCCACCCCTATATCAGCACTCAGCAGCAGAGAGGAGGACAGAACTCCTGCTACAGATCCTGCGCCTCTCTGTGCAGCCAGCTCTCCTCTGGTCATCCCCCAGACCTTGCATTTTCTGTTTCCCAGCTCCCTCCCACCTTTTTCTTGGCAACAGAACAAGGTAAAGGGGTGCACTGTGATGTAAGGGACGGCGAAGGACTCTTGACTTCAGATGTAAGGGGGGGTGGGGTGCTCTGGACATCTGCTTATAATTATGAGAATACAGTTCTATGCCAGTTGATAAGGAGGGTTGCACACCGCTGGTATCATCCTCAAGAAACTTTATTAGAGACCGCTCAAACAGAACATCATGGCAGCACTATGTTCTGTCTCAGCAGTCTCCAATAAAGTTTCTTGTGGATGATACCAGCCGTGTGCAACCTTCCTTTTCAGACTTCCATCATCTGCTACAGGAGTTTGAGTGGGCTCCGTGCCGGTCTGCACCTGCTCTTCACAGCTTAAAGCGGAGTTCCGCCCAAAAGTGGAACTTCCCCTTTAAGCATTCCTCACCCCCTTACATGCCACATTTGGCAAGTAATTTTTTTTTGGGGGGGGGGGGGTACCTTCTTTTTAGTGGGACTTCCTGTCCCACTTCCCCCTTCTTCTTCTCGGCTGCCTAGGCAACTCCTCCTCTTGCCCTAGACGGCCCCTCCCTGCTAGAAATCTTCTGAGACACGTCACAGGTCCCAGAAGATTGCCTGACCAATAGCAGAGTGCAGTGCGACTCGCGCATGCGCAGTGCGCACTTGGCCGTGAAGCCGTAAGCTGTCATGGCCGGGTGCCCACAGTTGCTATGATGGCGCTGCGGAGAGGAGCGAGGCTCCAGGTGTCCACATCACTGGACCATGAGAAAGGTAAGTGTCTGTTTATTAAAAGTCAGCAGCTACACTTTTTGTAGCTGCTGAATTTTAATAAACTAAAAAACAGATGGAACTCCTCTTTAGGTCTTACGTTATTACTAAAATCAGTAATAATCAAATGCAGAGGCAATTATTTAATATGTTAGAGAGTAGATACATTTATATAGCCTTACACATACAGTACAACCTGCCCTTTGAGGACAACCATAATGTTGATATGGCCTGCATTGAAATTAAGCTTGATACCCCTAATCTAAGGCAATGCTGCCTCTGACTATCTCCCAAGATTTGCAGTGAGACTTGTTGATGTCGCTACGGCTCGCTGTTCTCCTTGCTGGAGAGGAAGCTGTATCTGAGGCTCTGCAGTGCAAGCTTCTCCCTGTGTGTGCTTCATTTATACTGTGAATATGTGCTTCCACCACCTCCCCTGCTGATTTTTGAATATTTTGCCACCAGTCTTTAGATCAGCAGTTATTAGGAGAGCAGATCTGACATTAAGAAGCAAAGCCCTGCCTGTACCACAATGGCCACTTCCACACAGAGAGACATACTGCAGGACAAGTCAGTAATGGGGAAAAGATACTGGTGACCAGTTCTTTATCCTCTGTTTTGGTACAACTTGCGTAGTACAGGTTTCCAGTGGTGGCTGGTGCTCGATAATTCGGGGGGCAAACCAACGCCAACGACACCCCCCGCGGGAGACAAGGCCCTTATTACAACCCACACCCCCCCCTGCCCCTGAGACGGACGGCCTTCTTACCTGCCCGGGATGACATTCTGACCTCTCCTTCTTCCCCTGTCCGAGCCGGGGAGTGCAGGATGGCTGAGCTGCTGCGAGTGAGCCATCCACTGAGTCGGCTGGTGGGTGGTTGGGTCGGTCTTCTCCTCCAGCCGTGCTCTCCTCTATACTCCCTCCTTCTCCTAAGCTTCCAATTGGATCTCCTGCCATTTTTACAAATCGGGAAACGGGCCCGCTTCCTGATTGTCGGGGAGGAGATTCGGTGTGAAAATAGCAAATATTCATTAGCTATTGTCATACAACTGGGGGGGGCTTACAGTGCAGTGCTCTGCATCCCGAGACCACCCTTTTTTAAAGCCTATAAATGCCTCTGGTGCTAATAATGTGCTTTAAACCCCCCCCCCCCGCATTGGGGTCAATGAATCCGGTGCTCTATATGTAGATAAAGGGGGCCAGACGCATGAATAGGGTGGGTGGCGCCCCTTATGGACGGGCCGCCGCTTCAGGTTTCCTTCAAAGTTATTATAAACTTTAATGCTATGCATATGATATATGATATAAAATATGCATTGATCATGTAGCTTTATGGTGCCATTTGTTGCCCTGTACACACAGCCTATAGTAGAGTAGATCTTCATGTTCCTGTGTTAGAAGTTTGTTTGCTTTTCAACATGTGGCATGCCACATGGCACTGCACAGGTTAATGCATTACCTCTGTCTGTAATGCTAGAACTGCATTTTCCTGTGAAGAGACTACATATCCCACAATCCCCAGGTTTCCAGTCTCATGCTGGTTCAGGTCAGAGCTACAAAGTAATTAGATCTGACACAATCACAAGCAGGCAGAGAATTCACAGACACACTGAGTCAGCTACAAGTTTTTCTTTTTCTATTAGACTAGCCCTTCCATATTTGTGATGCAAAACCGAACAAGTGGCAATGAATTGTGACCAGGAACAGGAAGTTGTCTCGTCTTGTTTTGCCGAATAGGAACAAGCTCGCTGTAACAATACATAAACATAAGCAAATCAATCAACCATGAAACTATACAATTTTACAACATATGGGTCCATCATTACAGGGTAAGGCAAACAAACAGCACAGGGAATATAGCTTCACTAGTACTTAGTAAAAACAGCAAAAACGTTTGAAAGTGTACAATGCCTTTGAGTGCACCACTTTATTGAAATTCCATCACCATCCTGACTACCTTCATCCAAAGCTGTTTTTTACTCACTCAGGAAAAAGTAACAGCTGATCTCAATAGGTTGCCCCCTCTGCTGCTTATATTTCACATTTAAAAATGGTGTTTATGGATAGGGGGAAGGAGGAGGAATATAATAAAAAAAACATAACCGTAACACACATACAATCAGTTATAAAGTCCTACAGTGCTCTGTTGTGCCATGAAGTTCTACAAATACTGTAGAAATAAGAGGAATTATGACTTACCTGTAAATTCTATATTCTGGAGTAAAGTACAGGGCACAGGCAGATTATTCAAACACATTGGGTTATAAGCATCTACCTTCGGTTGATTGGACACTGGCAGAGCTTTAAAGGGCACACCCATTGAGCACCTTCCCTATAACCCTACCATACTCCATGGGTCCCCAGCTTTGTAGAAAGCAATGGAGTGCAAACCAAGAAATGGATGGGAGGGTGGTCAGTGTTCAGTACTGCACTGCAAGATTGAATTTACACGTAAGTAGATATTTCTCTTATCTTAAAGTGGTTGTAAACTCTCGTTTTGAAAAAACAAACAAAAAACAAACATGTCATTTACCTCCACTGTGCAGTCCGTTTTGCACAGAGTGGCCCCGATCATCGTCTTCTGGGTTCGCTCAGTGGGGCTGGTGCATTGAGTGTCCACGTTGAGAAGCTATAAGTCTCTATAATATGTGCTCATAAGTTTACGAACCCTGGCAAAATTTATGATTTCTTGCCCATTTTTCAGAGACTATGAATGATAACACAACAAAACTTTTCTTTCAGACCCCCATACACACTATTAGATTTCCTGCAGATTTTTGTCTTCAGATTTAACAAAAACATGTGGTGCAAGGGCCTGCCAGATTGCATACAAATTGAAACTCTTAAGTTTTGACCTCATATGGTTTTGGTAAATCTGAAGACACAAATCTGCAGAAAATCTAATATTGTGTGTGGGGTCTAACTCATAGTTAGTGTTTGGCTGAAGCCATTTATTATCAGTCAACTGTGTTTACTCTTTAAATCATAATGGCAACAGAAACTACCCAAATGACCCTGATCAAAAGTTCTTAATACCGTGCCCCCTTTAACATCAATGACAGCTTTGAAGTCTTTTGTGGTATTTGTGGACAAGTCTCTTTATCTTCTCAGATGGTAAAGCTGCCCATTCCTCTTGGCAAAAAGCCTCCAGTTCCTGTAAATTCTTGGGCTGTCCTGCATGAACTGCACGTCTGAGATCTCCCCAGAGTGGCTCAATGATATTGAGGTCAGGAGACTGAGATGGCCACTCCAGAACCTTCACTTTATTCTGTTGTAGCCAATGACGGGTCGACTTGGCCTTGTGTTTTGGTTCATTGTCATGTTGGAATGTGTAAGTATGTCCCATGCGCAGCTTCCTGGCTGATGAATGCAAATATTCCTCCAGTATTTTTTGATCACATAGTGCATTCATCTTGCCAACAATTTTGTCCAAATTTCCTGTGCCTCTATAGCTCACACATCCCCAAAACATCAGCGATCCACCTCCGTACCTTTCATCATAGGCCTTGTTGTGGCCTCTCCAAATGTAGCATTTATGGTTGTGGCCAAAAAGCTACATTTTGGTCTCAACACTCCAAATGACTTTCTGCCAGAAGGTTTGAGGCTTGTCTCTGTGCTGTTTGGCGTATTGTAAGCGGGATACATTGTGGCATTTGTGTAGTAATGGCTTTCTTCTGGCGACTCGACCATGCAGCCCATCTTTCTTCAAGTGCCTCCTTATTGTGCATCTTGAAACAGCCACACCACTTGTTTTCAGAGAGTCCTGTATTTTATCTGAAGTTATTTGTGGGTTTTTCTTTGCATTCCGAACAATTTTCCTGGCAGTTGTGGCTGAAATTTTAGTTGGTCTACCTGACCATGGTTTGGTTTCAACAGAACCCCTCATTTTCCACTTCTTGATTAGAGTTTGAACACTGCTGATTGGCATTCTCGATTCCTTGGATATCTTTTTATATCCCTTTCCTGTTTTATACAGTTCAACTACCTTTTCCCGCAGATCCTTTAACAATTCTTTCGCTTTCCCCATGACTCAGAATCCAGAAACGTCAGTGCAGCACTGGATGAAAGATGCAAGGGTCTGTCAGGAGTCCAGAAACTCATTGACCTTTTATACACACACACTAATTACAAGCAAACCGATCACAGGTGAGGATGGTTACCTTTAGCCATTCAAACCCCTTTGTGTCAACTTGTCTGCATGTTATCAGGCCAAAATCACCAGGGTATGTAAACTTTTGATCAGGGTCATTTGGGTAGTTTCTGTTGCCATTATGATTTAAAAAGAGTAAAAACACAGTTGATTGATAATAAATGGCTTCAGCCAAACACTAACCATGAGTGAAAGAAAAGTTTTTGTGTTATCATTCATATTCTCTGAAAAAATGGCCAAGAAATCATAAATTCTGCCAGGGTATGTAAACTTATGAGCACAACTGTACATATTAAGATTCCTGGTCCAGTGATGCCACACATCCAACAACTGTATCATAATCTTTGCTTCATTACTTATTGAATTACTGGCCTATAACAAGCACGCTGTCAGTGAAATCAGGACTCCTGACGTTCATTCTTATTCTATGTAAATTACCTACTAAGTAATAAAGGAAAGGGAAAACCCGCTCCAGGTGTTTCCAACAATCTCCTCCCTCTTCAGGTGTGGGTGCGGCTCGATATGCACCATATGCAGAAAAATAGAACAAAAAGTCCGGACAGCCGCACTCCAAAAAATAGTAATTCCTTTATTAATGCAAATTCATACAGCAAGGATAAAAAACGCTTACTAAGTAATAAAACAAGGATGTGGATGAAAGCTCTGCATTCTGTAGTGGATTTACAAAAAAAAAAATCATTATGTTGTGTTCCCTTTAAAGCAAACCTGTGCAAGGAAAAAAGCTATTAAGCTTCCACCTAGTAGTACTGGAGTCGTTGGTCCAAATCCCAACCATGGCACTATCTGCCTGGAGTCTGCATGTTCTCCCTGTGCCTGTGTGGGTTTCCTCCGGGTACTCCGGTTTCCTCCCACACTCCAAAGACATGCTGGTAGCTTAATTGGTAGGATGGAAGAGGTTGCAGCCACAAATAAACATGATTTATCACAATCCATAACTTTAGTTCTTGATATGCACCACAGTGAGTTCACACATAATGAAGAAAGTGCCCGACACCATGTAAATTGCCTGCTTACCAGATAGTAGGCAATATAAAGCGATCGGCTGTTACCCAGCTGCAGCCTTGACTGCAGGAACGGCTGCTGAACACACACAGACCACCTGGTAACGGACCTGGTATTAGCAACCGCTTAAGCGTCTCTCTGGGTCGTGGCCATAACAAGGATTTACTCCAGGTAAGCTCAATGAAAAGAGAAACTGACCATAGCGTAATACAGTCTACCAGGTTTATTAGAGAACAAAAGTATTGCACAAACAGCGCGGTGACGTCAGTGCGTGCCCTTCCAGGCGCGTTTCGTCATAGGTGACGTTTTCAATGGGGGTCGGTAGGTTAATTGGCTCCTGTCTAAATTGGCCCCTAGTAGGAATGTGAGTTAGGGACCTTAGATTGTAAGCTTTACGAGGGCAGGGACTGATGTGAATGTATAATATACTGTATGTAAAACATTACGTAAATTGATGACGCTATATACTGTATATATGTTATTGGCGTATAACACGCACTTTTTCACCCTGAAAATCGGGTGCAAATAGTGTGTGCGTGTTATACGCTGATACTGCAATTTGGGCTGCCTAGGAGGGAACGGGGAGGGTGGCGGGATGAGTGCCGTCAGATTACATACAACGAGAATCTCCTGTTTACTCAACGGCCTCTGTAATAGGAAGTCCCATCTCCTGGGCCGGCATTGGACCACTGTTCTGTCTATCATGGAAGCCGGTGCAGGTGGCGGGACTTTGTATTAAAGAGGCCGCCAAGTAAACAGGAGATTCTCGCTGTATGTAATCTGATGGCGCTCGTCCTGCCCCCCTCCCTGTCCCCTCCGAGGCAGCAGTAATCTGAGGTGAGGCTGCATATGGGCATTGATCGGGCTGCATTGTTGAGCAATTGTGAAACTGCAGATGGCATTAACCAGGCTGCAGATGGGCAATGGTGAGGCTGCAGATTGGGCAATGGTGAGGCTGCATTGATGGGCACTGACTCTTATTTTGCTTCAAAGTTCTTTATTTTAAATTTAAGTTTTTTCCTGAAACTTCCCTCCTAAAATGAAGGTGCGTGTTATATGCCTGTGCGTGTTATATGCCAATAAATACGGGTAAGTACCTATAATAATAGTAATAATAATAATAATAATAATAATGTATTTAAAGCTATTGCACCATGTGTGTCAGCACTTCTACTTTAATCACCACCAGGTGTTGCGCGTGACAACACAGGAGCACAATTAGGAGGGATGTTGTCACTCTATAAGGCAGCCCATAGATTATGCAAATTTCATTCCTTCTACCACCAAATTTCTTGGTTCCCACTCAACACAGTCTGTGTTGATGGGGGAATCCCTCCTGCATCACTATTGTGTTCTGCCGACCAGGGGCCTTCCCTGCTGAATGATCAATGCTGGTGGTTATAACCGCTGGTAGTGATTGCATGAAAAAATCCTGACAGGCTGCTTGTGCTGAAGGTCAATTGATGGATCGACTTCAATACAACCAACCTGCCCATAAATGGATCGAATCTGGGCTGGTCTCTGCTAATCTGCCTATATTTGATCCATCTGTTGACGGCTTAACAGGTAGTATCTGAACAAGAACCTTCATAGAAAGATCCCCAGTTGTCTTTCATTGAAAGCTTAAGGGTTACAGGGACTGAAAGCAAATGAGAATTTAGCGATTAGACGTCTACAATATGCTAATTACTGTTTTAGATATAGGAGCCCTATAAATGTCACATTTTTTTCCTAGAAAAGATAATTGTTCTGAATTTGCATTGGCGTAATATTAGATGAAGCTAGCACTTAGTTTACCTTCAAAAGTTTTCCGTCTCTTTTCCCATGTCAGCCGTGACCTGTGTGGCACCCAACTAATCCTTGACCCGGAATGTTAGATCCCAAGGCTGTGTTTTGTTCAGCTTTTAAGTTTTTGACGAGTTTCTTGTTTTCACCTACGTCGGATAATTGCTGCTTCGGAGTGACTCTTCATCACTTCAGGGCTTTTTTGTCTTTATCCCGCTTACTCAATTTTTTGATGACAGACTGGTAGCACTTTGACTGTCTGTGGCCATGTAGGTATCTTTACCTGTCCTTTTTAGTGTTTCCCCAGTATAATTCTTTGCTTCATGCTTTACTTATTCCTCCACCTGAAGAATGCGATTAGTCCACTCAAATACGTCATCAATAGTATCAACCTCACAGGAAGAGCTATTGGAATCTCTTCTGCTTTTCCTTAATTTATTAATCCGCCCCACCACATTGGTCAACGTTTCTTTTTTTCTTTTATTTCTTTTATTGTTTTTATTTCATTTCCTGAAGTTTTAATCCACCCCCCACATTGGTCAATATTTTTATTTTTCCTTTGCGTATTCTCACTTTAGTTTCTCTTGTGTGTTCCTAAATTTTTTTTAAACCCCACCACTACCACCAAGCCCCCCACCCTTCAAATACGTCATCAATAGTATCAACCTCAAAGGAAGAGCTATTTGAATCTCTTCTGATTTTCCTTAATTTTTAATCCTCCCCACCACATTGGTCAACTTTTCTGATTTTGTTTTTTTATTTTATTTATTTTATTGTTTTTATTTCATTTCCTGAAGTTTTAATCCACCCCCCTGCATTGGTCAATATTTTTTTTTTCCTTTGTGTGTTCTCACTTTAGTTTCTTTTGTGTGTTCCTTAATTTTTTTTTAAACCCCACCACTACCACCATGCCCCCCACCCCCTCCCCCTTGAGTCCACTCAAATACGTCATCAATAGTATCAACCTCACAGGAAGAGCTATTGGAATCGCTTCTGCTTTTCCTTCATTTTTAATCCGCCCCACCACATTGGTCAACTTTTCTTTTTTCTTTTCTTTTATTTCTTTTATTGTTTTTTATTTTGTTTCCTGAAGTTTTAATCCACCCCCCACGTTGGTCAATATTTTTTTTTCCTTTGCGTATTCTCACTTTAGTTTCTTTTGTGTGTTCCAAAATTTTTTTTAAACCCCACCACTACCACCAAGCCCCCCCACCCTTCAAATACGTCAGCAATAGTATCAATCTCAGAGGAAGAGCTATTTGAATCTCTTCTGCTTTTCCTTAATTTTTAATCCTCCCCACCACTGCTTTTGTTTTTTTATTTTATTTATTTTATTGTTTTTATTTCATTTCCTGAAGTTTTAATCCACCCCCTGCATTGGTCAATATTTTTTTTTTCCTTTGCGTGTTCTCACTTTAGTTTCTTTTGTGTGTTCCTTAATTTTTTTTTAAACCCCACCACTACCACCATGCCCCCCACCCCCTCCCCCTTGAGTCCACTCAAATACGTCATCAATAGTATCAACCTCACAGGAAGAGCTATTGGAATTGCTTCTGCTTTTCCTTCATTTTTAATGCGCCCCACCACATTGGTCAACTTTTCTTTTTTTCTTTTATTTCTTTTATTGTTTTTTATTTCGTTTCCTGAAGTTTTAATCCACCCCCCGCATTGGTCAATATTTTTTTTTCCTTTGCATATTCTCACTTTAGTTTCTTTTGTGTGTTCCTAAATTTTTTTTAAACCCCACCACTACCACCAAGCCCCCCCACCCTTCAAATACGTCATCAATAGTATCAATCTCAGAGGAAGAGCTATTTGAATCTCTTTTCCTTAATTTTTAATCCTCCCCACCACATTGGTCAACTTTTCTGCTTTTGTTTTTTTATTTTATTTATTTTATTGTTTTTATTTCATTTCCTGAAGTTTTAATCCACCCCCTGCATTGGTCAATATTTTTTTTTTCCTTTGCGTGTTCTCACTTTAGTTTCTTTTGTGTGTTCCTTAATTTTTTTTTAAACCCCACCACTACCACCATGCCCCCCACCCCCTCCCCCTTGAGTCCACTCAAATACGTCATCAATAGTATCAACCTCACAGGAAGCTCTATTGGAATTGCTTCTGCTTTTCCTTCATTTTTAATCCGCCCCACCACATTGGACAATATTTTTTTTCCCTTTGGGTATTCTCACTTTAGTTTCTTTTGTGTGTTCCTTAATATTTTTAAAACCCCACCACTACCACCAAGCCCCCCCCCCCCCCTTCAAATACGCCATCAATAGTATCAGCCTCACAGGAAGAGCTATTGGAAACTCTTCTGCTTTTCCTTAATTTTTAATCCACCCCACCACATTGGTTAACTTTTCTGCTTTTGTTTCTTTATTTTCTTTATTTTATTGTTTTTATTTAATTTCCTGAAGTTTTAATCCACCCCCCCACATTGGTCAATATTTTTTTTCCTTTGTGCGTTCTCACTTTAGTTTCTTTTGTGTGTTCCTTATTTTTTTTTAACCCCCACCACTACCACCAAGCCCCCCAGCCCTCGACCCCGCCCTGCCCCACATTGGTTAACTTCTGCTTTTTCCTTCGTATGTTCCCATTTTACTTTGTTTTTGTGGTATACTTAACTTTTAATCAGTCACATTGGTCAACCTTTCTGCATTTGTGCTTTTCCTTCATATGTTCTCATTTTAATTTTTTTTTGTGGGTTGGTTTTTTAGAGATTCTTTTTTTTTTCCTTTCTTTTTTGCTAAGTAGGATTAATGAACTGCTAGAGGGATAGTTCTGAGTGTTGAGCATGATTAAAGAAATGACAGATGTGTTTTCTGTCCAGTTTAAATATAAGTTATAACCATTTTAGGCCAGTTTCATATTTTCATAAATATTTAGAGCAAACTTGTATCTTGTTTGTACAGGGCGAAATAGCAGGTTGATTTTTAATGCTGGCCCCACCATCCACATTTACTCACCTGTCTTTTGCTTCCCCACCTTTCTGTTAGGTTGCTTGGAGAAAACAGAGTAATCTTTGTGCAAGCTCCAAGTTGCAACATGTTTTGCCCTTTAAAGCTTTCTATGAAGCCATTTTAACAGGTAAAGTAGGGAAGGGGGACGCTCTGCTTTGACTCTTCTGCTTCTGTGTAAAGTGGGGCAGGGGGACCCTCTTCCTTTACTGTTTTGCTTCTGTGTTTAAATCCATCTTGAGCTACTGGGGCTGTATATACAATAAGATTCTTTTTCAACAGAAGGAGCTAAGGATAGGCTGGAAATCATATAATAACCAACCACAGGTTCTGCCTGGTGGCTGGATATGAAACCGCAAAAAATCATATTTAAAAATCAATATTTACTTGACTAAAAATAAAAAAAATCTTTTGAAATGTAATTTTTAGGTTTTGATAAATGAATCAAAAAGAAAGACAATATACATGAAAACCATATATATTCTCCTTTGTACAAGTCAGAAATGAACACTGGAGATGGCCACATGTGGGCTCATTCCACAACTTCCAGGGCCATATTGGCATTATCCCAAGAAGATTAAAGTGGACCTGTAGTGAAAGAACATTTGGGTTTTCAGCCCAAGTGATTTTATTGAAACATACACTATATTGCCAAAAGTATTGGGATGCCTGCCTTTACATGCACATGAATTTTACTGGCATCTCAGTCTTAGTCTGTACACTTAGCATTTGTGAGGTTGTACGAGAAGGCCTGGCTCACAGTCTCCCCTCTAATTCATCCCAAAGGTGTTCTATGTGGTTGAGATCAGGACTCTCTGCAGGTCAGTTAAGTTCCTCCTCCCCAAACTCACCAATCCATGTCTTTGTGGACCTTGCTTTGTGCACTGGTGAGCAGTCATGTTGGAATGGGAAGGGGCCATCCCCAAACTGTTCCCACAAAGTTGGGAGCATGAAATTGTCCAAAATGTCTTGGTATACTGAGGCCTTAAGAGGTCCCTTCACTGGAACTAAGGGGCCAAGCCCAACCCCTGAAAAACAACCCCACACCATAATCCCCCCTCCACCAAATGATTTGGAGGGGTGGCCCAAAACTTTTGGCAATATAGTGTGGATGAGTGAGTTTGGGGTGGAGGAACTTGACTGGCCTGCACAGAGTCCTGACCTCAACCGGATAGAACACCTTTGGGATGAATTAGAGTGGAGACTGCCAGCCAGGCCTTCTCGTGCAACATCAGTGCCTGACCTCACAAATGTGCTTCTAGAATGGTCAAACATTCCCATAGACACACTCCTAAACCTTGTGGACAGCCTTCCCAGAAGAGTTGAAGCTGTTATAGCTGCAAAGGGTGAGCCAACTCAATATTGACCCTTCGGACTAAGACTGGGATGCCATTAAAATTATTGTGCGTGTAAAGCCAGGCATCCCAATACTTTTGACAATATAGTGTATAGAGAACGCAAAGCTATTTAAGTGGAACTGAACTCAAAAAATGTAAATTTTCCATGTTATAGGAAACATCTAAACGGAGTACTGTTTTTAATACTTTTTTATTTGCACTAACATCCAAATTTTCAAGGCAAGCTTACTGGGTGTAACCCCTTCTTCAGGGTCCAAGCAGTACTCGAGGTACTTCAAGCTCTTATGCCCCGTACACACGGTCAGACATTGATCGGACATTCCGACAACAAAATCCTAGGATTTTTTCCGACGGATGTTGGCTCAAACTTGTCTTGCATACACACGGTCACACAAAGTTGTCGGAAAATCCGATCGTTCTGAACGCGGTGACGTAAAACACGTACGTTGGGACTATAAACGGGGCAGTAGCCAATAGCTTTCATCGCTTTATTTATTCTGAGCATGCGTGGCACTTTGTGCGTCGGATTTGTGTACACGCGATCGGATATTCCGACAACGGATTTTGTTGCCGGAAAATTTTATATCCTGCTCTCAAACTTTGTGTGCTGGAAAATCCGATGGAAAATGTGTGATGGAGCCTACACACGGTCGGAATTTCCCACAACAAGGTCCTATCACACATTTCCGACCGTGTGTACGGGGCATAAGAGTACTGCTTGAAGAAGGGGCTACACTCCGAAAAAGCTTGTCCTGCAAATTTGGATGTTAGTGCAAATACAAAAGTATCAAGGACAGTGCTTAATTATTTTTGCTGCTAGTGCACTAATATGGTTACAATCACAGAAGGAAACATCTAAGTTTTTAAGTAATGTTTAATAAGCCTATGCAGAAAATCTTTTGTCTTAAATTCCTCCTGAAAAATAGTGCACTTCCTATGCCTAATCACTCCTCTACCATGAGTGTGAGATCACTCTGACTGCTAGTCTCAGATTCGGAGTGAGATTTGGTGATGCCACTACTGGGCTGCTCACTGTTCCCCTTGCTGGAGAGTAAACTCTACCTGATGATCTGCAGTGCAAGAATTACCCTGCTTCTACTTGATTCATTCTGTTGATATGTCCTTTCTAAACTTCTGCTGCATGCTAAACCAGTAATGGGGAAAAGATCAACTGCAACTAGACCACAGGCAATACTGGTGACTAGTCCTTTGCCCTCTGCTTTCCTTGTCTTAATTGTACATTACAGGACAAACACTGGATATTCATAGACCCTGGGTTATAGGCTGCTACCTTTAGGTGCTTGGACCCTGGCAACTTTGCTGGACACGACCCCTGGGTGTACCCCTAGAACCCTACCCTACTTCGTGAGACCTCAGTTGTTTGCTAATGTCCTAAGGTGTTGTACCTCTTCTCCCTTAAGGAGAAATCGTTCTGTGCTTAGTTAGGTATTTTTTTTTACTTTGGATTCTTCAATCAACCACTCAATGACTTCTATTACAACAATAGATGCAGTGGATTTGGATAGGTGCAATTTTGGTAAAACCTTGGGAGCCATACATGGACCCCGCACTGAGGGAACGGCCTGTAATGTTGCTTTGGTCACTGCTTTGCTGCCCACCTTGACACTAATGCCTAGCACACATGGGCCAAATATTGGGAGACATCGGGCGGTTTTTATTGGCCCGTGTGTGTATGTCAGCCAAATGAGCATGCTGGAAAACGAGCAGCCGTCAGAACACAACAGCTCAGTGGGGGAGATCGATGTACTAACGTGGGACTGTTAGTACAGTGGCTCCAACCTAAGCTGTCAGTTTTTTTCTTGGTGTGTACCAGGCTTTAGTGCAATGTGTGTAGTTAGCTGCAGGTTGCTATATACAATATCTCACAAAAGTGAGTACACCCCTCACATTATTGTATATATTTTATTATATCTTTTCATGTGACAACACTGAAGAAATGACACTTTGCTACAATGTAAAGTAGTGAGTGTACAGCTTGTATAACAGTGTAAATTTGCTGTCCCCTCAAAATAACTCAACACACAGCCATTAATGTCTAAACCGCTGGCAACAAAAGTGAGTACACCCCTAAGTGAAAATGTCCAAATTGGGCCCAATTAGCCATTTTCCCTCCCCGGTGTAATGTGACTCATTAGTGTTACAAGGTCTCGGGTGTGAATGGGGAGCAGGTGTGTTAAATTTGATGTTATCGCTCTCACTCTCTCATACTAGTCACTGGAAGTTCAACATGGCATCTCATGGCAAAGAACTCTCTGAGGATCTGATAAAAGAATTGTTGCTCTACATAAAGATGGCCTAGGCTATAAGAAGATTGCCAAGAGCCTGAAACTGAGCTGCAGCACGGTGGCCAAGACCATACAGCGGTTTAACAGGACAGGTTCCACTCAGAACAGGCCTCGCCATGGTCGACCAAAGAAGTTGAGTGCACGTGATCAGCATCATATCCAGAGGTTGTCTTTGGGAAATAGACGTATGAGTGCTGCCAGCATTGCTGCAGAGGTTGAAGGGGTGGGGGGTCAGCCTGTCAGTGCTCAGACCATACGCTGCACACTGCATCAAATTGGTCTGCATGGCTGTTGTCCCAGAAGGAAAGCCCACAAACAGTTTGCTGAAGACAAGCAAACTAAGGACATGGATTACTGGAACCATGTCCTGTGGTCTGATGAGACCAAGATAAACTTATTTGGTTTAGATGGTGTCAAGCGTGTGTGGGGGCAACCAGGTGAGGAGTACAAAGACAAGTGTGTCTTGTCTACAGTCAAGCATGGTGGTGGGAGTGTCATGGTCTGGGGCTGCATGAGTGCTGCCGGCACTTGGAAGCTACAGTTCATTGAGGGAACCATGAATGCCAACATGTACTGTGACATACTGAAGCAGAGCATGATCCCCTCCCTTCGGAGACTGGGCCGCAGGGCAGTATTCTAGCATATCGACCCCAAACACACCTCCAAGATGACCACTGCCTTGCTAAAGAAGCTGAGGGTAAAGGTTATGGACTGGCCAAGCATGTCTCCAGACCTAAACCCTATTGAGCATCTGTTTTGCATCCTCAAACAGAAGGTGGAGGAGCGCAAGGTCTCTAACATCCAACAGCTCCGTGATGTCGTCATGGAGGAGTGGAAGAGGACTACAGTGACAACCTGTGAAGCTCTGGTGAACTCCATGCCCAAGAGGGTTAAGGCAGTGCTGGGAATTGACACTTTGGGCCCAATTTATACATTCTCACTTAGGGGTGTCCTCACTTTTGTTGCCAGCGGTTTAGACATTAATGGCTGTGTGTTGAGTTATTTTGAGGGGACAGCAAATGTACACTGTTATACAAGCTATACACTCACTACTTTACATTGTAGCAAAGTGTCATTTCTTCAGTGTTGTCACATGAAAAGATAGAATAAAATATTTAGAAAAATGTGAGGGGTGTACTCACTTTTATGAGGAAAATCTCCCCAATGGGAGAAAGACAGCAAAAAAAACTAACATAAGTTTCAACCCCTCCCTACTGTATCCAAAACTGAAAAAATAGTTTTGACTGTATATATAGTTTGAGACATTTAAAAAAAAATCTAATCGTACTCTTCATTTTAAAAACTTTGTGTAATTGTGCGTAAAGACGAGAAGCTTTAATCATCTGGAGCCTTGCTCCTGTATTTTTGCTGTAAATGTTTACTGATAAAAAAAATGTGATGAAAGTGGTTTTATCACACGGTGCAGGTCTCCACACGTTCCCGCAGGAAGATTGCTAAGTGTTGCGGAAGTTTGTGTAAGCTTTGGGTGACCTTTGCGAGCACACAGCGGGATAAGCTGAAAGAGAGACAAAAGTCACTGAGAGACGGAGAAACGTGTCGAGGAGAGTGACAGTTCATTTGTCAGCGGCTTGTCATGCTTACTTGACTTGCTATGAGCTGAAAGATTGGCATCATAATTTTTTTTTTACCTACAGCAAAGATATGATATAGTTAGAAAAGTTATTTTAGTCTTGTTTGGTCAGCAGATTACCTGTATCTTTTATAATGCGGAACGATATATAAAAGTCACTCCAGTCAAAATTGAAAAACGACGCCTTAGCATGTGCGGACAGATCTGCAGAACACCCCTTCGCATGAAATCATCCAGTTGCTGGTAACCTACTGTTCTGGGAACACCCTCGCTGAGCGTTTTCCATATGCAGGCTGGGTAGTCTGAGCCACGCCCACTGTACACTCATCCAAGAAAAAGAGACAGTACATATGTACTCTATTGGGTAGGGTTGTCCCGATACCGAGTACTTGTACTCAAGCAAAAGCTCCGATGCTTGATCCGATACTTGGGCAGTCTGGGATGATCGGTGCGGCGGTGGGGGGGGGAGTTACAAGCATCGATCTCCCCAATATAGATTTCAATAAAGCAGCGGACATCTTGTTACACCCACCGGAGTCTTGCATTTCACACTTATGCCCCGTACACACGGTCGGATTTTCCGACGGAAAATGTGTGATAGGACCTTGTTGTCGGAAATTCCGACCGTGTGTGGGCTCCATCACACATTTTCCATTGGATTTTCCAACACACGAAGTTTGAGAGCAGGCTATAAAATTTTCTGACAACAAAATCCGTTGTCGGAATTTCCAATCGTGTGTACACAAATCCGACGCACAAAGTACCACGCATGCTCAGAATAAATAAAGAGATGAAAGCTATTGGCCACTGCCCCGTTTATATTCCCGACGTACATGTTTTACGTCACCGCGTTCAGAATGATCGGATTTTCCGACAACTTTGTGTGACCGTGTGTATGCAAGACAAGTTTGAGCCAACATCCGTCGGAAAAAATCCTAGGATTTTGTTGTCGGAATGTGCGATCAATGTCCGACCGTGTTTACGGGGCATTACAGTGCCTTGCAAAAGTATTCACCCCCCTTGGCATTTTTCGTGTTTTGTTGCCTCATAACCTGGAATTATCATGGATTGTTTGAGGATTTACATCATTTAAGTTACAGAACATGCCCACAACTTTGAAGATTTTTTTTTTATTGTGAAGCAAACAACAAATAGGACAAAATAATAGAAAAAGTCAATGTGCATAACTATTCACCCCTCTAAAGTCAATACTTTGTAGAGCCACCTTTTGCGGCTATCACAGCTCCAAGTCACTTTGGATAAGACTCTATGAGCTTGCCACATCTTACCACTGGGATTTTTTGCCCATTCCTCCTTGCAAAACTGCTCCAGTTCCTTCAAGTTGGATGGTTTGCACTTGTGAACAGAAATCTTTAAGTCTGACCACAGATTTTCTATTGGACTGAGGTCTGGGCTTTGACTAGGCCATCCCAACACATTTACATGTTTCCTCTTAAACCACTCAAGTGTTGCTTTATGGGTCATTATCCTGCTGGAAGGTGAACCTCCGTCCTAGCCTCAAATCACACACAGAGTGGTACAGGTTTTGCTCAAGAATAGAGGGAGTAAAGGGAGTGGCCGGAGCGAGACGTACACAGGAGGAGAAGTGAGAGGGTGCTGAGAGCGCCACACAATCTTTGTCTTTTCTATTTCGCTTTTAATTATTCAATACAATGTAAGAGTCCACTACATATTCTTAATAAATACCCCTGCACTTTTAACATACTACACTAGTGGAGCCCCCTTCTTTTCTCCTTTCCTCACCCTATCACGGTGTTGGTAACACCAGAGCTTTATAGGAATTCAGCAGAGGACCGTTAAGGAGAAATCTACAATCTATCCGCCAACTACTTACAACAGTGGCAGTATTTGCAGACCCGAACTCACAGATGCAATAATTAATCAGCTTTGAGGTGAGAGTTCTGGGAGACCACATCTAATTAATTGTATGAAGTTTTGTATGGGCAACACAACTGTTTTACTACTAAGAAGTCAACCATTGGAATTACATTTGTCCCATATTCATGACTTTTTAGTACAATTCAACTTCCCAGGAGGACATAGCTTTTCCATTTCACTTTTTTTGGACTATTCGTTTTATATCGCACAATTGATTATCATTGATTTATTACTCATCAGCATCTTTGTTATTATTCACCAGTCATTCTATTCTTATTTTTATCTATATTTACCAACCATATATTTATGATCACTTTTTTTATTGAATGCACTCTATGCACTTTGGTAGTCCTGTTATAATTGTTTCACTATATCACATTTAGAGGAGAATTCCTCAGATAATTGGACCACTGCGCGAAATCATTCTTATTGTTTAGTTTGCTCAAGAATATCCCTGTATTTAGCACCATCCATTTTTCTCTCAACTCTGACCAGTTTCCCAGTCCCGACTGCTGAAAAACATCCCCACAGCATGATGCTGCCACCACCATGTTTCACGGTGGGGATGGTGTTCTTTGAGTGATATGATGTGTTGGGTTTGCACCAGACATAGCGTTTTCTTTGATGGCCAAAAAGTTCAATATCAGTCTCATCAGACCAGAGCACCTTCCTCCATACATTTTGGGAGTCTCCCACATGCCTTTTCGCAAATGCAAAACGTGCCATTTTGGTTTTTTGCTGAAAGTAATGTCTTTCTTCTGGCCACTCTGCCATAAAGCCCAACTCTATGGAGCGTACGGCTTATTGTCGTCCTATGTACAGATACTCCAGTCTCTGCTGTGGAACTCTGCAGCTCCTCCAGGGTTACCGTAGGTCTCTGTGCTGCCTCTCTGAATAATGCCCTCCTTGCCCGGTCCGTGAGTTTTGGTGTGCGGCCGTCTCTTGGCAGGTTTGCTGTTGTGCCATGTTCTTTCTATTTGGTTATGATAAATTTGATGGTGCTCCTAGGGATCATCAAAGATTTGGATATTGTTTTATAACCTAACCCTGACTTGTACGTCTCAACAACATTATCCCTTACTTGTTTGGAGAGTTCCTTGGTCTTCATGGCAGTGTTTGGTTAGTGGTGCCTCTTGCTTAGGTGTTGCAGCCTCTGGGGCCTTTCAAAAAGGTGTGTATATGTAATGACAGATCATGTGACACTTAGATTGCACACAGGTGGACATCATTTCACTAATTATGTGACTTCTGAAGGTAATTGGTTAAACCAGAGCTTTTTATGGGCTTCATAAGAAAGGGGGTGAATACATACGCACATGACAATTATCAGTTTTTTTATTTCTGAAAAATAGTTTTATGTATATATTTTTCAAATTTTACTTCACCAACTTAGACTATTGTGTTCTGATCCATCACATATAATTCAGATTTAAAAAAACATTGAACTAAAGGCTGTAATGTAACAAAACAGGCAACAAGCCAAGGGGGGTGAATACTTTTGCAAGGCACTGTATTTTTAACAGTAAACTCAGCTTATATAATGAAATTCAGTATTGTGAAATCCGTCAGACTGTTTTGATGTTGATTTTTCAAAGCAGTGGTGTTCTGTCATATTAACAAACGTGTGACATCAGCAGGCTCACCGCTGCTTTTAAAATTCAACATTTAAACAGTTAGATTTTTAAATACGGTATTTCACTATATAAGCTGAGTTTACTGTTAAAAATAAGTGTGAAATGCAAGACTTTGGTGGGTGTAACAAGATGTCTGCTTGCCGCTGTTTCGTCAGATTTGGCGATCTGTTTGCCGCTGTTTCGTCAGATTTGGCGACCCGTCAGAGTGTGTAACGGATGTGCCGTTTCGTCACCGCCATCTTGCTACAGCCCGCACTCCTCCATAGTAGGGATGAGCTTCGAGTTCGAGTCGAACTCATGTTCGACTCGAACATTGGCTGTTCGCAAGTTTGCCGAACAGCGAACAATTTGGGGTGTTCGCGGCAAATTCGAATGCCGCGGAACACCCTTTAAAAGTCTATGGGAGAAATCAAAAGTGCTAATTTTAAAGGCTAATATGCAAGTTATTGTCATAAAAAGTGTTTGGGGACCCAGGTCCTGCCCCAGGGGACATGGATCAATGCAAAAAAAAGTTTTAAAATGGCCGTTTTTTCAGGAGCAGTGATTTTAATAATGCTTAAAGTCAAACAATAAAAGTGTAATATCCCTTTAAATTTCGTACCTGGGGGGTGTCTATATTATGCCTGTAAAGGGGCGCATGTTTCCTGTGTTTAGAACAGTCTGACAGCAAAATGACATTTTGAAGGATAAAACTCATTTAAAACTACCCGCGGCTATTGCTTTGCCGACAATACACATAGAAGTTCATTGATAAAAACGGCATGGGAATTCCCCAAAGAGGAACCCCGAACCAAAATTAAAAAAAAAAAATGACGTGGGAGTCCCCCTAAATTCCATACCAGGCCCTTCAGGTCTGGTATGGATTTTAAGGGGAACCCCGCGCCAAAAAAAAAAAAAAACGGCGTGGGGTCCCCCCAAAAATCCATACCAGACCCTTATCCGAGCACGCAACCTGGCAGGCCGCAGGAAAAGAGGGGGGGACGAGAGTGTGGCCCCCCCCCTCCTGAACCGTACCAGGCCACATGCCCTCAACATTGGAAGGGTGCTTTGGGGTAGCCCCCCAAAACACCTTGTCCCCATGTTGATGAGGACAAGGGCCTCATCCCCACAACCCTGGCCGGTGGTTGTGGGGGTCTGCGGGCAGGGGGCTTATCGGAATCTGGAAGGCCCCTTTAACAAGGGGACCCCCAGATCCTGGCCCCCCCCCTGTGTGAAATGGTAAGGGGGTACCTACCATTTCACTAAAAAACTGTCAAAAATGTTAAAAATGACAAGAGACAGTTTTTGACAATTCCTTTATTTAAATACTTCTTCTTTCTTCTATCTTCCTTCATCTTCTGGTTCTTCTGGCTCTTCTGGTTCTTCCTCCGGCGTTCTCGTCCAGCATCTCCTCCGCGGCGTCTTCTATCTTCTTCTCCTCGGGCCGCTCCGCACCCATGGCATGGGGGGAGGCTCCCGCTCTTCTCTTCTTCTTCATCTTCTCTTCTTCTCTTCTTCTTTTCTTCTCTTCTTCATTTTCTTCTCCGGGCCGCTCTGCACCCATGCTGGCATGGAGGGAGGCTCCCGCTGTGTGACGGCGCTCCTCGTCTGACAGTTCTTAACGGGGGGGCGGGGCCACCCGGTGACCCTGCCCCCCTCTGACGCACGGTGACTTGACGGGACTTCCCTGTGACGTCACGGGGAATGCCACAGGAAAGTCCCGTCATGTCCCGTGCGTCACCGGGTGGCCCCGCCCCCCGTTATTTAAGAACTGTCAGACGAGGAGCGCCGTCACACAGCGGGAGCCTCCCTCCATGCCAGCATGGGTGCGGAGCGGCCCGGAGAAGAAGAGAAGAAGATGAAGGGAAGAGCGCGAGCCTCCCCCCCATGCCATGGGTGCGGAGCGGCCCGAGGAGAAGAAGATAGAAGACGCCGCGGAGGAGATGCTGGACGAGAACGCCGGAGGAAGAGCCAGAAGAACCAGAAGAACCAGAAGATGAAGGAAGATAGAAGAAAGAAGAAGTATTTAAATAAAGGAATTGTCAAAAACTGTCTCTTGTCATTTTTAACATTTTTGACAGTTTTTTAGTGAATACCCCCTTACCATTTCACACAGGGGGGGGGCCGGGATCTGGGGGTCCCCTTGTTAAAGGGGGCTTCCAGATTCCGATAAGCCCCCCGCCCGCAGACCCCCACAACCACCGGCCAGGGTTGTGGGGATGAGGCCCTTGTCCTCATCAACATGGGGACAAGGTGTTTTGGGGGGCTACCCCAAAGCACCCTCCCAATGTTGAGGGCATGTGGCCTGGTACGGTTCAGGAGGGGGGGGGGCGCACTCTCGTCCCCCCCTCTTTTCCTGCGGCCTGCCAGGTTGCGTGCTCGGATAAGGGTCCGGTATGGATTTCTGGGGGGACCCCACGCCGTTTTTTTTTTTTTGGCGCGGGGTTCCCCTTAAAATCCATACCAGACCTGAAGGGTCTGGTATGGAATTTAGGGGGAACCCCACGTTATTTTTTTTTTTTTAATTTTGGCCGGGGTTCCCCTTAATATCATTATTTTTTTTTTTTTTATTTTGGCCGGGGTTCCCCTTAATATCCATACCAGACCTGAAGGGCCTGGTATGGAATTTAGGGGGACTCCCACGTCATTTTTTCTTTAAATTTTGGTTCGGGGTTCCCCTTTGGGGAATTCCCATGCCGTTTTTATCAATGAACTTCTATGTGTATTGTCGGCAATGCAATAGCCGCGGGTAGTTTTAAATGAGTTTTTTCCTTCAAAATGTCATTTTGCTGTCAGACTGTTCTAAACACAGGAAACATGCGCCCCTTTACAGGCATACTATAGACACCCCCCAGGTACGAAATTTAAAGGGATATTACACTTTTATTGTTTGACTTTAAGCATTATTAAAATCACTGCTCCTGAAAAAACGGCCATTTTTAAAACTTTTTTTTGCATTGATCCATGTCCCCTGGGGCAGGACCCAGGTCCCCAAACACTTTTTATGACAATAACTTGCATGTTAGCCTTTAAAATTAGCACTTTTGATTATTCATGTTCGTGTCCCATAGACTTTAACGGTGTTCGCGTGTTCGAACAAACTTTTTTCCTGTTTGCATGTTCTGGTGCGAACCGAACAGGGGGGTGTTCGGCTCATCCCTACTCCATAGTAAGGATACACTGAGAAGGGGGAAAGCGGACATCTTGTTTCACCCATCGGAGTTTTGCATTTTACACTTATTTCTAACAGTAAAGTGAGTTTATATAGTGAAATACAGTACTTGGAACTCCGTATGAATGTTTAGATGTTGAATTTTAAAAGCAGTGAACTTCTGTCAGATTAGCAAACCTGTGAGATGAGCAGGCTTGCCGCTGCTTTTAAAATTCAACATCTAACCAGTCAGTCGGAATTCTAAGTACTGTATTTCACTATATAACCTGTTAAAAATAAGTGTAATGCAAAACTCCGGTGGGTGTAACAAGATGTCCGCCTTTCCCCTTTTCAGTGTATCCTTACTGTGGTCGAGTGCGGGGTGTAGCAAGATGGCGGCGACGGAAGGTAACTTCCGTTACACATTCTGATCGGTCGCCAAATCTGATGAAACACCGCCTTCTCACTGTATCCTTACTGCGGACTAGTGCGGGGTGTAGCAAGATGGCGGCGACGGGAACGTCACTTCCGTTACAAAATCTGACGGGTCGCCTAATCTGACGAAACACCCGGGGTGTGTGGGAAGGGGTTAAAGAAAATGGGCAATTGCTCATGATACACTCAGTAAGCATTACTCCTCACATTACTGACTCCCAGGATTTTGGCAGCACAGTGGCTTAGTGGTTAGCACTTCCGTCTTCCTTGCAACACCTGGGCCCTCGGTTTCGAGTCCCTAATCAGGCCCTTATCAGCATAGAGTTTTCACATTCACTCTGTGCATGCGTGGGTTTCCTCCGGGTACTCTGATTTCCTCCCACAACCTAAAGACATGCTGGTAGGTGAATCGGCTCCTGTCTAAAAATTGCCACTAATCTGCTATTCTACAGAGCGCTTCCAAGATGGCGGCCTCTCCATCTGCCCCAACAGCAGATCATTAAAATGAATTATTTGGAAACCAGAGGCTTTCAACGCTTTTCATATTTTTTTAATTCCTGTTTGTGAGTTTTAATTGTCTTCCCTTGTTTGTGTCCTTCATTTCTGGCCTTCGTCAAAAAGGTTTCCTTTAGATTCCTGGAAAACATATTTAATAGAGGCGCTGAGAATTTACAAACTTGTAAATTCAGCCAGATAATGGAAAACCTCAAACAAGCTTATTAGCACTGGTGAGGCAACAAAGCTTCCCCCGATAATATCCAACATTAGGTTAAAGTGCAGAGATGCAGAAAGGCGCATCAGACCATCAGATGGATGAAGGATAAACGGGTTGTATAAAAACTAGACATGCGCACTGCTGAAAAATTTGTTAGTTTTCGTCTCATTCGTTTTTTTTTCAGATCATTCGTTATGATCGCAATTCGTAAATTTGAAAAAATTCGAAAAAAAATCGGAAATCCGTAAAAATCGGAAATTCGTAAAAAAAAAAAAAAAAAATCAGAACTTCGAAAAAAATCGTAAATTTGTAAATCCAAAAACCCAAAAAATTTGAAAATCTGAAATAGTAACTAAGTAATAATAACTTAACTATTACTAACTATTACAGGTATTGGAGATTCCTTTCAAATTTGGCTGTTAGTGAACGTAACGAATACGAATTTATCCAAGATTACGAAATATCCAAAATAACGAATGTTGCATCTAAACAAATGGAACGGAACAAATTAATAATGAATAAAATAAAAAAACGTTTTTATTATTATTATTGTAATTTATTATTATTAATTCAATTCAGTTGTGTTGTCCCCCTTATACATTGTAAAGTGCTGCGTAAACTGTTGGCACTATATAAATCTCGTATAATAATAATAATAATAATAATACGTTCCATTCGTTTAGATGCGGCATTCGTTATTTCGGATAATTCGTAACTGCGGATAAATTCGTATTTTGTTGCGTTCACTAACAGGCAAATTTGAAAAGGAAATTCCAATAGCTATAATTTAATAGTTAGTTATTATTTCGGATTTTTGAATTTTTGGGTTTTCGAATTTACGAATTTTCGAATTAACGTTTTTTTCCAAAAATTTGTAAATTCGAATATTCGAAAATTCGTAAATTCGAAAAATCAGAAAACCCCAAAATTCAAAAATCTGAAATAATAACTAACTAATAAATTATAAATATTGGAATTTTCTTTCAAATTTGGCTGTTAGTGAACGCAATGAATGCGAATTTATCCGAAGTTACGAATTATCCAAAATAACGAATAGAATGTAATGAATTAATAATAATAAATAACAATAATAATAAAAACTTTGTATTATTATTATTTATTATTAATTTGTTCCGTTTGTTTACATGCGGCATTCGTTATATAATATATAATTCAGTATATAATTCGTAAGTTCAGATAAATTCTTATTCGTTACATTCTTTAACAGCCAAAATTGAAAGGAAATTCCAATACCTATAATTTAATAGTTAGTTATTATTAGTTAGTTAGTTATTCTTTAGAAATTTCTGATTTTCTTTATTTTTGGATTTTCGAATTTACGAATATTTGAATTTTTGGAAAAAATCGTTAAATGGGTTTTCGTTAATTCGGATGTTTCAACGAATTTGTCAAAATTTGATAGAAAAATAATTCTGAACGAAACGAATTGCACATGTCTACATTGCATATCCTTCCAGATAGTATTTGTACCCCCTACATACAGAAAGACGCTCAAATCCGGTTGCCGAATTAAAGTAGATGTTAAAGATGAAGTCTGTTTATTTTTCCCTGGTTCCTCCCTCATCAACATGCTAATGGAATTTGTAAATAAAACATTTCTATTTTCATGACACATTCTGTGTTAGTCCCAGTGACGTCATCACGGGGTCTCTGTCCTAATATATGTAATTATTATTATTAGTATACAGGATTTATTTAGCGCCAACAGTTTACATAGCGCTTTACAACTTGAGGGTAGACAGTACAAATACAATACACTTTAATACAGTAGGAATCAGAGGGCCCTGCTCCTTAGAGCTTACAATCTAAGAATGCAGGCAGATCATGGCTGGTGGGAGGAGCCTGCAGGGTGCTGTCTGGTGGGAGGAGCCAGCAGGGTGCTGTCTGGTGGGAGGAGCCAGCAGGGTGCTGTCTGGTGGGAGGGGCCAGCAGGGTGCTGTCTGTTTCGGTGTTCCTTGGGATAGGAGAGGAAGAACAGCGAGGTTTTCAAACTCCAGGAACTTTATCCTCCATGGAGGTTGGTGCAGCGGGGACCAGGGGGCGTAGGGATGGCTACCTTGACCTTTTCATTCTTTTCTAAAAGGGTGAACTAAAACGCTGTACACATGGGCCGGATATCGGGCGCTTTCTCTCGAACCGGACGACATTCAGCCCATGTTTACGGCAGCCGAAGGGGCATGACCGAAAATGGTCTGCCGATCGGCGTCCGATCAGCGCTCTCAGCCAATGGCTGAGAGTGCTGACCAGTGTGTTCTGGCAGGGGGGAGAAGTGTCGAAGCACAATAGCTCAACGGCAGGAAATCGCTGTACTAACATCGCATAGTTAGTACAGCGGCTCCTCCCAAGCTCTTCCTTTTTTTTTTCGTGCAGTCCGCTGGGATAGTGCGTACTAGGCTTAACCCATTCAATTTCAGTTTTTAATGGACAGTCACAGGCCAATGCAGAATCCTTTATAACCATTTGCCTACCGGGCACTTTTACCCCAGGCCAGTTTTCAGCTTTCAGCGCTCTCACACTTTGAATGACAATTGCGCGGTCATGCAATACTGTACCTATGTGGAAATTTTTTCGCATTTTTTCACACAAATAGAGCTTTCTTTTGGTGGTATTTAATCACCACTGGGCTTTTTATTTTTTGCCAAAAAAACAAAAAAAAAGACTGAAAATTTGGAAAAAAAGAAAAAAACATTTTTCATAGTTTGTTATAAAATCTTGCAAACGGGTAATTTTTCTTCTTCACTGATGTGCGCTAATGAGGCTGCACTGATCGATGCTGATAGGCTTCACTGATGGGCCCTGGTAGGTGGCACTGATGAGGCGGCACTGGTGGGCACTGATCAGGAGGCACAAATGAGGCGACATTGATAGGTGACACTGATGGGCACTGATAGGCAGCACTGAGATGTGGCACTGATGGGCACTGATAGGCGGCATTGAGATGTGACACTGATAGGTGAAATTGATAGGCACTGATAGGCAGCACTGATGAGGCACTGATGGGCACTGATAGGCGGCACTGAGATGTGGCACTGATAGGTGGAAGAAAAAAAGCAGATAATCAGCTTCTGTTCTCATCATATGATTAGCTGTCATTGGCTGACAGCTGATCACGTGGTAAAGGGCCGCTGTGATTGACCCCTTATCCCGATCTGTGATCAGCCGAGCCCTAAGGACTCGGCGATCACAGAGCGCAGGGGGTGCGAGGGCAGCACGAGCACGGGAGGACGTCCATGGGCAGCATTGTAACATTGTAAGCCCACGCTGTAGCCGTCTTTCGCCTCTAGCATTGGCAGGAACTGGTGAATTGGCAGACCTTGGGGTGGATTTACCAAAAGCAAATAAACTGCATTTTGCAAGTGCAGTTGCTGCAGAACTTAGTAAATGTGGTGAAGCTTCACTTTGCAAAGAATACCCAATCACATGCAGGGAAAATTAAAAAACAGCATTTTTGCTTGCACATGATTGGATGATGGAAGTCAGCAGAGTGTCTCCTCATTTACTAAGCTCTGAAGCAACTGCACTTGCAAAGTGCACAGTCTATTTGCCTTTAATAAATCCACCCCATTAATTTTTGCATTTTGCACGATCATTGCCCCTTGTATGCAGATTTTTATTTTTTATATACAAAGAGTTTATCAAACATTGTAGGCTCTGCCGGTGTGGGCAGGTGCGGGGAAGTTGTCATTTTGAGCAGGCTTGGTGTTAAGTGAGGAGCCTGCAGATAATTTCTGTTTATCGTTCCACGTAACTGGAGGTGAACACGTCGATGAATTATCGTAAATCTGATAGAACAATTCTCCCTTCTTCATGTGGAGAGATTCCCTTGAATAGCAGCCAATAATTCCAGGTGCTTGGGACATCTCTAAGTTGTGATCTCTCAGAGACAGAATCCGAGGTCAACAAAGATCTGTAAATAATAGTGTTAAAGAAGAACGCCACTAAAATTCGCCATACTTTCTACAATTTTCTTTCCTGCAACCAATGGTTGCAGGAAAGAAAATCGCTCGACTTCCCCATTAACTCAGTCTGTATCGACAGACCGGCAGAACATAATGATCACTTCCAGTGACTATAGCTGCCGGCAGTGATTGAAAGACAAAATAAAAAGCCGGTTGTACTAAGCCAATCGATGGGTCTACTTCAGTATAACCAGTCTGCCCACAGATGGATCGAATCTTGGCTGGTCCCTGTTGAACCAGCTGAGATTTGGTCCATCTGTGGCAGACTTAAGAACTGTTTGCATCTAAACTGGCCACATGACATGAACCTAATACAGATTCAGAGAGACGAAAACCTTTCTATTGGGAAAAAAAGTATTGATGGGGTGCCTATAGACACTAGATCATCTTTTATCAACATTACGAACAAAAAGGAAATCTTGAAATAGCTATCGTGCCTCAGGGAACCCCTGATTAAATATTTCATCTGCAGTTCATTAATATAATGAGTTTGCTGTGTATATATTAAAACATTAAAGAAGGTGGATAACTATTTGACAACCCCCATCCCCCCACCCATGGACATAGAAAAGAATAATTCATAAAATAGTATTAGCCAGAAAGGAATACAGGAATACAGACATTGAAAATTGTAGTGACCCCTTACGTTCGTGGTTATTGGAAAAACGCCCCTATACATTGGTAGTCATTGGTAAAGTGCCCCCTTACATTAGTGGCCTTTGGAAAAGTTCCTTCTTGTATTGGTGGTAGGGATGCACCAATACCATTTTTTTTAGAATGAGTACAAGTACCGATACTTTTTTTAGTAATCGCCGATATCAATTACCGATACCTACCGCAACTGTTTTCTTTTAACTTCAGCTGTCAGCAAAGGTACAAAGCATTGAAAAGTTATTTACAAATTAAATAAACAGATTTTTTTTTAACTTAGCGCTTTTTCAATGTGAAATGTGTAAATATATGTTAATATACAGGTAAAAGCCAGTAAATTAGAATATTTTGAAAAACTTGATTTATTTCAGTAATTGCATTCAAAAGGTGTAACTTGTACATTATATTTATTCATTGCACACAGACTGATGCATTCAAATGTTTATTTCATTTAATTTTGATGATTTGAAGTGGCAACAAATGAAAATCCAAAATTCCGTGTGTCACAAAATTAGAATATTACTTAAGGCTAATACAAAAAAGGGATTTTTTAGAAATGTTGGCCAACTGAAAAGTATGAAAATGAAAAATATGAGCATGTACAATACTCAATACTTGGTTGGAGCTCCTTTTGCCTCAATTACTGCATTAATGCGGTGTGGCATGGAGTCGATGAGTTTCTGGCACTGCTCAGGTGTTATGAGAGCCCAGGTTGCTCTGATAGTGGCCTTCAACTCTTCTGCGTTGTTGGGTCTGGCATTCTGCATCTTCCTTTTCACAATACCCCACAGATTTTCTATGGGGCTAAGGTCAGGGGAGTTGGCTGGCCAATTTAGAACAGAAATACCATGGTCCGTAAACCAGGCACGGATAGATTTTGCGCTGTGTGCAGGCGCCAAGTCCTGTTGGAACCTGAAATCTCCATCTCCATAGAGCAGGTCAGCAGCAGGAAGCATGAAGTGCTCTAAAACTTGCTGGTAGACGGCTGCGTTGACCCTGGATCTCAGGAAACAGAGTGGACCGACACCAGCAGATGACATGGCACCCCAAACCATCACTGATGGTGGAAACTTTACACTAGACTTCAGGCAACGTGGATCCTGTGCCTCTCCTGTCTTCCTCCAGACTCTGGGACCTCGATTTCCAAAGGAAATGCAAAATTTGCTTTCGTCAGAAAACATGACTTTGGACCACTTAGCAGCAGTCCAGCTCTTTTTTTCCTTAGCCCAGGTGAGACGCTTTTCGCGCTGTTTCTTGGTCAACAGTGGCTTGACACGAGGTATGCGGCAGTTGAAACCCATGTCTTTCAAGCGTCTCTTGGTGGTGGATCTTGAAGCACTGACTCCAGCAGCTGTCCACTCCTTGTGAATCTCCCCCACATTTTTGAATGGGTTTTTTTTCACAATCTTGACTAGGGCGCGGTGATCCCTATCGCTTGTACACTTTTTCTGACCACAGTTTTTCCTTCCCTTTGCCTCTCTATTAATGTGTTTGGACACAGAGCTCTGAGAACAGCCAGCCTCTTCAGCAATAACCTTTTGTGTCTTTCCCTCCTTGTGCAATGTGTCGATGGTCGCCTTTTGGACAGCTCTCAAATCTGAAGTCTTCCCCATGTTTGTGTAGGCTTCAGAACTGGACTGAGAGACCATTTAAAGCCCTTTGCAGGTGTTTTGAGTTAATCAGCTGATTAATTTGTGGCACCAGGTGTCTTCAAAATTTAACCCTTACACAATATTCTAATTTTGTGACACACGGAATTTTGGATTTTCATTTGTTGCCACTTCAAATCATCAAAATTAAATGAAATAAACATTTGAATGCATCAGTCTGTGTGCAATGAATAAATATAATGTACAAGTTACACCTTTTGAATGCAATTACTGAAATAAATCAAGTTTTTCAAAATATTCTAATTTACTGGCTTTTACCTGTATATGTGTAAAAATATTCACTAACAAAGCAAACAAAAAAAGTTTTAATTGTTTATCGTTTATAAAATAGACGTGAACAAAAGAAAAAAAAAGCAGGAGAATAATAATTAAATGGAGGAGAATAGGGAGTTAATTAAGGCTGATTAGAGTAAATTAAGAGTTATTGTTACATAGTTAGTAAGGTTGAATAAAGACACCAGTCCATCCAGTTCAACCTGAGTGTGTGTATACAATTATCCCTATTTTATTTAAGGTACCCATATAGCGCCATCAATTTACGCATTGCTCCACACATACATTGCACACTCATGATCCCTACCCTCAAGGAGCCCACTATCCAAGGTCCCCAAACTCACATTCATATACTAGGGCCAATTTTTGACAGAAGCCAATTAACCTACCAGCATGTCTTTGGAGTGTGGGAGGAAACCGAAGTACCCGGAGGAAACCCACGCAGGCACAGGGAGAACGTGCAAACTCCAGGCAGGTAGTGTCGTGGTTGGGATTCGAACCAGCGACTCTTTTTACTGCTAGGCAAGAGTGCTAACCACTACACCACTGTGCTGCCCTTAAGGGGTTAAACAGAGGAACATGTGTTCATCCCTTAGATCTGCAGATGAAGAAACAGAAAGATACAAAAAGAAACAATGTTTCTTTTTATTTTAGTGTTTCAGGGCTGAGCAATGTTGGTAATAAACATTACCGGCTGCTTTTTTTTTTTTTTACAGCTCCAATTACCGAACTTCTTTAACACTGGGGAGACCCAATGACAGCTCAAAGAGCCGAGCCTGAAAGTATCGGTTTCAGGTATCAGTGCATTTGCACGAGTACCAATACTTGTGCAAATACTCGGTATCAGCAACAATACCGATACTAGTATCGGTACAACCCTAATTGGTGGCCTTAGGAAAAATGCCTTCTTGTATTGGTGGTCATCAGAAAAGTGCCTTCTTGTATTGCTGGTCATAGGAAAAGTGCCTTCTTGTATTGCTGGTCATAGGAAAAGTGCCTTCTTGTATTGGTGGTAGGGATGCACCGATACCATTTTTTTTACAATGAGTACAAGTACCGATACTTTTTTTTTAGTAATAGCCGATATCAATTACCGATACCTAACGTAACTGTTTTGTTTTAACTTCAGCTGTCAGCAAAGGTACAAAGCATTGAAAAGTTATTTACAAATGAAATAAATAGATTTTTTTTTTTTTAATTTAGCGCTTTTTCAATGTGAAATGTGTAAATATATTATAATATATATGTTTAAAAATATTCACTAACAAAGCAAACAAAAAAAAAAGTTTTAATTGTTTATCGTTTATAAAATAGACGTGAACAAAAGAAAAAAAGCAGGAAAATTAATAATTAAATGGAGGAGAATAGGGAGTTAATTAAGGCTGAGTAGAGTAAATTAAGGGTTATTAAGGAGCTAAACAGAGGAACATTTGTTCATCCCTTTGATCTGCAGATGAAGAAACAGAAAGATACAAAAAGAAACAATGTTTCTTTTTATTTTAGTGTTTCAGGGCTGAGCAATGTTGGTAATAAACATTACCGGCTGCTTTTTTTTTTTTACAGCTCCAATTACCGGACTTCTTTAACACCGGGGAGACCCACTGACAGCTCAAAGAGCCGAGCCTGAAAGTATCGGTGCGTTTGCACGAGTACTGATACTTGTGCAGATACTCGGTATCAACACCAATACCGATACTAGTATCGGTGCAACCCTAATTGGTGGCCTTAGGAAAAGTGCCTTCTTGTATTGATGGTGATCAGAAAAGTGCCTTCTTGTATTGATGGTCATCGGAAAAGTGCCTTCTTGTATTGGGGGTCATAGGAAAAGTGCCTTCTTGTATTGGTGGTCATAGAAAAAGTGCCTTCTTGTATTGATGGTCATCGGAAAAGTGCCTTCTTGTATTGGTGGTCATAGGAAAAGTGCCTTCTTGTATTGGTGGTCATAGGAAAAGTGCCTTCTTGTATTGGTGGTCATAGGAAAAGTGCCTTCTTGTATTGGTGGTCATAGGAAAAGTGCCTTCTGGTATTGGTGGCCATAGGAAAAGTGCCTTCTTGTATTGGTGGTCATAGGAAAAGTGGCTTCTTTCATTGGTGGTCTTTGGGAAAATGCCCTCTTACATTAATCTTAATTGGAAAAGTGCCGCCTTATGTTGATGGTTAGTGTTGGGCGAGCAGTTTGGACCGAGCATAAGTTCGGCCCAAACATCGCCTGTTTGTGTGTTGGCTGAACACCCAAATTTTCAGGGTGCTCGGCAGGTTGTTCCCCCGCCAAGCACACAGTGAATAGCTGATGGTTGTTTAGAAGCGGGTCAGGAAGCAGGCCGATGCGTTTTTAACAATGGTTGACAGCTGAATAAAAAAAAAAACATTTCCGGCAAAAGAAAAATTCGAAAAAAAAATGTCGTGGGAGTACCCCCCCCCCAATCAAATACCAGGCCCGTTTAGGTCTGGTATAGATTTTAAGGAGAACCCCACACCAAAATGGAGACTCTGCCCCCCCACCCCAAAGCACCTTGTCCCTGTGTTGATGGGGCCAAGGGTCTCTTCCCCACAACCCCTGGGCGGTAGTTGTGGGGGTCTGCGGGCAGGGGGTTTATCAGAATCTGGAAGCCCCCTTTCACAAGGGGGCCCCAGATCCCGCCCCCCCATGTGAATGAGTATTGTACCCCTACTTATTCACAAAAAAAAGTGTCAAAAAAAAAAAAAGAATAACACACACACATTTTTGACAATTCCTTTATTAAAAATAAAAAAACAATGTCCCCCGATGTAGATCCATCGTCAATCATGATGCCCACCGCACCACCAGATTAAAAAAAAAAAAAACAAAAAGCTTCACCCGTGACAAAGGTTAACCGCTGACTGCCTGCTCTGCTGTCTGACAGTTCTTGAATAGGTAAGGGGTGGAGCCACCTGGCAATATCACCTGGTGGCACCACTTCACGTGACGTCACCGACCCAGTATGCACCGGTCAGTGATGTCACAAGGGGGGGGGTGCATATCTTCTTTTGGGTGTTCACAATAGAAAACACGGCCCAGATATACCAATAAACATACCTGGCTGGATTGTTGAGCATGTTCTTAGGTCTAGATGGACTAATGTGTGCTTGCTTCTTCTCCACGTCCATCTAAACCTGAGAACAAAAATGTAATATGTTGCCGCTTACCAAATTTTAGATGTAGCGGCTGCCTTAGCTTTTTTGTTATTTGTTTTGTTTTGTTTTGTTAAGCAATTTGATTTTTGTGAATCTGTTACAGGGTTTCTCACCTGGAGAACCGGTCTATACAGTACCTCCTGCTGCACACTGGCAACGATAAGCCACCACCTCAAGATTAGTGGTAGCGTCATCATCTTGCCCTGTGAGTCCTTCATTTGGACGTTGGGCTGCCTATCAGGTCTAACAGATAAGCATGTCAAAAAACAACAAACAAAAATTCCCAGCTCACTTACCAGTTCACATTTAAAAACAAGAGATTTAGTTGCAAAAACATGCGTAAGCTGCAGCAGCCACATCACGGCACCTCAGTGTACTGCAGTCCTAACTCTATAACTTTGAGAGCCTCCCAAGTTGGAGCACATGTAAAATAACGGATAGGTTAAGGGCAGGTGTGCCTGGAGGGAGCCCACCCCTCTTTAATGGTATAGGGAGGCACTAGACACCCAGCAATAGCACAATGGCAGCGAAGATATCTAGTGCGTCCCCTCACCAATTCACCAACAGTACAAACAAATGGCAACCACCCCAACCTATAACTGGCCTTTGCAGCAAGTGGAAGGGTGACGCATATCAAAAAACAACAAACAATAATTCCCAGCTCACTTACAAGCAAGATAAATAAGTAGCTTGCCTGGAAGGCTGACAATGCTGCTGCTACTTGAGAGGCAGTGGTTTAGCGCTGACAGTGTGCAGCAGGTAGGTAGGCTCTCCAGATACCACTTGTGTCAAACACAAGGCCCATGGGCCGAATCCGGCCTGCCAGGCCATTTCATGTAGCCTTCGCACCTCTCCTCCAGCTGTAGCCCCCCCCCCCCCGGCCTCTGCCCCACCTTGTCTGAGCAGTTGGCAGGAGAGAGGAGGACATAACTCCTCCACCGGATCCTGTGCTTCTCTGTGCAGGCACAGCATTCCCTAGTCACCGCCTCCCGTGGCCTCAGCATTCAGCTGACTCCAACCCTCCTCAGATCCTCCTCCAGACCCATGTGCGGGTGCGCCGGTGACACTGGGAACGCTTCGGAACCGTTCGGAAATACTCGGGAATCATTCGGAAATACTTGGGAACACTCGAAAATACTCCGTTCCCGAGTGTTTCCAAGCCTTCCGAGGGTTTCCGAGTTCAGCCAAGCTGTCTCAGAGTATTTCCGAGGCCCTCCGGCGCCCCCCCTCCACACCTCTGGCCACATGCGGTATTGCATGCAATAGAAGTCAATGCGGAACACATTATCTTTGTTTCCATTGACTTCTATGGGGAAACTTGCTTTGCTTTGGATTACAAGCATTCTCCTGGAACGGATTATGCTCGTAATCCAAGGTTCCACTGTACTTTAACGAGTGAAGTATGTTGGCTGCCATTGCTGATTCTGCAAACGCAAGTTGCCTAGCTGTCATGCTGATCCTCCGGATTCTGTTGTGTCTGAGATTGTAAACAAATATAGAACAATCGTACAGATCTGGATTTCATGCTAATTTTGAATCAGAAACTACTAAAGCTAGAGGATCACTTTAGCAGCTGGGCATAAAGCATTTTTGATGGACGGCCCTGCTGGCAGATCCGGTATTTCTCCCATGACAGGTCTTCTTTGATGGTGTGTTTTCTTCATATGTAAAGCAGGCACCCCAACCACAGTCCTGCCAGGAATTGGTTCCATAGTAAAGAATAACAGCATACAAAGGATAATAAGTAACACATTACTGGGTTCTTCAGGAATGCACCATTGGTGGGGGGGGGGGGGGGGGGGGGGGTTGGGGGGGGGTTTGATCTCCCAGGGATGGTGGAAATATTAGCAGCTTTGTTAATTTTTGTCCCGCAGACATGCCACGCTTCCTGCTTTTATATATTAGTGATCGTATAATTGCCTTCTGTCCTAGAGATTCACAATGAAACATGCCGGGTCTGATGTACAGGTAATCCCAGCAGGAAATCTCTGTATCTATTCAGCAGAGGATTTACATTAGAGCAGCCTGGTTCTGTACAACTGCGAATAAAAACACATTCTGAGGGCTTTAAAGTGCACCTGTCGCTGGAGCACACGTTGTCTTGTACAATGAAAGTTCACAATGCAAACTATTTATTTAAAGGAGTTGAATTCCGGCCTTTTTTTTCTGTCTGGATTCAGCCTTATTCTTTGGCATTCTGTGTGTTTTAGGTGTATGGAAATGTGAGTTTAGACTAAAACTAGGGATGCACCGATACTATTTTTTTTTACCAGTACTGATATATATATATATTTTTTTTTAGTGCTTGCCCATACCAATTACCGATACCTACCACAACTGTTTTGTTTACACTTCAGCTGTCAGCAATGGTACAAAGCATTGAAAAATTATTTACCAATGAAATATTTTTTTTTTTTAACATTTTGTGCTTTTTTTTTATGTGAAACATGTAAATATATGTTAAAGGTGTAAAAACATTCACAAACAGAAACAAATAAAAACATTTTTTAATTATTAATAATTTATAAAATAGAAGTGAACAAAAAAAAAAAATCAGCAGGAAAAAAATAACTAAATGGAGGAGAATAAGGAGTTAATTAAGACTGATTAGAGTAAATTAGGGTGTTATTAAGGGGTTAAACAGAGAAACATTTATTAAAAAAAACAAAGAAAAATGTTTTTTTTCTTGACAGGTTGCTATACACTGACTTCATCTGCAGATCAAAGTTCATCCCTTTGTTCTGTAGATGAAGAAACAGAAAGTTAGAAAAAGAAACAATGTTTCTTTTTATCTTAGTGTTTCCCCTACTGAGCAATGTTGTTGATGTACATTGCCCGGCTGCTTTTTTTTTTTTTTGACAACTCCGATTTCCGTACTTCTTTAACACTTCAGCTGTCAACAAGGGGAACCCCTGATTGAGTCATCGGTTGCGGCATGGCCCTTTGACAACCGATAATTGCCAGGCTTTTTTTTTTACATTTCAGCTGTCAGTGGGGGAATCCCAGTCTGAAAGTATTGGTTTCAGGTGTCGGTATCGTTGCAACCCTAGCTAAAATCCTTATGTGAGAGGATGAATGAGCAGGATGGATTATGGGAAGTCTTCCATGGGAATCAATGGTGCTGGGCGAAAGTGTGTCCATTCCGCACCTCCCACACATGTACCTCTCACCTTTTGTAGAGTCAGGGGTGTATGGTTAGTGGTGGCACTGCTTGAAACATAATTTAGCTCCTTTATTGAATGACAGCAAACCAGTGTCGCATATTGAGGACATCTAGGACCTCTTTGTCGAGGCATGATTACTGGAGGAGATTTTTGTCCTGCTGACCATTATCAATGCGATAGAAAGTGATGGGAAATCCAAAATGTTAGAGATGTCGCTGAGGCTGGAGTCGAGGGTAAATCTTTCAACGGGGAAACGTGTTCTGATGACAACTGTCTAAAGGGGAAATTCTCCTTACTTTGATAAGATTTGCTGTCAATTACTGTTGTGTTTCCAGGACAGGCAGTGAAGGGAAATCTCCACAATGGGACACAAACAGTGGAAAGAATAAACTCACAAGGGTTCTAACCATTCCCTGTCCCATTTTGCATTTTCAGTGCCACCCAACAGAATGTCACGTGGCATGCACTGGTTCCGAATGACCCACCAGGGGATCCTCCAATGGGCCCTTTCTCCCTACAAATACAGTGTGGCTGTCAATTACAAAGCCTGGCTGATCTGAAGTCTGAAAGTGCAGTAATTAAGGTTGAATCTGAAGGTGCAGGAATTGGGGCTGATCAGAGGTCTGAAGGGGAATGAATCAAGGTTGACCTGAGGTCTGATGGGTGCAGCAATTGGGGCTGATCTGATGTCTAAAGGTGGAGAAACTGAGACTGATCTGAGGTCTGAAGTTGCAGAGGTTTAGGTGGATAAGAGGTGAGAAGGTGTAGGAATTGGGGCTGATCTGAGGTCTGAAGTTGCAAGACTTGGGGCTGATCTGAGATGTAAAGATGCAGGAATTGGGTGGATCTGAGGTGTGAAGGTGTTGGAATTGGGGTGATCTGAAGTGTGAAGATGCAAGAATTGGGGGAATCTGAGGTGTGAAGATACAGGAACTGGGGCTGATCTGAGATGTGAAGGTGCAGGAATTGGGCTGATCTGATATGTGAAGGTGCAGGAATTGGGCTGATCTGATATGTGAAGTTATTGCAGTTGAGGTTGATCTGAGGTGGGGCTGATCTGAGGAAGTTGCAGGAATTGAGGCTGATCTAAGGTGTGAAGATGCAGGAATTGGGGGGATTTGAGGTGTGAAGATGCAGGAAGTGTGGCTGATCTGAGATGTGAAGGTGCAGGAATTGGGACTGTTCTGAGCTCTAAAGGTGCAGGAATTGGGACTGATCTGAGCTGTGAAGGTGCAGGAATTGGGGGGGGATCTGAGGTGTGAAGGTGCTGTAATTGGGGGGGGGGTCTGAGGTGTGAAGGTGCTGTAATTGGGGGGATCTGAGGTGTGAAGGTGCTGGAATTGGGGGGATCTGAGGTGTGAAGGTGCTAAAATCGGGGTGATCTGAAGTGTGAAGATGCAAGAATTGGGGGATCTGAGGTGTGAAGGTGCAGGAATTGGGGCTGATCTGAGGTGTGAAGATGCAGCAATTGGGGGTGATTTGAGGTGTGAAGATGCAGAAATTGGGGCTGATCTGAGATGTGAAGGTGCAGGAATTAGGGGGGGATTTGAGCTCTGAAGGTGCAAGAATTGGGGCTGATCTGAGGTGTCAAGGTGCAGGAATTGGGGCTAATCTGAGATGTAAAGATGCAGGAAATGGGAAGGGGGGGGGGATCTGAGGTGTGAAGGTGCTAAAATTGGGGGATCTGAGGTGTGAAGGTGCAGAAATTTGGGCTGATCTGAGGTGTGAAGCTGCAGAAATTGGGGCTGATCTGAGATGTGAAGGTGCAGGAATTGGGGGTGATTTGAGGTGTGAAGGTGCAGGAATTTGGGCTGATCTGAGATGTGAAGGTGCAGGAATTAGGGGGGATTTGAGGTATGAAGATGCAGGAATTGGGGCCTATCTGAGATGTGAAGGTGCAGGAATTAGGGGGGATTTGAGGTATGAAGATGCAGGAATTGGGGCTGATCTGAGATGTGAAGATGCAGGAATTGGGGCTGATCTGAGATGTGAAGGTGCAGGAATTAGGGGGGATTTGAGGTATGAAGATGCAGGAATTGGGGCCTATCTGAGATGTGAAGGTGCAGGAATTAGGGGGGGATTTGAGGTATGAAGATGCAGGAATTGGGGCCTATCTGAGATGTGAAGGTGCAGGAATTAGGGGGGATTTGAGGTATGAAGATGCAGGAATTGGGGCTGATCTGAGATGTGAAGGTGCACGAATTAGGGGGGATTTGAGGTATGAAGATGCAGGAATTGGGGCTAATCTGAGATGTGAAGGTGCAGGAATTAGGGGGGATTTGAGGTATGAAGATGCAGAAATTGGGGCTGATCTGAGATGTGAAGGTGCAGGAATTGGGGGTGATTTGAGGTGTGAAGGTGCAGGAATTTGGGCTGATCTGAGATGTGAAGGTGCAGGAATTAGGGGGGATTTGAGGTATGAAGATGCAGGAATTGGGGCCTATCTGAGATGTGAAGGTGCAGGAATTAGGGGGGATTTGAGGTATGAAGATGCAGGAATTGGGGCTGATCTGAGATGTGAAGATGCAGGAATTGGGGCTGATCTGAGATGTGAAGGTGCAGGAATTAGGGGGGATTTGAGGTATGAAGATGCAGGAATTGGGGCCTATCTGAGATGTGAAGGTGCAGGAATTAGGGGGGATTTGAGGTATGAAGATGCAGGAATTGGGGCCTATCTGAGATGTGAAGGTGCAGGAATTAGGGGGGATTTGAGGTATGAAGATGCAGGAATTGGGGCTGATCTGAGATGTGAAGGTGCACGAATTAGGGGGGATTTGAGGTATGAAGATGCAGGAATTGGGGCTGATCTGAGATGTGAAGGTGCAGGAATTAGGGGGGATTTGAGGTATGAAGATGCAGGAATTGGGGCTGATCTGAGATGTGAAGGTGCAGGAATTAGGGGGGATTTGAGGTATGAAGATGCAGGAATTGGGGCTGATCTGAGATGTGAAGGTGCAGGAATTAGGGGGGATTTGAGGTATGAAGATGCAGGAATTGGGGCTGATCTGAGATGTGAAGGTGCAGGAATTAGGGGGGATTTGAGGTATGAAGATGCAGGAATTGGGGCTGATCTGAGATGTGAAGGTGCAGGAATTAGGGGGGATTTGAGGTATGAAGATGCAGGAAGTGGGGCTGATCTGAGATGTGAAGGTGCTCAATTGGGGCTGATCTGAGATGTGAAGGTGCAAGAATTGGGGCTGATCTGAGATGTGAAGGTGCAGGAATGGGGACTCCTCTGAGGTCTAAAGGTGCAAGACTTGGGACTGATCTGAGATCTGTGGTGCGTTATTGTTCACTGGCACTCCGGTTGTCTAATGCTTGTAAACTGAAACTAATGTGGAAAAGGGTGCTATCCCTTGCCCCATTCAATCTAAAAATAAAAAAACATTTTTTTTTATCTTTATATACACATAAAGCAAGAGGAATTCTTTTATACATGGAAGTGACCCATCAGCCACACAGGTTGCGCAAGTCACATATTTACATCAAGCTGCGGCGTGAACTTTTTACATTCCCAGAGTTTAACATGCAAGTAAATGACTTCACACATTGACATTTTCGTCATTTTGGGTCAGGATGAGAACAAACCGGATGTTGGGTGTTTTAATGTTCAATGACCGTGACATGCCTTGAATCGCAAGTGCCGAAAGAAAAGGAAGGACCGAGTTTTTCTTTTGTAGGTTGAATTTTGAACTGATAAGGAGTACGGACGTGAGTCAGAGGCCCATACCTTGACTGTAGACAGTCTAAGAAACTGTTTGCCTAGATTAAGCTAGGAAGTTTTATGGAATGTACCTATTGGTTAACAAAAATAAAAACCAACTAAACTATTTTTTTTTTTTAAACCTAAGACATTGTTGGGACGTCTGCAGATTTTGTACGCCTGGACATGTAGGATAGGCTTGGGTGGGCTCGACAAGTTTCTGCGATGGAGTTTTCATTCTTGTTCGTTAAAGTCAGTGGGGTTTTGTAATGTGTACAAACTCTTATGCAAACAAGACCTGAGTTTGGCTTTTTTTTTTTTATTCTCTTTTTATTACCAGTTTGGAGTACCGGAGTCACAGCTGGGGAAACGCAAGTCTTTTTTTTTTTTTTTTTTTTATACCGATTTTGGCGGCGTGTTAAATAATTAAAAGCAACAACTTAAATTTCTTAAGACTTCTTGATGTATTTGACAGCTTCACTCTTCTCCCACTTTGAGTGTGTAAACGATCTGGTGCAACATCAAAGCCAGGATTAATGAAGAATCTTATGTGGGTTTTTTTAATGCGGTCAGGTGATTGCACCGGTGAAGAATTAATTCAAATTTTCACAAGTTTAGTTAGCTAAGGATGACATAAAACACAATACCAGGTGCTGCATTATACACTGATTCAGCCATAACATTGTGACCACTGACAGGTAAAGTGAATAACATTGATTATCTTGTGACAGTGGCAACTGAAAGTGGGTGGGATATATTAGACAGCAAGTGAACATGTTGTCTCTGAAGTTGATGTGTTGAAAACAGAAAAAACGGGCAGGTATAAGGATTTGAGCGACCCTAACGAGGGAAAAATTGTAATGAATAGACCAGTGGTCTCCAAACTGGGGCCCTGGGGCTGGATGTGGCCCTTTGCTGCCCTCTATTCAGCCCTTGAGGCACTATTCCATCCAAAACTGACACTAATGATGAGGCCCCATTCCTCCCACTGACACCAATGATGGGGTGCTATTCCTCCCACTAATATAAACATTGGGGTACTATTATTCCTTCCACTGATACCAACAATAGGGCACAAGTCCTCCCACTGATACCAACAATAGGGCACAAGTCCCCCCACTGATACCAACAATAGGGCACGAGTTCTCCCACTGATACCAACAATAGGGCACAAGTCCTCCCACTGATACCAACAATAGGACACAAGTTCTCCTACTGATACCAACAATAGGGCACAAGTTCTCCTACTGATACCAACAATAGGGCACAAGTCCTCCCACTGATACCAACAATAGGGCACAAGTCCCCCCACTGATACCAACAATAGGGCACGAATTCTCCCACTGATACCAACAATAGGGCACGAGTTCTCCCATTGATACCAACAATAGGGCACGAGTCCTCCCACTGATACCAACAATAGGGCACAAGTCCCCCCACTGATACCAACAATAGGGCACGAGTCCTCCCACTGATACCAACAATAGGGCACAAGTCCTCCCACTGATACCAACAATAGGACACAAGTTCTCCTACTGATACCAACAATAGGGCACAAGTTCTCCTACTGATACCAACAATAGGGCACAAGTCCTCCCACTGATACCAACAATAGGGCACAAGTCCTCCCACTGATACCAACAATAGGGCATGAGTTCTCCCACTGATACCAACAATAGGGCACGAGTCCTCCCACTGATGCCAACAATAGGGCACGAGTCCTCCCACTGATGCCAACAATAGGGCACGAGTCCTCCCACTGATACCAACAATAGGGCACGAGTCCTCCCACTGATACCAACAATAGGGCACTAGTCCTCCCACTGATACCAACAATAGGGCACAAGTCCTCCCACTGATACCAACAATAGGGCACGAGTCCTCCCACTGATGCCAACAATAGGACACGAGTCCTCCCACTGATACCAACAATAGGGCACAAGTCCTCTCACTGATACCAATAATAGGGCACGAGTCCTCCCACTGATACCAACAATAGGGCACGAGTCCTCCCACTGATACCAACAATAGGGCACGAGTCCTCCCACTGATATCAACAACAGGGCAATAAAAGTACACTATTAGACCTGGTTCACACTGCTGCGACTTTTCATGTAACTTGCTGCGACGTGCAACACAGAAAGTTGCGTGACAAGTCAAAACACATTCATTTCAATGGGTGCCATCTTCATTGCTCTAACTTTCTCTGTGTTTTCCTTGCAACACAAGTGCAATAGACTGCAATGTTAAAATCTCAAAAGTTGCAAGGAAGTTGTTTCATTGTCTTATCTTTGCGACTTTGGCTGCGACTTCAGAGGGTTTTGTAAGTTCATTAACCACTTTAGTACAGCTCTATAGCCCAGAGACAGCTACAGCACAGTACTTTAGTTCTTGGAGGTTGTCCATACACGTCCTCCCAGAACCCCGACCCTTGCGCATTTTGTTACCATTATGTCCTTTGAACACAGCTGATCACAGATCGGGGTAAAGGGTCAATCACAGTGGTCCTTTACCATGTGATCAGCTGTGTCCAATCACAGCTGATCACATGTAAACAGACTTGCCAGTTATCAGCACTGCTTTCCTCACGCGCTGTGTCTGTGTGAGGAAAGGAGAGCCAATAACAGGCAAGCCTCACACTGATCACCAGTGTCCTGATTTTCAGTGCAGCCCCCTCAGTGCCAATCAGTTCCTATCAGTGCTGCCTATCTGTGCCCATCAGTGAAGAAGAAAACTTACTTATTTGAAACATTTTTTAACAGAAAGTAATATAAATTATTTTTTTTCATTTTCGGTCTTTTTTCGTTTGTTTAGCAAAAAATAAAAAACTCAGTGGGGATTATTTACCACAAAAAGAAAGCTCTATCCGTCTCAAAAATGATAAAAATGTGCGCAATTGTCATTCAAAGTGTGACAGCTCTGAAAGCTGAAAATTGGAAAATAAAAAGATTAACCACTTGCCGTAGCAAAATGACGTCGGCAAAGTGGTTGTGTTATCCTGACCAGACGTCATATGACGTCTTTCAGGATAACAAGCCGCTGCGCGCCCCCAGGGGTGCGCATCACGGCGATCGTTGTTGCGGTGTGTCAGTCTGACACACCGCACACCAATCTAGGTAAAGAGTCTCTGATGGAGACTCTTTACCACATGATCAGCCGTGTCCAATCACGGCTGATCACAGTGTAAACAGGAAGAGCCGTTGATTGGCTTTTCCTCACTCGCATCTGTCAGACGCGAGTAGAGAAGAGCTGATCGGCTGCTCCTCTGACAGGGGGGGGGGTCTATGCTGATTGATTATCAGCGCAGCCCCCCCCCCGAGAATGCCCACACTGGACCGCCAGGGACGCCACCAGGACCACCAGGGATGCCCACCACTAGTCACCACCAGGTATGCCACCCATGGCCACCAGGGATGCCAATCAGTGCCCACAATGGATGCCAATCGGTGCCCACAATGGATGCCAATCAGTGCCAAATGATAATGCCTGCCAATCAGTCATGCCCATCAGTGCCACCTATCAGTGCCCATCCGTGCCACCTTTCAGTGCCACCTATGTGTACCCATCAGTGCTGCATATTAGTGCCCATCATCAGTGCCCATCAGTGCCACCTCATTGGTGCCCGTCAGTGCAGCCCCATCAGTGCCCATCAGCGAAGGAGAAAACTTACTTATTTACAAAGTTTTGTAACAGAAACAAAAAAAAAATTTTTTTTCAAAATATTCTGTCTTTTTTTTAATTTGTTTAGCAGAAAGTAAAAATCGCAGAGGTGATCAAATACCACCAAAAGAAAAAACCTATTTGTGGGAACAAAATGATAAAAACTTAGTTTGGGTACAGTGTTGTATGACCGCGCAATTGTCATTCAAAGTGCGACAGCGCTGAAAGCTGAAAATTGGTCTGGGCAGGAAGGTGTATAAGTGCCCGGTATTGAAGTGGTTAAAAACATAAGGCGATTACTAAATGACTAATTTTTGGGCATGATAAATTGTGTGCCAGCAAAGCTGTTGTGCCATAAATTACCGTACTTTGACCAAATAGGAGTATCTGAACCTCTGAGACATACAACACATACTGGTTGGAGTACTTGTACCATTGCTTGAGAAATTATTTTTTAATCGTTTATAATGAAAAATGCATATCTTGTCATTTTCTGACTTTGGCGCCATTTCCCTTTTTTTTGTCTCCTAGAGTGCCTGGGTAAACAGCTCTGCATTATAACTCATAACAAAGAGGACGCAATTCAGATTGGATTTCTCCTTCATGAAACTCTAAAATCCCAGATAAAGGTAACAATTTTCCCAACATTTATCAAGTGTCTCCTGATGTGTGTACAAGGTACAATGAGCTTCAATAACACTTTAAGAGTGAATATTCGGATAAGAGCTGTGGTGACTGGTTCTCTTTAAATGGGTTGTAAACCCTCAAGGTTTTTCACCTTAATGCATTCTATGCATTAGGGTGAAAAACCTTCTGCACTGCCCCCCCCCCAGAGCCCCCCCATTTTTCTTACCTGAACCAGCGATATGCACGAGCCCAGCAGCTCCAGCCGCTGTCCTGGGTCCTCATTGGATAGATTGATAGCAGCAGGAGCCATTGACTCCCACTGCTGTCAATCAAATCCAGTGACATGGAAGTCGGGGGGGAGTCCTGCTGTCTGTGTCAATGGATGCAGCAGTAGAACTCGGGAGCGCCCGCACACGGGTGACCCCATGGAATGCGGCTCTCCGTGGGGACACCTGATGAAGGGGAGGAGCCAGGAGCGCGCCGCCGGGGACCCCAGAAAAAAAAGGATTAGGGGGGGGATCGGTTTTGGATTGCTCTGTGCAACACCCTTGCACATAGTAGGTAAGAATGACATGTTTGGAGAAGAAAAGAAGAAGAGTTAGGAAAATCCACTCTTCCTTGGAGTAATGGGACTTTGAAGGATGTGAGGTTGTCACTGAGGTAAGCACACACAAATGCAAAGCCTTGAATATGCCAGTCAGTACTGTGCAATCACTTAATAAGAAGTGCAAAATTTGGGGATCTCTTGATAGCAAGCCAAGGTCGGGTAGACCAAAAAAGATTTCAGCCACTACTGCCACAGGAATTGTTCGGGATACAAAGAAAAACCCACAGGTAACCTCAGGAGAAATACAACCACACCGTCTTTTTGGAGAGCAGTCTGTATTTCTCCTGCGGTTACCTGTGGGGTTTTTCTTTGTATCCTGAGCAATTCTAACACCAGTTGTTGCTGCAATCTTTCTTGGTCTACCTGACCTTGGCTTGGTATCAAAAGAGCCCCGAATTTTCCACTTCTTAATAAGTGATTACTGACTGGCATACTCAAGGCTTTGGGTATCTTTTTATATCCTTTTCCATCTTTGTAAAGTACCATTACCTTGTTACGCAGGTCTTTTGACTGTTCTTTTCTACCTCCTTATGGCTCAGTGTCTAGCCTGCTTAGTGCATCCATGTGAGATCTAACAAACTCATTGGCTATTTATACACAGACACTAATTGTGATTTAAAAAGCTACAAATGTGGGAAATAAACCTTTTAATTGCCATTTTAACCCGTGTGCGCCACCTTCTGTGTCTGTACCAAGCCAAGGTCGGGTAGACCAAAAAAGATTTCAGCCACAACTGCCACAGGAATCGTTCGGGATACAAAGAAAAACCCACAGGTAACCTCAGGAGAAATACAACCACACTGTCTTTTTTGGAGAGCAGCCTGTATTTCTCCTGCGGTTACCTGTGGGTTTTTCTTTGTATCCTGAGCAATTCTTCAGCCAGTTGTTGCTGCAATCATTCTTGGTCTACCTGACCTTGGCTTGGTATCAAAAGAGCCCAGAATTTTCCACTTCTTAATAAGTTATTAAACAGTACTGACTGGCATACTCAAGGCTTTGGGTATCTTTTTATATCCTTTTCCATCTTTGTAAAGTACCATTACCTTGTTACACAGGTCTTTTGACTGTTCTTTTCTACCTCCTCATGGCTCAGTGTCTAGCCTGCCATGTGAGAGCCAACAAACTCATTGACTATTTATACACAGACACTAATTGTGATTTAAAAAGCCACAAATATGGGAAATAAACCTTTTAATTGCCATTTTAACCCCTGTGTGCCACCTTCTGTGTCTGTACCAAGGCGCAACATTCCAGGGTATGTAAACTTTTCATCAGGGCCATTTTGGTGATTTCTGTTATCATTATGATTTAAAAAGGATCCAAAAAAAACAATGTGATAATAAATGGCTTCATGTGATCGCTATCCTTAAATAAAAGACAGCTTTTTGGCACGATCGGTCATATTTTCAAAATGAATGCCAAAATTTCACAATTTCTGCCAGGGTATGCAAACTTTTGAGCAGGACTGTATATACACGTATACCATGTTTGTTATTTTACAAAAAAACAAAACCTTCACAATCACTTTAAAGCCTTAACGTGTGTTCTGTGAATCGCATGGCTTCACTTCTGCCCTTTTAAAGCCTGTTAATTCTGCATATTTCTGTGGGTTATATTGTGCTATTAACGCATTATACCATCTAAAAATACTTCATTCTCCAGATGCAGACAGACTTAATTCCCTTTTATTTTAATTATTCGTAGCATGCGCTCGTAAACAGGAAAGGCATTGCCCGCAGCGTGTGAGCTGATTATTAACACAGTTTTATTAATCAGAGTCTGCATTAAATATGTTTTGCTTAAAACAGTTTAGAGTATGCAGAATGTTTAGTAAAGCAACAAGGCCCGGGGCCATTCTGATTGGGGAGGTGTATGTGGCCGCAGAGCTGACTCTCATAGTTTAGTGGATCGAAACCTTTTTCCATGCTACACTGTATTTGGAAACTCTCTTAAAGTGTTCGCTACCCCAGCATTTCATATTCCTGATATGTGGCTGCTGTACCATGTACTTGTATGATAAAGTCTCCCGTTCTCTTTGTATTGCTTCCTTTATGTGAAATCCCTGGTGCTCCTGCCAGTCCCTCTGCTTTCCTATTAAAAAAAACTGACCACACTAAGCAGGAAAGCACAGCGTGGTCAGTTCTCTAGCTCTGCTGGGAACTCAGTTTACTCTCCTCCAATGATCAGACTTGTCCTGACACTCCTCCGCTGGACAGCCATTCACTGGGAAGCTCAGTGTGCTGTTACTTCTCCTCCCCCCAGCTCTTATGCAGCTGAGAACAGAGGGAATATGATCACTTATAAAAAGGAAAAAAAAGGTATTTATAATGTTGTTTTTTTTTTAACGCAAATTACACTTTAATCACTTCCCGACCAGCGCACGACGATGTACGGTGGCACAATGGCACCGGTGGGCAAAAGGGCGTACAGGTACGTCCCCTTTCAGAAGCGGTGCTGCGGGCGAGCGGACTCGATGTCTGCCTGGTGCCCGCGATTGTGTCACGGGGAGGTAGAACGGGGAGATACTTTTGTAAACAAAGCATTTCCCGTTCTGTCTAGTGTCATGACAGAGATCACTGCTCTCTGTCATCGAGAGCTGTGATCGCTGTCATGTGTGTTGAAGCCCACCCTCCCCCCCACAGTTAGAATCACTCCCTAGGACACACTTAACCCCTTCAGCGCCCCCTAGTGTTTAACCCCTTCCCTGCCAGTGTCATTTACACAGTAATCAGTGCATTTTTATAGCACTGATCGCTGTATAAATGTGAATGGTCCCAAAATAGTGTCAAAAGTGTCCGATGTGTCCGCCATAATGTCGCAGTCCCGATAAAAATCGCAAATCGTCACCATTACTAATAAAAAAAAAAAAATAGTAATAAAATGTCATAAACCTATCCCTTATTTTGTAGATGCTATAACTTTTGCGTAAACCAATTAATATACGTTTGTTGCAATTTTTTTTTTACCAAAAACATGTAGAATACATATCGGCCTAAACTGAGGAAAACATTTTTTTTTATATATATTTTTGGGGGATATTTATTATAGCAAAAAGTAAAAAATAATGCTTTTTTTTTCAAAATTGTCGCTCTTTTTTTGTTTATTGCGCAAGAAATAAAAACTGCAGAGATGATCAAATACCACCAAAAGAAAGCTCTATTTGTGAGAAAAAAAGGACGTCCATTTTGTTTGGGTACAGCGTTGCACGACCGCGCAATTGTCAGCTAAAGCGACGCAGTGCCAAATTGCAAAAAGTGCTCTGGTCAGGAAGGGGGCAAATCCTTCTGGGATTGAAGTGGTTAATGAAATTTATGCACACAAACACAATATGATTTAAAAAAAATATATAAAAGATGATGTATTTACGCTGAGTAAATAGATACCAAACATGTCATGCTTTAAAATTGCACACACTCGTGGAATGGCGACAAACTACGTCGTCATAGGTGACATTTTATAAGCCTTTTTTGGTTACCGGTTTAAAGTTACAGAGGAGGTCTAGCACTAGAATTATTGCTCTCGCTCTGACGTCTGCGGCAGTACCCTCACATGCGCGGTGCGATCGCCGTTTAAGTTAGTGTGTGCAGGACCAATGCATGCATTCACCTTTGCATACTGGCAGAAGGGGTTGGGAGCGCTTTAAATTTTTTTTTACCAATTTATTTATTTATTTTTTACTGTTTCTTAAAGGTTTTTTTTTCCAGCACTTTTATTGCTGTCACAAGGTATGGTTTCCCATACCACAGAGATCATTGGGGACCTTCTGGTCCTCCACAAGCTTTGTGGTTAGCTGATGGAATTGCCGGCTTTCATTGGGCTCGCCAGTGAGTAGACCCCTTCCGCCACCTGTAAAAGCCATCCAGCGGCTAATTGGATCCTTGGATGGCTTTTACATAAAAGCTAATGCCTGGACTGATTTGGTGGCTCGCAGGTGACACAATTCTGTAAAATCCTGGTGGCTGTGCAGTTCTTGTTACAAATGTTCACAAATCTCTAATCAGCCCCCTTGCTGCAGCCTCTCAGCTTGTGCCTAGCTGCAATGTTACAAAGTCTGATCAGGAGACTGAGGAAATGTTTTCTCCTGCCTGCAGCAGACTGATGATATCACCTCAGCCTAGGTAAAGTTACCGATGGGGGAGATCAGGGGTGACTTTTTGGCTCCATGCACACTGGACGTTAAAATGATGTTCTAAAAACGCCAGTAGCTTTTCAGTGAGTCTTTCAACGTTTAACGTTTTTGCAATAGCGTTTATTAGCGTTTTTCCGCATTAGCGTTTTTTAGCGTTTAATTTCAAAAATGTCAAAAACGCTGAAAAACGCTGAAAAACGCTGGTGAGCCATGTTTTTGAGCGTTTATCGACGTTTGTCAGCGTTCATGAGCGTTTGGCGTTTTTTGTGGTCAGAAAAACGACTCCTGCTTGCGATTTTGCAGCGTTCAGAAAACAGCCCATAAACTCCATTGCTGTTCAAAAAACGTCCATGTGTGCATGGACACATAGGATAACATAGAAGGGAATTCATGGGCTGTTATAAAAAAAACCTCCCAAACTCCCAAAAACTTCCATTTATGAGCTTCAGTGTGCATTGGGCCTTAATACTTTTCTGAAAAATAATTCTGTTGTGTATTGTGAGATGTCATGATTTTGTTCAATGCGAAATTGTAAGGTTACTGATCGATCCACTTTAAAGCCCTTCTCCAGAGTAAGGGAAAAATACTCTGGGTCTGTCCCCTGCACTGCAAGCGTTAAATGCTCATTTAGGCCCGGTTCACACCTATGCATTTTTTAGTGCGTTTTCAGTTTGGCAGAAACACACTACAGTCCATGTAACATGGTCTCCTATGGGTGTAGTTCACATCTGTGCATTTTATGGAAAGGGCCAGGGACTTAGGGACTTTTTTTCTGGTTTTTGGTTCCATAGACTTCAATGGATCAAAAGCGCATATTGAAAAAACGCAAAATGCACCTGGAATATGCAAACTGCATAGGTGTGAACCAGGCCTTAGGTCTAGGAGGCCACAAAAAGCATATTTATTTCTTTTTGATCCTCTGCTCCCCCTGCAGCTGGCACCCACCTCTACTCACCTGTGCTCTGCCAGTGGACTGTCCCTTGGCCTCCTCATGTCTAAAGAAGGGCTATGCATTGGGTTACAGCAGTACAAAATGATTTTTAGCTTAGGGCCCTATGTATTCATTCAGGGACAAATGCTTGCAGGTTTTTTACATTCAGGACTATGTATCTATTAGAGCTGCACGAATAATCATTAAAGAATAAATAAAAACATCTTTACCATTCCGAAGCTTCCCTCCAACCACTTTGCATATTATTTTATATATACTGTGATTCTGTACTTGCCAAATATGCTGCAGAAATCTCCCTCCACTGAGTCTGGCTGCAGCCATTTTAACTGTGGGCAGCTGAAGCTGCTGCCTGTTCACTTCCTGGATTTACACAGACACACAGAGGCACGCCTTCAGCTCTGCAGCTCTCATTGGACCTCTTATGACTCATCCCCCCTCCCTTCCTGGCAAACTCTCTAGACAGAGAGTGATAGAGAGAGCTGTGCATGATGTCATAAGCCTAGGCTAATGACCAGACAGGAAACAGGAAGTGGGCTGTATAAGGTATTTACTGGCAGAAAAAAAAATGTTTTACTATCCAAAGTTAAAACAACAACAACAAGGGCAGAAGATTTAATAGATGGAAAGATGAAAAAATTACTGAAGTTCCACTTTAAAGAATCAGTTCGCAATTCTTCCCCCATCGCGATCTTAACAAAGCATTTTCCCGATTCTATGGAACAGGAACACAGGCAGCCTGCCAAGTTTATGACAAGTGGTTTAGACAGAGATAAGGAGAAACATTATAACTCTTCTTTCTTTTAGATCAAAGGAATGAACTTCTGCCTGTAAATGAGGGACGTTTAACCTCTTAAAGACTAAAACTTTTTCTGGCATTGGTTGTTTACAAGTTGACATCAGTATTTTTTGCTAGAAAATTACTTAGAACCCAAAACATTCTATATATATATATATTTTTTAGCGGAGACCCTAAAGAATAAAATGGCGGTTGTTGCAATATTTTATGTCACGCTGTATGTGCGCAGTGGTCTTTCAAGCGCATTTAAAAAAAAAAAACACTTTAATAAATTAATAAAAAAACCATACAGTAAAGTTAGCCCAATTTTTTTTTTTTTTTTGGTATAATGTGAAAGATGATGTTACACCACAAGAATCGTGAGAGAGGTGTGATCCTTATTTTAAGCAACAAGTTGTGATTCTCCTTTTGGCCAGAATCGTGGAGCTCTAGTATCTATCTATCTATCTATCTATCTATCTATCTATCTATCTATCTATCTATCTATCTATCTATCTATCTATCTATCTATCTATCTATCTATCTATCTATCTATGACAGACACTCTTCTGCACATAGCACAGAAGACTCCCAGTGCCAGTGAGCCCTTGTAGAAGGCCAACCCAGGGTTCCTCAGGGCATGGAGTCTAAGCCCCCAGCCTGCTTCTTTAGCAAGGTTTCTGATGGGGATGGTGGGGACTGGAACCAGGTCGCAGTCCCCAGATACATCAAGCCGAAGAAGCATAGACCACCTGTCATGAGGGCCACATACCTGATGTGAGACCGAAGTAGTGGGGAGGCCTCCCTTGCACATCGGGTCCTTAAAGCCTCTGGAGATGGAGACAGAGATTGGTGGACACCGAGTGGCATGGGTGCCAGGAGTGCAGAGCACTGTGCAAGCCTTAGTCCGGGATCCGAGCCGAGGTCAAGTCCAGTTGGGCAACGAAGCTTAAAAGGGTTAATCAGAAGAAGAATGCTCAAGATCCAAGCCGGGGTCAGTTCCAATCTGGCAGCTGAGTACAAAAGGGGCAAAGAAGTAGAATGGTCAAGGTACAAATCTGAGGTCAAAGGCAAGCAGCAATCAAGAGTAGTCAAACAGGTTTCCAGTTCACAACAAGTTCAGACAGATCACACACTAGCACAGGAACAAGGGGGGACTGAAGATAATCCAGCAATTTGGCAGTGTCTGGGCTGGGCTTATATAGGGAAGTTTGGGGTCACTTCCTGTGCGCCTCCTGGGTATTTTCCCGCCTTTTTCCATCAGGTTGATGTCACTTCCTAAGCGCCTACTGGGCATTTTCCTGGCCTTTTCCATCAAGTCTTCTGCGCAGGTGCGGGTTGGCACCCTGAGGCGTCTTTGGCGCATGCTCAGTTGGCACGGATTTCCTCTTGTGGCAACGCGCCATTGGTGCTTGCGTAGTAAGCCCTGGACTCTTACACCACCCACGTGTGCAAAGTACAAATGGCAGGTGATAGAAGAGGACCCGGGAAACAAATTGAGGTCAGGGCATGTGGCAGGCAGGCAAGCACAGTAGACGAAGCCGGGGTCGGTACACAGGAAGTCAGACACAGAATACAAATAATACGTGGGAAAGCAAGAGCACAGAGAAACTAGGAAGTTGCTCAGGCAACGCTAGTGATTTTTTAACATTTTTTTTGCAAATTTGACCAACTTAAATAATTGAGATCATCAACAAATTTTAATATTACACAAAGATAACCCGAGTAAATACAAAATGCAGTTTTCAAATTATTTAATTTATTAAGGGAAAAGAAGCTGTTCTAACTAGGGTTGCTACTTTTTCATTAAGCCAAACCTGAACACTTTAGCGGAGCACAGCAACATTTTTTTTATTTGTTTATTTTTTTAATATACACTATAAGATAAGTGACCTGGGACACCTTTGGGCTCTCCAAAGAGAATAGTAATGCAGCGCACATAGTGCCCACTCACCCTCCTGTCAGGCTCTGTTCTGAGCCACATTCCTGTCTGAATATTGTGTCCGGGTTTCAGGGGGACTGAAACCTGGACACATGATTCAAAACTTGGACTTTTCGGGTGAATTCTGGACAGGTGGCAACCCTAGTCCAAACCTGCCTGGCCCTATGTGAAAAAGTAATTGCCCCCTAAACCTAATAACTGGTTCTGCCATCCTTGGTGGGAATAACTGCAATTAAGAGTGTTTCCCATCTCTGTGTAATATTAAAATGTGTTTGATGATCTGAATCATTTAAGTGGGACAAATATGCAAAAAAATTAAACACTTGCGTTGCCTGAGCAACTTCCTAGTTTCTCTGTGCTCCTGCTTTCCCACGTATTATATGCAAAAAAGAATAAAAAAATCAGGAAGGGGGTAAATACTTTTTCACTGCACTGTATATATAAAGAAGCAGACTGGGTGGCGGACCAGTAAGTGATAGAAGGGAGTGGGATGTAAATCCACAGTAGAGCAGGCGACACCCATAGGTGAACACAGAAGTCAGCAGCACATGTGAGTAGAATCACAGGTCCAGCAGAACCACTGCAGCAAGGAGTTAGCGAGTTCACAAACAGGAAACTGCAGGCCAAATCGTGAGAAAGACAGGTGGAGATTACGGGCTAGTTCACACTGGCCAGTCACCGATATTCACACTGCAGCGTAGCCTGGAGCTGCGCTGCAGTGAGCTGCAATAAAATACAGACATTCTGCATTTTATCGCAGCACACTGTATGGGATCGCATGCAGCGTACTGTACAGGATCGCATGATGCTGTACAGCAGCGCAGCGGAACGTGTTGCTGTACAGTGACATGAATGAAGTGTCACGACTTTGCACTTCAAATAAAGTTTTTTAATAAAAAAAAAGAAAAAAAAGGGAGCTGTTCAATGCTCTGAATCTCATGCCAAACTGCCACCTACCGCTGACTCGCACACTAAACTGCTGTGGTTTAAGTGGTTGTAAAGGCAGAAGTTTTTTTTTTATCTTAATGCATTCTATGCAATAAGATGAAAAGCCTTCTGTGTGCAGCAGCCCCCCTCCCCCAATACTTACCTGAGCCCCCTCTCTATCCAGTGATGTCCACGAGTGCCTCAGCCATCTGGGCCTCTCCCTCCTGATTGGCTGAGACATAGCAGCGGCGCCATTGGCTTCAGCTGCTGTCAATAAAACTTAGTTAGCCAATCGGGAGAGAGAGGAGGCGGGCTGAACCACAGCTCCCTGTTTGCATGAAAACACGGAGCTGCAGCTCGGCTCAGGTGTCCCCATAGCAAGCTGCTTGCTGTGGGGGCACTCAACAGGAGGGAGGGGCCAGGGACCCAAGAAGAGGAGGATCCAGGCTGCCCTGTGCAAAACCATTACACAGAGCAGGTAAGTATAATACTTTACAATCACTTTGTGCAGGGCAGTGTGAACTGGCCCTTAAAGCGGTGTACCAGCCGCCATTTTTTTTTTTTTACAGTCAGCAGTTACAAACGCTGTAGCTGCTGACTTTTTATATGGGCACTTACCTGTCCAGGGAGCCCACGATGTTGGGCCCCCCCCGAGGTCGATCCGTCCATCGGATCGGCGCCGGCACCGCCATCTTAACGAAGGGAAACGGGCAGTGGAGCCTTGTGGCTTCGCTGCCTGTTTTCTACTGCACATGCGCGAGTCGTGCGCCGCTTTGTGAATGGCCCTGTTGATTTCTGGGACAAACACATGTCCCAGAGGACAACGGGGCAGCTCGCCGAAGAGGAGGAAGTGAAGGGACAGCGCCACGGAATAGGAAGAGGCAGATTAGGAAGACTGCCTAAGAACGGGGGTTTCTGGTAAGTAAAAAAAATGTTTTTTTTTTTTCAAATTTTTTTTATATATTTTTTGGGAATATTAATGTAATTTTTTATTTTAGGGCGGACCTTCGTTTTAAACAGCTTTTTTTATCATTGTATATTTGATTTGAGTAGGACTATACGGATATAATTACAGAGACACGAGAAGTTGTGAAATAAGCAGTTTTTTTTTTTTTTTTGCGGCTTCACATTTGAAAATTGTTTCCGTTAAATGGAGACACCGCGATGGCTTTATACAATAACCACCCATGCAGCCTCTGGCCAGGGATGAAACTGACATTTAGATCCATGAAATGCCAAATTCATCATCTTCCTCCGCAGTTTGTTTCCCTCTCACGTAGTCTGTGATTTGTTTCAACAATTAGAACAATGATGGCAATTATCTGCAGACAGGGATTGGAAGCCTCACCATGAATGTGACATTTTAATCTCCCATTTTTCTTACATTCCACAGAGGATCTCTCCTTCTATAATCAGGAAGGTAACAATGTGACATCTTCAGAGCAGATCCAACCAGAGACATAGGATGGCGCTCATTAGACTTAGGCGGCTGGTTTCATGGCTGGACAGTTTCATATAAATAATCTATAAGCCTTCTTGTGCTTCGAAAAATCAACTTTAAAGATGAATTCCAGCTATTGATATTTTATACATAGTTGCATTGGTCCAACTTGAACCAATGTAACTATATACAGTGTCTCACAAAAGTGAGTACACCCCTCACATTTTTTAAAATATTTTATTCTATCTTTTCATGTGACAACACTGAAGAAATGACACTTTGCTACAATGTAAAATAGTGAGTGTACAGCTTGTATAACAGTGTAAATTTGCTGTCCCCTCAAAATAACTCAACACACAGCCATTAATGTCTAAACCGCTGGCAACAAAAGTGAGTACACCCCTAAGTGAAAATGTCCAAATTGGGCCCAAAGTGTCAATATTTTGTGTGGCCACCATTATTTTCCAGCACTGCCTTACCCCTTTCGGGCATGGAGTTCACCAGAGCTTCACAGGTTGCCACTGGAGTCCTCTTCCACTCCTCCATGACGACATCACAGAGCTGGTGGATGTTAGAGACCTTGCGCTCCTCCACCTTCCATTTGAGGATGTCCCACAGATGCTCAATAGGGTTTAGGTCTGGAGACATGCTTGGCCAGTCCAACACCTTTACCCTCAGCTTCTTTAGTAAGGCAGTGGTCGTCTTGGAGGTGTGTTTGGGGTCGTTATGATGGAATACTGCCCTGCGGTCCAGTCTCTGAAGGGAGGGGATCATGCTCTGCTTCAGTATGTCACAGTACATGTTGGCATTCATGGTTCCCTCAATGATCTGTAGCTCCCCAGTGCCGGCAGCACTCATGCAGCTCCAGACCATAGCACTCCCACCACCATGCTTGACTGTAGACAAGACACACTTGTCTTTGTACTCCTCACCTGGTTGCCCCCACACACGCCTGACACCATCTGAACCAAATAAGTTTATCTTGGTCTCATCAGACCACAGGACATGGTTCCAGTAATTCATGACCTTAGTCTGCTTGTCTTCAGCAAACTGTTTGCGGGATTTCTTGTGCATCATCTTTATAAGAGGCTTCCTTCTGGGATGAGAGCCATGCAGACCAATTTGATGCAGTGTGCGGCGTATGGTCTGAGGACTGACAGGCTGACCCTCCACCCCTTCAACCTCTGCAGCAATGCTGGCAGCACTTATACGTCTATTTCCCAAAGACAACCTCTGGATATGACGCTGAGCACGTGCACTCAACTTCTTTGGCCGACCATGGCGAGGCCTGTTCTGAGTGGAACCTGTTTTGTTAAACCTCTATACGGTCTTGGCCCCGGGGGGGGGGGGGGGGGGGGATTAGCTAATTTCCCAATTTGGACATTTTCACTTAGGGGTGTACTCACTTTTGTTGCCAGTGGTTTAGCGCTGATAGTGTGCAGCAGGTAGGTAGGCTCTCCAGATACCACTTGTGTCAAACACAAGGCCCATGGGCCGAATCCCGCCCTCCAGGCCATTTCATGTAGCCTTCACACCTCTCCTTCAGCTGTAGCCCCCCCCCCCCCCCCCCCCCCGTCTCTGCCCCCACCTTGTCTGAGCAGTTGGCAGGAGAGAGGAGGACATAACTCCTCCACCGGATCCTGTGCTTCTCTGTGCAGGCACAGCATTCCCTCGTCACCGCCTCCAATGGCCTCAGCATTCAGCTGACTCCAACCCTCCTCAGATCCTCCTCCAGACCCAGGACTTTCTGCTTCTCAGCTTCTTGCTGCACTGTTATGTAAGGGAGTGTGGGGGACACTTCACTTCTGATGGTGGGGGCTCTTGACATCTGAGGTAAGGGAGGGGGGGGATGCTCTGGACATCTATTCTTACAGATACAGTCGGCTCTTTGACGGCAACAATAATGGACTGGCCAAGCATGTCCCCAGACCTAAACCCTATTGAGCATCTCGAACGGAAGGTGGAGGAGCGCAAAGTCTCTAACATCCACCAGCTCTGTGATGTTATCATGGAGGAGTGGAAGAGGACTCCAGTGACAACCTGTGAAGCTCTGGTGAACTCCATGCCCAAGAGGGTTAAGGCAGTGCTGGAAAATAATGGTGGCCACACAAAATATTGACACTTTGGGTCTAAATTCAGACATTTTCACTTAGGGGTGTACTCACTTTTGTTGCCAGCGGTTTAGACATTAATGGCTGTGTGTTGAGTTATTTTGGGGGGACAGAAAATTTACACTGTTATACAAGCTGTACACTCACTACTTTACATTGTAGCAAAGTGTCATTTCTTCAGTGTTGTCACATGAAAAGATAGAATAAAATATTTACAAAAATGTGAGGGGTGTACTCACTTTTGTGAGATACTGTATATACCATACCCGGCTGATGCCCTTGGAAGCTGTAAATCACTGAAGTAGATACCGCTACTCTAGTAATTGCTTCTGTGTCCCCCACTGAGCGGCTGTCCTGATGCATTCTGAATAAAGGAGTTCAGCCACTCAGCAGGGGCGCCTTGCAAAGCAAGCTTACATTTTCTGAATAAATGCAAAGTGTTCTCTGATTGGACAAGGTGGAGAAGTGGGGCGGTGAATAAAGAAGCTGTTTTAATGCAAGTTCACCTATGAATGCCCTTCAAACTCTATAATCTATATATGCCATAGGCCACACGTCTGTGTGCAGGGACCATACTTCCTCTACTTTAAAGGAGAACCCCGGGCAAAACCTTTTTTCCATGTCCTGGTTGCTGATCTCCTACCTGCACCCACTATGCCATTTACAGTAAATAAACCCCTATGCATTTTTAGTAGGATTCCTACAGGTTTAGTGATACTGGATGACATTTAACCTAGAAGGCCAAGGTAAGTATTGCAGCCAAAGATTTTTTCAGCATATAGGGGGACATTTTTAACAAATAAATGTTTAGCCCAGATTTAACTTTAAAAAAAATCAAAGATTGATCCCAAACCATTCTAGCTTCCCTTTAAAAGTACACACCAAAAAATATCACTTTACCTGAATACGGTGTACTTTTTTGGGCTTTCAATTTTACTTTGAGGCCTAGTGATCTGGGAACCCCCTTGGCTTACCCGATTATGATGCAAAAGAAGTGTTCCCAAACACACCCACTGCATGCTTCCAGCAGCCTTTCACATACAGCATTAAGAAATTTCTTACAGCTACCAATCCCATTTGTACCTGACTTGCATCTTTGAATCTCATTGGTAAAACATTATACAGAGGGAGAAAGTAGAACAGCAACTGGTTCAAGAAGATAACCTTCTCACCGAACAAATAAGAGTCTCTCTGGAATCAGGCTGTGGTGGATTACAGAGTACTGAGATTAATCCAAATTAGGGAGACTTCCCTGATTCCCTGAAGCAAAACAGTTTTTACTGGATAGTGTTAGCCAGGGCTTTTTTTAAGCAGGAACTTGGGGGAACGCAGTTCCGGCACCTCCAGAACTGAATGGCAAGGGGTGCTGGTGTGTGCTGGAGAGTCTATTGATGCTGGCTGTTGAGGAATCTATTGTTGCTGGGGGGGGTTCTATTTTTGGGAAAGAAGGAGGTCTACTGTTGCTGGGGAGGACTTCTGTTGCTCGTGGGAGATCTATTGTTGCTGGGTGTGGGTCTTATGTTGCAGGGGGGGTCAATCATTGCTGGGAGGAATCTACTGTTGAGGGAGGAGTCTTTATAGCTGGCTGCTGGAGGGTCTATTGATGCTGGATGGAATCTTTTTTAGCAGGGGGGGGGGGGTCTATTGTTGCTGATGGGGGATCTATTGTTGCTGGGAGTGGGTCTTATGTTGCAGGGGTCAATCATTGCTGGGAGGAATCTACTGTTGAGGGAGGGGTCTAATGTTGCTGGCTGCTGAAGGGTCAGTTGATGCTAGCTGTTGGGTATGCATTCTTGCTGGAGGGGATCTATTAGAGAGAGAAAAATATCACCGCTCTGAAGGAGGTCTGTGAGGAACAAACATTTTCTCCATGCTGGAAGTAACAGGTGCAGGCAATGCTGGTAATTGAGAGGTAAACGAGAAATCCTGGACAGCCGCACTCAAAAGTAATCTTTGATCTTTATTTATGTATAATCATAAAAAAACATGCCACAGCATCACAAAGCAGAAAAGTTGACGCGTTTCACACTGTAGTCAGTGCTTAATCATAGCTTATTATTAAGCACTGACTACAGTGTGAAACGCGTCAGCTTTCCTGCTTTGTGATGCTGTGGCATGTATTTTTATGATTATACTTAAATAAAGATCGAAGATTACTTTTGAGTGCGGCTGTCCAGGATTTCTCGTTTACCTCTGGAGGGGATCTATTGTCACTGGGCTGTCTATTGTTGCTAGATCTATTTTATTGCCCTTCTTGTTATCATGAACAAACTCCATATAAAATACTTGGTTCTGTATTCTCTTAAAGAGGCAGTACCGGGAGGTGGGTAAGGGTTGGACCCAAGGAACGGTGCTCGGAAGTGGGTAGGGGGCGTCAAGGGGTGACTCGGAAGGGAGGGGGGGGTTCCTGCACTGTCTCTCTGAGAAAAAAATCCCTGGTGTTAGCATTCAAGGCCTTTGATTAGAGCAGGTTTTCTCAAGATTTTTACCCCATGGGAACCCCTTAAATAATTCCAGGTCTTGGGAAATCCTTACTAAAACGAATTTATTGGGGGTCAGTGGAAAAAATGCCTCAATGATTGATGGTCAGTAGGAAGAATGCAACCTTTATGGTGGTGGTGAGAAAGCCACTCTTAAAAACTGCTAAAAAAAAGAAAAAAAAAATTTGTACCATGCTGCTGACTTTGCCAAGTGGTATTAGTCCTGGAATGATGAAGGCAACAGCAAATTTGATACCAGTCTGTGAAAGTTCAAGGAACTTCTACCACCCTCTTGAGAAACTCTCCAGTTTCACGGAACCCTGGATGAGAATAGCTGGTCTAGAGTGCACCATTATATCAGGGGTCTTCAAACTTTATAAACAAAAGGCAAGTTTACTGTTCTTCAGACGTTAGGGGGGTCTGATTTTGACCAGTCGGAGTAGAAAATGCCCCAGAATCAGAGCAAGTGGACTATGTCTTAGGCTTGATGTTTAGTATGAATAGAAAAAAATTACATAGAAGCTATGGTTAGTAGGAGGAGGAATAGTGCCCAGTCATTGGTATCACTGGGAGGAATGATGCCTAATCGTTTATATCAGTGGGAGGAATAGTGCCCCATCATTGGTGTTAGTGGGAGGAATAGTGCCCCATCATTGGTGTCAGTGGGAGAAATAGTGCCCCATTGTTGGTGTCAGGGGAGGAATAGTGCCCCATCATTAGTGTCAGTGGGAGGAATAGTGCCCCATCATTGATTTCAGTGGGAGGAATAGTGCTCCATTGTTGGTGTTAGGGTAGAAATAGTGCCCCATTGTTGGTGTCAGTGGGAGGAATAGTGCCCCATCATTGGTGTCAGTGGGAGGAATAGTGCCCCGTTGTTGGTGTCAGTGGGAGGAATAGCGCCCCATCATTGTTGGTGTCAGGGGAGGAATAGTGCCCCGTTGTTGGTGTCAGGGGAGGAATAGTGCCCCATCATTGTTGGTGTCAGGGGAGAAATAGTGCCCCATTGTTGGTGTCAGGAGGAATAGTGCCCCGTTGTTGGTGTCGGGGGAGGAATAGTGCCCCATTGTTGGTGTCAGGTGAGGAATAGTGCCCCATTGTTGGTGTCAGGGGAGGAATAGTGCCCCGTTGTTGGTGTCGGGGGAGGAATAGTGCCCCATTGTCGGTGTCGGGGGAGGAATAGTGCCCCATTGTTGGTGTCAGTGGGAGGAATAGTGCCCCATTGTTGGTGTCAGTGGGAGGAATAGTGCCTCATGTTAATGGGCAGAACTGTCCTCTCAAGGGCTGGATAAAGGTTGGCAAAAGAAGCACAGCTTGGAGACCACTGCTATAAATTAATAACAACCAGTTGTGGTCCAGTTGCCACAATAGATTATGAAATCGTAGTTTTCACATCGACCTAAATTCAGAGACAAGCAACGCTCTTTTTCCTGGCATGTGAATGGGTTCTTAGTGTAATTATTCTTTTTTGTTTAGCTGAATACCAAAATCAGCTGCAGATCATTATCTGACTTACAGGGGCTTTCCTGCTGAACACAATAAACTAATCATTGTGATTTGTTTCCAGAATTCTAAGTAAATCTGATTCATAACTGTGCACTTTAAACCGAGTGACCCTTCCAATCTGCAGGCGTGCATTAAGCTATGCCTGTGAAAGGGAAGGTTATGCAACAGTTGCCGTGAAATAGTCTTTTATGAACAGATGTGACAGTCATTAGCAGGAGAGAATAGTCTGCTGATAATGGAGCCAATGACTGAGCCTTCCAGCCAGGTGTGTAATAAGGTGGAGGCAAGTGATGGACAGATTCCAGGCACAAAGGCTTGCCAGTTACAGAGATGGTTCAGGTGTTAGAATATGGCAAATATTGGAGGAAACGATAAACAATATACAGTGTGGCAAAGCAAATATTTTACAGGATGTAGGAAATTAGAAGTAGAAGAGTAAATATCTGCTATAGTGTTCAGCATGTTGGGCACTGCCAACCCAGGTAAGATGTTCACTTCCAGCAGCTGCAGAGGCTTAATCCACTAACAGAGATCAGTGAAAGAACGGCCATTGGTTCTGGATCTAGCACTCTGTACAAAACTCCAAATCCTCATAACACCATTTGCCCCCCCCCCCCCCCCCCCCAATGCCTTCCTCCACACCTACAGTAAACCGTTCCTAATTTCTATAAACCTTGTTAAATGCTTCCCTCAAAATCGTATAACCTCTTCTCCACACCTAACCACTTTTTGCACCTGGAGGAAAGGAGGTTAAAGCTCCACTTACAGAAAAGCTTCTTTACAGTAAGAGCTGCGAAATTGTGAAATAAACTTTCTCATGAGTTTGTTCTGGTTTGTATGACTAAGCACTCTGTGTAGTGCGAAACGCGTAAGCTTTGTTCCACTCTGCTGTGACCTGTATTTTGGATGACACTTTATTGAATAAAGGCAAATATTTTTGGAGTGCGGCTGTCCAGGATTTCTTTGATGTCTAACTGCTACAGCATTGCCAGCACCTGGACTTCTAGACTGAAGGAGATGCCTTTTACTTTGATCTGACCCACCTGGAGCGGTGATACTCTCTCTCTCTTTACCAGGTTTGTAGATTGCTTTAAAAAAGGCTGAATGTGTCTCTAAGTGGTTATACTTGATGGACATTTGTCTTTTTTAGGCCCCTTCCACATGGGGCGGGCTCCGTTGGAGTCTGCCTGCTCAGCGGGGAATCTGTCCATTGATCCCCGCTGAGTAGGTGGATGTCTGGTCCTCGTCCGCTCCGCTTACCCAGCCCACTCTCCTCTATGGGCGGTCAGATGTAAATGGACCACCTGTCCTTTTACACATGGCTGCCATCCGATCCACCAGACGGATGGGGAACAGAGCCCCGTCCATCTGTTTTTAGTGGACAGGATTGGCTGCCAGCGGGTGTCAACGGACACATGTCCATTGACACCTGCTGCTCCATAGAGGAGACTGGAGGGTCTGATCGGGTCCGCCTGAAAAACTGACAGGTGGACCCAATTGGTCCACTAGTGTGAAAGGGGCCTTAAACCTAACCTAAATGTGTACCTATGCAGCCAACCCAACTCCTATAACCCCTTCTAATCTTCTCAACTCCTGCAATTTATCCTTCACACTTAAACTATCCAACATCTATAATCCCTTCTGTACACCTTCTGTACACCTAACCCCCGACTCCTATTCTCCTACATACCTAATTCTCCAAAGCTTATAACCATCCCCTTCACACCTAAGCCCCCCAAATTCCTATAACCCCTCCTGCACCCCCAACTCCTATAACCTTTCCTACACACCTAAATCCCCCAACACTTATACCCCCTTTCACACCTAATACTCCCCAACACCTATAACCTATCTTCAAACCCAAACCACCCATCTCTTATAACGCTCTCCTTCACACCTAATCTCCCCAACTCACGTTAGCCCTCTTACACCACCTAAACACCCAACTACTTTAACACCTCCTACACGCCAAACCCCAACTCCTTCTTCACATATAAACCCCCCCATCGTCTATAATCCCCCTTTTAAACACCTTATTACTCAGCTCTTATAACCCAGCGGTGGCTGTATGGCATTTCTCAGGTGGCTCTTTGGCATTTCTCAAGGTGGGCTTCCTGATGACAACAGTGCACCATGTCTGCATATTGTATGTTGGAATCTCTAAAGTGGTTCTAAAGGCTGAAGGTTTGTTACTTTAATGCATTCTCTGCATCAGTAAACATCCCCCCCCCTTATACTTACCTGAGCCCAATCTCGATCCAGGGCTGTGGTCGAGAGTAGCGGATCTCTCGGCTGTCTCCCTTCTCCTAGGCTCAGACTCAGACACATGACCTGGAGCCATTGGCTCCTGCTGCTGTCAATCGTCAATTACAGACAGTGAGGAGGAAGCGGGTGGGGCCGAGTTGCGCTCTGTGTGTCTATGGTTCGGGAGCAAGCCCACACAAGTGCTCCCATAGCAAGCGGCTTGCTATGGAGGAACTCAGCGGGGAGGAGGAGCCAGGAGCGCTGGCAGGGGACCAGAGAAGAGGAAGATCGGGGGCTGCTCTGTGCAAAACCATTACACAGAGCAGGAAAGTATAACATGTTTGTTATTATCTTCTTTAAATAACACGTTTACAATCACTTTACATTTTTAAAGGCTTATTCACACCATGTGGTGTATACAGGACTCTTGAAAATCAATTGTTTAACTACTTGCTGACTGCCCTATAGCAGTTTTACTGCTACAGGACGGCAGCTCTGTGCCAGGTCACGTGTATGTGTGTGTATATATATATATATATATATATATATATATATATATATATACGTGATCCTGCACTTCTGCCTGCAGGGGATCTGTGGGTGCCGGGCACTGAATGTCCTCCGGCACCTGGCGATTGTTGGTGAACAACACAGAATGGGGATCTGCAAAACAAGGCAGATCACCGTTCTGACTGGTGGGAGGGGGGAGATGGATTCTGTGTTCTTGCAAAGCAGGGACTAGAACTCATCTCTTCCCCTAGTAAAAGCAGTGCACAGTGTACACAAAAACACAGGCTAGACACACAGTTAACCTTTTGATCGCCCTAGATCAGGGGTGTCAAACTCAATTTCATCACGGGCCCCATCAGGGCAGTATGGTTTCCTGCAAAGGGCCAGTTGTATCTGGGGTGAGCTACGTGTAGAGTTCACGATTATGCTATGTACAGAGTGCAGAGTCCAGGGGTGCATTATGTACAGAGTGCAGCATTCAGGGGTATGTTGTGTACAGAGTGCAGGCTTTAGGGGTGCACTATGCACAGTTTGCTACCCCAACCTCCCCCACAAAGCTTCCTCTCATCTCTTTCAGCTACATGACCAGCCTCTAGTACCTCCCTGTGTAGGTGGCTCTGCAGGGAGATCATTCTCTCTCCCTCAGATTGTGGAGATCTGTCCCTGCCATGCCCCACTGTGAGTACATGCAGGAACCTATTCAATCTGGGAGCCGCTGAGGACAAAGCTGTCCCTCATAAACACAGAAGGCCTCTGTGTTTAGAAGTGACAGCAAGGAGCAGAAGCACAGGGAGAGAGCCAAAGTGGCGGAAATGGATTTCTGTCATGTTCCAGGTGCAAATCTGGGTGTGAGGGCCACATGACAAGGCCTGGAGGGCTGCATTCGGCCCGCAGGCCTTGTGTTTGACATATATGCCCTAGATGTTTAACCCTTTCCCAGCCAGTTCATATTTTTTAGCACTGATCACTGTATTAGTGTCACTGGTTCCCACAAAGTGTCAAAAGTATCAGTTAAGCCTCGTACACACGATCAGATTTTCTGACGAACGTTAGTCTGTTTTTTGTTGCATGCTAATCTCATGTCGAGAGTCAAGAGGTTACTTACAATACGAAAATTCTCGTACCACAGAACACGACTTCAGTAGTGACGTAATGTGTTGAATAGTTTTGTATGTATTCTTTCATTTCTGAGCATGCGTAGTCTTGCTCTTGCAATTTTTTACGTAGGAAAACCGTACTAATTAAACGAAAATCGGACATTGAGTTCACGTACGACAAAAAATGTCTAATCTGAACATCCAGCTTTTGTCGGACGAAAAACCTGAATCGGCTGTCGAAAGCACCAAAGTAACGATCCGAAAATTGTCAGATCGTTCGTTGGACGAAATTTTACTTCTGTTTTTTCGGATCGTGTGTATGGGCCTTTAATGTCCAATTGCCCGCTGCCATTACTAGTATGGAAAAAAAAACCCCAAAAATCCATAAATATATCCCATAGTTTGTAAACGCTATAACTTTTACGTAAACCAATCAATATATGCTTATTGATGTGACGGACCCCCCCCGTACTCAAGATGAGTCTGCCCGCCGAAAATGCTTCCTCTGTCCGGTACCACACGATCCAAGATCCCTCGGAGCACCCAGTCATTAGTCGTAACTTAATGTAGGGTGAAAACAGACCCTTTATTCAGACACATGTAACAACAGATATACAACTCTGGGACAATCCCCCCCTCCAGTCACCCTGTACCCCTAATGGACACAGGGTGATTTACACATAGGAGGGGTCGGGGGAGCTGGACACGGAGTTTCCAGAGCTCTTCAAGGTAAGCTGGGTTCCACAAGCCCCCCGCCCAAAGTGACTCCCGTCACAATTGGTATTTTTTTTTTAACCAAAAACATGTAGCAGAATACATATTGGCCTAAATTTATGAAGAACTTCAATTTTTTAATGGGATATGTTTTATAGCAGATTTTATATATTTTATAATTGCCGTATCGCAAAAAAAATTGCCTGGTCATGAAGGTGGGTAAATCTTCTGGGAATCAAGTGGTTAATTGGTAACTCCACTTTCTTGAAAAAAATATAGCAATTAAAAAAAAAAAATAATAATATACTGCATCACATACAATTGCTGCATTAGCCGTATTATAATTTAATATTAATAAAAATTATCTTTCCTCTTCAATCTGCAGCCACTGTAATTTTCTGTAAAATCCAATATGGCAACCCAGGAGGCCTTCTGTACAATGTTGGTGTTCTTCATGTAAAAGAAAAAAAAAAATAAGATACCGACTGACAGAACCACCAGGATCTGATCTTTTGTAAGGTTACTGATGAGGTTCCTTTTGAGTGGAAGCTTCTTAATGAATGGAGCACTGTCATATGTGTTGAAAACATTTATGCCCGTTTTCCATGTGATTTTGGTTAATATTGTGACGATTGGACAATCCTCAGTGGACGCAGGATACGTGCGCAGAGAACGGACCAGCGCTGCCGTGTTGTAAATTTCTTTGCTGGGCTTCCTGACAGCCTCTTTGATCATCTGCTGTATAATAAATGTGAGGTCTCCAGCAGGATGTGAGCTTCTGAGGACCCTGTCATTGCTAGATGTGATAAATGACTTGATTTGTGTGTTTGGGGGTCCTCAGATGACATTTAGTGGTTTCTTAACCTTGAACATCCTTTTTTGAGGAAAAACAAGGCATTGTTTAGAAAAACCAAGAACTATTAATGAAATTGGTTAATAGTTTTACCTACAATGGGATAAAAGCACATTTTAAATAGCAGCACCCGATGCCTGTCCAACCTGTCCATTAAAACTTGATGATTAAAGCGTATGTCAAGGTATAGTAAAAAAAAAAACAAAAAAAACTTCTGTAGAACATGTCCACAATATAGGCAATTTTGCCTGAGTTTTTTCTCTTTAACCCTTTCGCTGTCATTTCTAGCACCTTTTGATTTTATTCCAGCACTTAGTCTTTTTGGGTATGAGCATGACACTTCTTGACTTGGCAATATTTGCCCGATCTTCTTTGCAAAAACACTCCAAATCTGTCAGATTGCAAGGGCATCTCCTGTGCACAGCCCTCTTCAGATCACCCCCACAGATTTTCAATCAGATTCAGGTCTGGCTCTGGCTGGGCCATTCCAAAACTTTAATCTTCTTCTGGTGAAGCCATTCCTTTGTTGATTTGGATGTATGCTTTGGGTTGTTGTCATACTGAAAGATGAAGTTCCTCTTCGTTTTCAGCTTTCTAGCGGAAGCCTGAAGGTTTTGTGCCAATATTGACTGGTGTTTTGAACTGTTTATAATTCACTCTACCTTAACTAAGGCCCCTGTTCCAGCTGAAGAAAAACAGCCCCAAAGCAAGATGCTGCCACCACCATGCTTCACAGTGGGTATGGCATTCTTTTTGGTGTTTTGCAGTGTTGTTTTTGCGCCAAACATTTCTTTTGGAATTATGGCCAAAAAGTTCACCCTTGGTTTCATCAGACCATAACACATTTTCCCACATGCTTTTGGGAGACTTCAGATATGTTTTTACGAAATTTAGCCAAGCTTGGATGTTTCTCTTTGTAAGAAAAGGCTTCCATCTTGCCACTCTACCCCATAGCCCAGACATACTGTATGAAGAATACGACAGATTGTTGTCACATGTACCACACACTTGCCAGATATTCCTGTAGATCCTTTAATGTTGCTGTAGGCTTCTAAGACTCCCTGACCAATTGGTTCTCTGGACCCGCTTCCTGGTTGGCCAGGTGGAGAATCAGGAACAAACAAAGCTGGGGAATGCCCAGGAAAAAATCCAAGCCTACTTTACCACCAGCTCGCAGATAACCAATCAACCTGTCTAACAGTATACGTTAAAAACAGGAGTTTAGTCCGCACGCATTTGCAAATGCGAGAATCAGGAAGACAACAGCGAATATTAATTGCAAACGCACGCGTAAGCCACAGTGCCTCGTCACGGCACCCTGATATCTGTGGTCCTAACACTAAAATATAAGTGTCCCCACAGTGGAGGCACATGCATTCTGATGGATAAATGAGGGCAGGTGGACTGAAGGGGAGCCCACCCCTTCTTAAAGGTACAGGAGCACACCAAACACCCAGCAAGTTGCACAATGGGTGCAAAGGTGCTGGTGTGTTGCTGGACCAATACACACACCAACGTGATCACAAAAACTTGCCACCGCCCTCATTTATAGCTGGCTACCGCAGTAAGCGGCATTGGAAGGCTACAAACACATACAAACAAAGCCTGGGGAATGCCCAGGAAAAAATCCAAGCCTACTTTACCACCAGCTCGCAGACAACCAATTAACCTGTCTAATGCCCCGTACACACGGTCGGATATTGATCGGACATTCCGACAACAAAATCCATGGATTTTTTCCGACGGATGTTGGCTCAAACTTGTCTTGCATACACACGGTCACACAAAGTTGTTGAAAAATCCGATCAGTCTAAACGCGGTGACGTAAAACACGTACGTCGGGACTATAAATGGGGCAGTAGCCAATAGCTTTCATCTCTTTATTTATTATGAGCATGCGTGGCACTTTGTCCGTCGGATTTGTGTACACACGATCGGAAATTCCGAGAACGGATTTTGTTGTCGGAAAATTTTATAGCAAGCTTTCAAACTTTGTGTGTCGGAAAATCCGATGGAAAGTGTGTGATGGAGCCTACACACGGTCGGAATTTCCGACAACAAGGTCCTATTACACATTTTCCGTCGGAAAATCCGACCGTGTGTACGAGGCATTACAGTATGCGTTAAAAACAGGGGTTTAGTCCGCACACATTTGCAAATGCGAGAATCAGGAAGACAACAGCGAATATTAATTACATTTTATAATAATATTCGCTATTGTCTCACAACTGGGTGGTTTCAGTGCACTGTGCTCTGCGCCCCCCCCTGCCCCCCCTTTTTTGAAGCCAATTAGAGCCTCGCGCTTTAATCACATGCTTCAAAAAAAACAAAAAAAAATTTAAAATCCATGCGTCCGGCACCCAGCATGTAGATTTGGGGCCGGGCGCATGAATTAGGGGGGTGGCGGGCCACCACTGCCTGCAGTACTGGTGGTGAAACAGAATTTTCTCCTTCAAGGGAATGTAAGTTTTTGTGATGTAATTTGAAGACCCATGTGTTCTACCTGTTACCATCCGCAATATCATTAATGGTGAAACAGCAAGTAGTTGGGAATTCCACTTCAGGATTATGTATCTATCTATCATGCAATGTTTTATTACTGTAGCACTGTATATGTTGAACACTTTACTACTAATCTTTAAATATTGGTGTTTGTATAAATAAAGATTTTTATGGAAATTATCCTAAACTCAATACTCTTTTTTTAAAAATTGCCTTAAAAAGCCAACTCTGAGGTTCATTGTTTTCTTAGTTTTTGTGATGTATGATGTATTTTGTAAAGTTGTACACATAATAGGATCAGAAATTTGTAGCCACACAATACTCTAGTGTTGTAGATTAAAATGTTCTTTTATTCACATATGAGCACAAAACTGATATCATAAAAGCAAACAGCGATTGATTATTGAAAGCTGATAAATACATTTTATCCCCTGATTTGATCCTAAATATTTTACTGATATAGTCTCACCTATGTACAGGTATTTGTTGTTATTATTCAATAAAGTCCACTAAATGGAAAAGCACTTTTCAACACGTTTCTTGAACTAGAGTCCACTTCTTCAGGAGAATGTATGGAGAATGGTAAATCTATGATTGTACAAATAAACATATTATAAAGAAATGTCCACAATTTCATCAATGTGTCTTTGCATAACATAGGCACTGTACTTAAATACATTTATCAGTCAAGCATTTTTGAATCGTCCAGAAGTAATTAAAAACATCAATATCCAAAATTTGTGCTTTGCCAACATTTTCAAAATTCTTTTTGTACATTTTGATTTCACTACTTTGTTTTTTTGTTTGTTTCGTTTTGCTCTGTTGTAGAACCTGAAAGCAATTTCTTCATCAATGTGCAAAACAATCCAAGACCTACAGAGTATTCTACAAGGACTGTGCTACAATTTTGTTTGTATCAATGTAAGTTGAAGTCGTTCCTTTTATCCTTCTATACTGTAGACATCTACATTGTCATATAAGCATCATGTATAGCTCTTGTATTGCTCTTGTATCATGATCATCATTATCATATTGTTCATATGGAACCATCATCCTCCTCATCATTATATTGGGCTGTACAGTCCAATAAACAATCCATCTCCCTCCAGTCTATAAATAGTTCAACATGTGATTGACGCTTGAGCACAGATTGGAGAATTTAGCTTGCCTAAGTTGTCATATAAGCATCATGTTCAGCTCTATCATCATCATCCTCTCATCATTATAGAACCATCATCCCTTTGGTCTGTACAATCCAATGAATAGTCCAACTCCCTCCAGTCTGTAACTATTCCAACTCCCTTCATGATTCAACTTGTGAATGACACTTGGGCACAGATTAGGGAGTTTAACTAAGTTGTCTTATACACATCATGTATAGCTCTTTTATCGTCATCATATCGTTCTTATAGAATCATCATCATCCCATTGGGCATGAAAGTCCAATAAATAGTCCATCTCCCTCCATTCCATAAATAGTCCAACTTCCTCCATGATTCAACTTGCGAATGAGACTTCAGCGCAGACTGGAGAACTCAGCTAGCCTAAGTTGTCATAAAAGCACAGTACAGCTCTATCATCATCATTATCATCACCCTTATGAAACCGTCAATATCATTATCCTTTTGGGCTGTACAATCCAATAAACAGTCCAACTCCCTATAGTACGTAAACGGTCCAACTCTCTTCATGATTCAACTTGCAAATGACACTTGGGCACAGATTAGGGAATGTAACTATCCTAAATTGTCATAAAAGCATCATGTACAGCTCTTTCATCATCATCATTATAATAACCATCATCATCATATCAACCTTATAGAACCGTCATCATCATCATCATCCCATTAGGCTGTACAATCCAATGAACAGTCCAACTCTCTCCTGTCCATAAACGGTCCAACTCCCTTCATGATTCAATTTGTGATTGACACTTGGGCACAGAATAGAGAATTTTTTTTTTTTAAATACTTTTTTTTTTTTTTTTTTTTAAGGAACACACAGACAGTACAGATACCTCAACAGGAATATAACGACCATGGTATCTTTGCATGTAAAGGTCAACATAACAAACAAACAGTACATTTATTGGGTGAAGATCAATGATTGAGACACTATAGAGATCCATAAGCCTGGAAAGGAACCAGTTGAGCCCCCAAACCATTAGAACTAGGAGTCCCACCATAGCGCACGCCAGGTAATGGGGCTTAAGTGAAAAAACTTTGTATTCCTCAGAATAAACAAATTCATGCCAACAAAACCACTTTTTAAGGAATTTTTCCTGGTGGCCCTTCTCCGTAGCCAATAGGTCCTCCATCTCATTAATTTCAACTATTTTTTTTAAGCCAAACGGTTATGTAAGGTGCCTGCGTCTGCTTCCAGAACAGTGGAATACAGCACTTTGCCGCTGTAATCAAGAGGGGTAGAATGGAGCGGGAGAATTTAACTAACCTAAGTTGTCCTAAAAGCATCATGTTTATCTGTCACGCGGGTCACATACCTGAGATGAGACCGAAGTAGTGGGGAGGACTCCCTTGCACCTCAGGTCCTTGAAGCCTCTGAAGATGGAGACAGAGACTTGGTGGACAGCGAGTGGCACGGGTGCCAGGGGTGCGGAGAACTGTGCAAGCCTTAGTCCGCGATCCGAGCCGAGGTCAAATCCAGTTTGGCAACAATTATAAAAGGGTTAATCAGAAGAAGAATGGTCGAGATCCAAGCCGGGGTCGGTTCCAATCTGGCAGCTGAGTACAAAAGGGGCAAAGAAGTAAGATTGGTCAAGGTAAAAATCCGAGGTCAATGGCAAGCAGCAATCAAGAGTAGTCAAATAGGTTTCCAGTTTACAACAAGTTCAGACAGATCACACATTAGAACAGGAACAAGGGGGGACTGAAGATAATCCAGCAATTTGGCAGTGTCTGGGCTGGGCTTATATAGGGAAGTTTGAGGTCACTTCCTGTGCGCCTCCTGGGCATTTTCCTGGCCTTTTTCCATCAGGTCTTCTGCGTAGGTGCAGTTTGGCGCACTGAGGCGTCTTTGGCACATGCTCAGTTGGCACGGATTTCCTCTTGCGGCAACGCGCCATTGGTGCATGCGTAGTAAGCCCTGGACTCTTACAATATCTCTTTTATCATCATCATCATAATGTTCTTACAGAACCATCATCATCATCTCATTGGGCTTTACAGTCAATCTCTCTCCAGTTCAGCTTCCTACAGGATTCAATTTGCGATTAAAGCTTGGGCGCAGATTGGAGAATTTAGCTAGCCTAAATTGTCATTAAACCATCATGTACAGCTCTTTCATCATCATCATCATCATCATCATCATCATCATCATCATCATCATCATATCATCGTTTTAGAACCATCGTCATGATCATCCCATTGGGCTGTACAATCCAATGAAGAGTCCAACTCCCTTCCGTCCATAAACAGTCCCTTCATGATTCAACTTGTGATTGACACTTGGGCACAAATTAGAGAATTTAACTAACCTAAGTTGTCGTATAAGCATCATGTATGGTACTTTTATCATCATATTGTTCTTATAGAACCATCATCATCATCTCATTGGGCTTTACAGTCTGATAAACAGTCCAACTCCCTCCATGATTCAACTTGCGACTGATGCTTGGGTGCAGATTGGAGAATTTAATTAATCTAAGTTGTATAAGCATCATATATAACTCTTTTATCATCATCATATCGTTCTTATAGAACAATCATTGTCATCATCCCATTGGGCTATAGAGTCCAATAAAAAGTCCAACTCCATCCATGATTGAACTTGCGATTGACATTTGGACGTGGATTGGAGAATTTAGGTCTACCTTTGGGGGCAACAGTAAAAATGCTTTTGACAGATTGAAGTGTACGTGTTTTTTCAACTTGTCTTTGTGTGACCCGGCTGACCTTTCCCTTTCAGTGAGAAGAGGCAAGGAAGGTGTTAGGGTCAACTTGTTAGTTTTCCTGCGGTGAAACGTCTGTGTTTAATGAAAATAAATTTAAAGTAGAAATCCCATTTCTCATTTGTTGGTTGCTGTTCAGTGTATTTTTTTTCTTTTTAGAACATGTAGCATTTTACATGTGTTTAGCTGGCTCATTGAAAGGAATGGTGAATATGCAAAAACATATGTATATAATTTTTTTTTTTTTTGCTTTTTTTTAAAACATATCTGTTTTACAGTGGTATGGCTGAACTCGCATTGGATTTGCAGGAAAAAGGTGCAGGAACCATTTTTTTTCTCCCGTACTGAAATCGGATCGCATGGGAGTGAACACCCATGTCTAGTCACCACTATTGCCTGTGGTCTCCCTGCCGCTGGTCTTTTCCCTGTTAGTGATTTACCATGTATTATTCTCCACTGTGTCTCTGTGTGAAGGTGGTTATTTTGGATAAAGCAGGCCCTTGCTTTCTCTTGTCAGAAATGACCCCTGCTGACTGACAAGCTGATGGCTGATAGGGTAGTGAATATGAAGCAGCAGGAGGGTTGGAGGAGGAAACACAGATCCACAGAATGAGTGAAGCAGAAGCAGGGAGATCGTTGCATTGCAGGCTCTCAGGTACAGCTTCCTCTCCAGCAAGTAGAACCATGAGCAGCAAATTGATGACATTGCAAAGTCTCATTCCAAATCTGGTGAAACTAGCAGTAACAGACAGCAGTGCCTTAGATGATCTCGCACTGCAGATAAACAGCTATTAGGCTTAATTCACAAGAGCACCTAGGCAGGGGAGGTGCACTGATATTAGAAAATTACAGAAAAAATATAATACTTGGGTACAATTAACATTTCTAGATGTTTCTTATAATTTAGTCTATATTCACTTTTTGTCTACTTTAAAGGGGTTTTAAACCCTCGTGTTTTTACCTTAATGCATCCTATGAAAAACCTTCTGTCACTGAGCAGCCCCCCAGCCCCCCCGTTTTACTCACCTGAGCCCATTTGTTTCCCTGCCAGAGACACACTCTACCTCTCTGGCCGGGGTTCTCGGCTCTTGATTGGATAGATTGATAGCAGCGCAGCCATTGGCTGCTGTCAATCAAATCCAATGATGTGGGGGGCTGGGCTGAGTCCAGCATTCTGTGTCTATGGATGCAAATGCTGGACTCGGGAGCGCGCCCGCACGGTAACCCCCCCGGGACCAGGGGGTTTACCAATGTGGGCAGGAGCCACGAGCGCCGTTGGGGGACCTTAGAAAACGATGATCGAGGCAAGTCTGTGCAAAACGAACTGCACAGTGGAGGTAAGTATGATATGTTTGTTATTTTAAAAATTACAGAAAAACGAGGGTTTACAACCCCGCCTAAAGTCCACTAAAGTTGGCTGTAGAAACTAAAAAATGCTTGCAGAATGATATTTTGTGAGAAAAATTTTTTAAGCCCTGAAGGGTTAATGATGTTTTAATGCTGTTTCTATTCTGTATTTTTCCCTCTTATTTCTATTACCGTATATACTCGAGTATAAGTCGAGGCCCTAATTTACCACAAAAAAATGGGAAAAACTTATTGACCCGAGTATAAGACGAGGGTGAGAAATGCGCAGCTACTGTAAGTGGAAAAGAGGGTCAACAATGCCCATTTGCAGCCTCACTGTGCCCATTTGCGGCCATAGGTCCCCCGAACTTCAAACTTGGTAGTTAAGGGTTCCTAGATGCCCCCTAGCTGCAGCCAAAATTTGGGGTCCCGAAATGACATTGCTGCAGATGGACACAGTTAACCGACTTGGGGCCCCATATCTGGGGGCCACTTAATGCTAGGAACCCCAAATTTGGTGTGCAAACCCAGTGGAACTAGAACCATAAAATATCCAAAGCTGGAGTTTCTAGCACCAAGTGGCCCCGAGATACAGGGCCCCAAAAATCGGTTCAGAAAATGTCAAGCACTTTTCTGCAACAGAGAATGACATTTTCCGAACCTACTTTTCTACTGGGTTTGCACACCAAATTTGGGGTTCCTAGCACCGAGTGACCCTGAGATACGGGGCCCCAAAGTCGGTTCGGAAAATGAAATTTTTTGCTGCAGAAAAGTGCTTCACTCGAGTATAAGTGAGGGGGGCACTTTCAGCACAAAAAATGTGCTGAAAAACTCGACTTATACTCGAGTATATACGGTATCTGAGTTTGACTTGGTATGTTTTTACTAGCTAGAAATGTTTAGGCTAATAGATTAGTGTGGCTGGATTCTCATGAGAACATTCTGACATGTACTTTATACCAAAAATATTATTAGTATTATGAGACTGCACATCATAGGTAAACTCCTTTTCTTAGAATTACCATCCTTTTTTTCTGTAACTAAACCCTAATGTATTGAAATCCATCCTTATTTTATTTTGTATAAAGCCAAGGGATCTCTCCCTTAATAAATTAACAGCTTTGACCATCATCCGCTTGTTGTGTCATTGTGTGTTCCCGGAATTCCGATTGGGAGTTAGCCAGCCGTCCGGTTCAAGTCTCCGACAAGCCCTAATACCCTGTTTTCATAACCAGATCCCAAGCTGTTCTCGTAGACAAAGCAACAGCACTTCTCGATGTTGTCAAAACTTGCCTGCTGATTACAGCTTCCTACAGCACAGGGTAGCACAGTGGTGTAGTGGTTAGCACTTTCACCTAGCAGCAATAGGGTCACTGGTTCAAATCCCAACCACGACACCATCTGCCTGGAGTTTGCATGTTCTCCCTTTGCCTGCGTGGGTTTCTTCCGGGTACTCCAGTTTCCTCCCACACTCCAAAGACATGCTGGTAGGTTAATTAGATCCGGTCGAAAAAAAAAAAAATTGTGTATGTTGTATGTATATGTGTTTGTACCTATGGGGTAAAGGACCGCGCTATACCGCAGATAGAGACCGGCGGCAAAAAGCGCCCTGAGGCGATTCATTTCGCATAGGTAGCACTATTCAAGTCATTCATACAAATTCTTATAGTCCAGTTAGGCAGCCCATTATAGCAATGGGCCAGTAGGATATGTGAGGGGAAAAGGTAGCATGCTGGAAAGACCTACTTTACTGAACTACTTTTACCTACTGTAATGGCAGCGCTATAGATACTGCTGTAGGTATGGGAAGCAACATTTAGGTATCTGAATGTCATACCTGTAACAGTTTCTTTATTTTATATCGATAACAGAATTGTTTTTTTTTTTTTTTAAAGAGGCCTGCCCATTACTGTTAAGGTTTTTTTGGTTATCCTCCACTAATATACTTACTTTGTTCTCAGGTTAAAGAATCAGATTTTGAGGAAACCCAGAAAATTACTGGATTACTCCAGACTCCAGGAGTTTGTCCTTCTTACCCATCTGTTGTCGTGTCAGTAAGTACATTCAAACCAAATAATTAAAAGGTATCTGATAATTCAACTTGAAGCTACACAAATCGATTTCCAATACCGCCAACATGATTTAAATTGTTGTTCAGATAAGTGTGCATTGGTGATGTGGGCATACGTGAGGCCTACTCTGCACCTCATTTTAGTGTTCTCATTTGCCCTTTACCTGGAAGCTTTCTTTTTTTTTTTTTAGGGGTTGCATTGGTGGATTGTGGAGGCATTCTTGGGGTACGGCATGTCATTGGAAAAGCAGCCTTGAGTCTTCCCTTTAAGATGTGCACCTGGATGCACACTCAGCTCTGAGCACTTTTACATTTAGGGGTCTTGGCAACTGTGGTTGGGAAAGGAGCAGATTGGGTACTCTCCTTTCTTGATCTGTGTTACAACGTAGTTGAGACATTTATTTATCTAATAGACCGCTTATGTTTCCATAAAGAGACTCTGTCACCAGCAAATTTCTACCACATTGGGCGATTGCACAACACATATAAGGTATCCCCACACATGCCAGAGTGAGGGGAATATTTTTTGGGCCATCATTTACAGTTGACTCTAAATCAGGGATATGCAATTAGCAGGCCTCCAGCTGTTGCAAAACTACAAGTCCCATCATGCCTCTGCCTCTGGGTGTCATGCTTTGGCTGTCAGAGTCTTGCTATGCCTCATGGGACTTGTAGTTCTGCAACAGCTGGAGGTCCGCTAATTGCATATCACTGCTCTAAATTGATGCCCTGTAAAGGTTTTTAAATTGTCGCCTATTAGCAAATTTGGGTATCTTTTTTGCAGTTTTTTAGGGGCACAGCATTTTGAAAGTTAAAGTCGACAAAGGAGACACAGTAGAGCAGGCTGCATTATTTACTCTACACAACCTCACCTTTTTATATTTTACAATAAAAAAAAATAAAAAAATTAAAAGTATTCAGTTTTTATGCCTTAAAATATTTTGAGTGCATTTTTTACTGAAAAGATTTTATAAGCAGCTTCTCAAATATTGTGAGACAGAAAAAAATTGCAGTTATATTGTTTTGGGGGCTTTAACTATGTTTTCAGTTATGTTCAAAATGCCTAAAATGTCAGAAAATATTTAGCATATGTGGGAAGTATTAAAAAAAAAAAAAAAAAAAAAAAAATTCTGCAAGCAAACGGGTTAAAGAAACACAATACATTCCCTTTAAAGAGGAACTGAGTTAGGGTTTACTCTCTTCTTCATTGCTCCATTGCTGCCACTGCCATCTTCACCGCCACTTATTTTGCATCCATCTTCCTTCTTTGGCCTTTGGGCCGCCAGTAATAGTGTAACTCCTGCACATGCTTGTTAGAGTTGCATTATCTTGGAACTTGAATCTCACACTTGGCCTCTCTTAGATGCTGAAATTGTATACTCTACACCCGCCTTTCTCATCCGTGGTGCCTCAGCACCCTGGGGTGCTGTCTGAGTTTGTCATGGGTGGCGCAGCTTCCTGGTTGAGAAAGGCATTTGGCTCAGATCAGGTTCCCACTGCTTTGCCGAACTATACATCAGCACAGCGGGCACCCAGTCAGGACAGTGAATTGCAAAGCAGTGGGAGAGGAAGGCATTTTCTTGAATCCTGATCACTCTACCTCCACTTACAGTGCAATACCTGGCAGTGTGAATGCAGATACAGTACCCAAGTGTGTTTTATGTATGTATGTATGTATGTATGTGTGTGTGTGTGTATGTATGTGTGTGTGTGTGTATGTATGTGTGTGTAGGTTTATGTGCAAGTGTGTGTGTGTGTGGGTCTATTAGACCCCCAATGTCTCCCCTGCCCTCCAGTGCAGCTACTGAAGCACAGAACATGCTTGAATAGCTGCATCCTCAACTACACTAGCTGAGGAATGACAGCTGTGACCTCAGAAATGACATAATACACTTTTCTTCTCGAGTCATTAGTGGCTCACTCACTGGGCAAGCTGTTTCCTGAGGAACGGGAGAGCCTGGGAACAACCACGGGTGTTGGCAGCAGGGAGGTACAAACTTTGAGAGCCCAATAAAAGTGATCTGGTGGTTCTAGGACAGCCCGGGTCACTTTTATTGGCAAGCTCGTTCACTAGCTCTTTGTCCGCTTGTCTACCGTGCCATGTATAAACAAACAGTACCTTGGTAGACAAGTGGTCAGCAGTCACCTTTGATGCATTTCGCTTTCTAGCATGAAATGCAAAGGGTTGACCCGTGGTGCTGTTTAAATAAATAAATAAATAATAAAGTTTGCTGTAGCCCAGAGTGTGGTGATTTATGCCTATGCTAATCAAATGGACCAGCATCTGTTGACCTGCAGCTAAGCTTGCAGTGAGTCGCTCACCTACAGCGGCATGTATATATTTTTGTAAAAAAAGATAAAGTATCACTTTATATATACTTTAACTATACGGAATTGCATTTATAACTTTCTCCTTTCGGGAGGAATAATTGGTGTGCAGAGAACTTTGCCTGAAGACCCCTTCTTGTTCCTGAAGCCACTACATGCTTTGTCAGCACTTCTGCTATTGTGTAATGAGATATACTGAGAGACTGCCATCCTATCATTGTCCCATCTTATCCTTTTACTGTATCCAGTGTACTTGCAGCCTCTGGTGATAGAACAGCTTCCGGGAAATTTTATATGGGGGCCATTGAGTTGTGGCAGAATTCTCATGATACAGTATATGTTCCGGTATTAGCATCCCAATATTATCTAACATTCCTTTTTTTTTTTTACTTTTTACCTGAAGGCACATAAGTGCATTTAAGGCCAAAATGTACAATAAATATCACCTGTCCTTTTTTTTTTAAAGAAGAAGAAGGAGAAAGTTAGGGAAAACAAATTCTATTTTTATTCTTCTAGGGATGAACGTTTTAAGTTGAAGTGTCATGTTTTAAAATAACAAAATAAGAAGCGCAGGAAATAAATAAATAAACCTGCTTTGCTTCAGTACTCTCCTGTATTCTGGAGCTGTCCCTGCCGTAATTCCTTTCTGACACTAGGGGAAAGATTTACTAAAACTGGAGCGTGCAAAATCTGGTGCATAGAAAACCAATCCGCTGGCTCACACTGGTCAGACATGCACTCCGACTTCGAGAGCACAAGTCGCATGACGTATCAAAATCAGTGGTTCCTTATGAGAGCCGTCTTAACCACTTCAGCTCCGGAAGGTTTACCCCCCCCCCCATGACCAGGCCATTTTTTGTGATATGACACTGCGTTACTTTAACTGACAATTGCACGATCATGCAAGGCTGTACCCAAATAAGATTGATGTTCTTTTTTCCCCACAAATAGAGCTTTCTTTTGGTGGTATTCGATCACTTCTGTGGTTTTTATTTTTTGCTCTTCAAACAAATTTCTTTATCAATGTAGGCCAATATGTATTCTACATATTTTTGGTAAAAAAAATCCCAATAAGTGTATATTGATTGGTTTGTGCAAAAGTTATAGCATCTACAAACTATGGGATATATTTTTGGAATTTTTATTTTATTTACTAGTAATGGCAGCGAGTAGCGACTTATAGCGGGACTGCTACATTGCAGCGGACAAATCGGACACCTAACTGACACTTTTTGGTTACAAGTGACACTAATACAGTGATCAGTGCTAAAAAAAAAAATGCACTGTCACTATACTAATGACACTGGCAGGAAAAGGGTTTACATCATCGGTGATCAAAGGGTTAAATGTGTTCCTAGGGAATGCTTGCTTGCTAACTGTGTGGGGGGTGGTTGTATTGTGGGAAGGCAGAGATCCGTGTTTCTGCTTAGCAGAAACCCAAGATCACTGACTACCCTTGTCACAGAACTGCCTGTGCCTCGAACGATCAGTGGGTCCCGCTGATTGGCTCCCGCTATGTCCAATCACAGCGGGACGCAGGCAGTGCACGTGCATGACCCAGAAGTGCAGAATCACGTACGTGTGCGTGATTCTGTGCAGAGGAGCAGCCACCCCGCAGTAAATGTACGTGGGGTGGTCGGCAACAGAATAACTGGTCCGATTTTGAAAAAGCCTCCTGCACTACTTTGGTCAGACTTGGGCACGATTTAAGCCCATTGATTTGAATGGAAGTCGAGATCATCATCTTAACTGATTTGACTTGAGGCATGCGACTTGTGCTCTGAGGATCTTGAGGGGAAACCCCACTCCAAAATTGAAGGAAATAATGGCGTGGGGTCCCCCCCAAGACCATACCAGAGGAAGGTTATAGATATTGAGGGGAAACCCCACACCAAAAAATAAATAGAAAAATGACGTGGGGTCCCCCCCCCAAAATCCACGCCAGACCCTTATCCGAGTATGCAGGAAAGATGGGGGGTGGGTTTTGGGGGGGAAGCTCATGCCAAAATTGAAAGAAATAATGGCATGGGGTCCCCCCCAAGACCATACCAGACCCTTGTCTGGTATGGATATTGAGGGGAAACCCCACACGAAAAAAAAAAAAAAATAAATTACGTGGGGTCCCTTCCAAAATCCATACCAGACCCTTATCCGAGCATGCAGGAAAGATGGGGGGGTGGGTTTTGGGGGGCAAGACAAATGAACGCCCCCCCCGAACCATACCAGGCCACATGCCCTCAACATGGCAAGCTTTTTTTTTTTTTAACTAGAAAGAACATGGTGAGCTTTGGCTGTACTTCTCCTTTAAAGCGGAACTAAACTGTATCTGAGCACCACAAACGGAAAGCACAGTTTAATTCAGTTTTAATGTTCAAAGCAAACTCCCTCATCCATCCATGTCTCGATGCTTTATTTAGTTTGAAAATCACTTTAAAAAACGCGACCATCTTGAGTAAGGGCAGATGATTCACGTAGCATTTACTTCCTGGGATCCATCTGCTCAGGCGTGCAAGCAGGACGGTGTGCTTTAGCTAAGAAAGCCCCTCCTTCCATGAAGACTCCTGGGCTGTATGACATCATTTTGGCCTAGGCCAGGAAACAACTGAAGAAATGTAAAAAAAAAAAAAATAGTTCAAAACAAGTAAACATACCTAACTTTCCTATCTATTTACTAATGCTAGAAGCATAAGGATTAAAAATAGTCAATGTTGATTGAGCGATTTTTAGTTCTGTTTTAAATGATGACCAGCACCTTTCAACCCACCTCTAGAGATGAGCTTGTGCATCCTCTGAATCCTCCTCTACCCGAATTCTTGCTTTCCTGCCCACGTCAACATTGATGTAGACTGCGAGGCGGGAATGACCTCATTGGAGTAAATAAATAGCGTCCGGAGTTTGGGTAGAGAAGAGTTCAGAGGACACCCAAACTCATCTCTACCCACTTCCTGTAAGCCAAGGCTGTCATGGAGCTGCTCCTAGGTCAACGTCATCTTGCTAGCCTGGGCTCATTGTACTGCAGCTTAGAACATCACTCACAAGTTGTTGTGCAAGTGGAAAGACAAAACTTAGTTTTTTTCAACTGCTCCGGGCACCATTGCTATCCAAGATTTCTGTGTTAGATAGCAAGTCCCCCATCGGCAGTTGTGGTTCCATCTGCTGACCCCTACATCATTGCAGGGATTGGTGGGAGACATCACAGCAGCCATTGCTGGACATAGTGTCCAAAGATTTGACTTCTTCGCCTCCAGGGAGTGATTAATCTGCTTCTTTTACAGGCATTTCGCAGTTAAAGTGGTTGTAAAGCCTTGGGTTTTTTTTTTATCTTAAAGTGGTTCTAAAAGGCAGTTTTTTTATCTTAATGCATTCTATGATAAAAAAAACTTCTATGTGCAGCAGCTCCCCCCCCCCAATATTTACCTGAGCCCCATTTCCATCCAGCGATGTTGCAGGAAAGGCTCTTCCTCCTCATTGGCTGAGATAGCAGCGAGCGTCATTGGCTCCTGTTGCTGTCACTCAAAGCCAGTGAGCCAATGAGGAGAGAGAGGGGACGGGGTCGAGCCGCGGCTCCGTGACTGAATGGACACACAGCGCAGCAGCTCTGCTTGCTGTGGCCGCACTCGGCAGGAGGGACGTGCCAGGAGTGCCGGCGAGGGATTTGAGAAGAGGAGGATCGGGGCTGCTCTGTGCAAAACCACTGCATAGAGCAGGTAAGTATAACATTTGTTTGTTATTTTTAAGCAAAAAAACCCCAAGACTTTAACCACCTTGTGCCCACGCTATAAACGAAAGGCGGCTACAGCGTGGGCTTTAATTGCCAGGAGGGCGTCCATGTACATCCCCTCAGTAACACCCCCACAGACATGCATTGAGGAAACTCTTTGAGGACCATGTTCCTTGGACACAGCCAATCACAGATTGTGGTAAATAGCCAATCACAACGGCCACATGATTGGCGTGTCCAATGAGAGATGATCTCAAATGTAAACATATGAGATAATCTTTCATTGACGGCTCTCCATCCTCACACAGAGACCGCGGGTGAGGAGGGAGAGTGATCTGTGATCACAGTGAGTTCTTCAGCTTATTCCCTGCAAATATAGTGCCCATCAGTGTCACAGTGCCAATAGTGCCCATCAGTGTCAGATTGCCCACAGTGCCATCGTGCCCACAGTGCCATCAGTGCCAACAGTGCCTATTAGTGTCACAGTGCCAACAGTGCCCATCAGTGTCACCATGCCCAACAGTGCCCACAGTGCCATAAGTGTCACAGTGCCATCAGTCATCAGTGTCTCATAGGTGCCATCAGTGTCATCAGTGCCCATCAGTGTCACAGTGCTCATCAGTGCCATAGTGTCATAATTTTCTTTCCCACATCTTCCAAAACTTGTGGAAAAAAGTGACGTTTTCAAAAGACTCGTTATGCCTCATAAAATATACGTTGGGGTGTTTGCTTTCCAAAATGGGGTCATTTTGTGGGCATTTGCATTGTCTTGGTGCTCCAGGGCCTTCAAAAGTGTGATAGGTGGTTGAGAAATGAGATGTGTAATTTATGTCCCTAAAACGCCTGATGGTGCTACTTTAATGTTGGGTCTCTGTATGTGGCCAGGCTGTGTAAAAGCCTCACACATGTGGTATCACCATACTCAGGAAGAGTAGCAGAATGTATTTTTAGGTGTAATTTGTGGTATGCATATGGCATGTGAGAGAAATAACCTGTTAAAGCGGAGTTCCAGCCAAAGGTGGATCTTCCACTCATTTGTCTCCTCCCCCTTTGGTGCCACATTCCCTTGGTGGCAATGGCGGTGGCGGCGGTGGCAGCACCCGACAGCTGATGGAAACATCAGCTGCGGTGCCGACATCCCTGGACTCCAGGACAGGTAAGTGTCCTATTATTAAAAGTTAGCAGCTGCAGTATGTGTAGCTGCTGGCTTTTAATTTTTGCAGCAATTTTGTGAAAAAAATATATAAAAATCTTCATTTTGCAAAGAATTGTGGGAAAAAAATGACAACTTCAAAAAACTCACCATGCCTCATACTAAATACTTTGGATTGTCTACTTTCCAAAAAAGGGTCATTTGGGGGGTATTTGTACTTTTCTGGCTTGTTAGTGTCTCAAGAGATGAGGTAGGCCGTCAGTACATCTGTTGTGATCAATTTTCAATGATTGGCACCATAGCTTGTAGACTCTCTAACTTTTACACAGACCAAACAATATACACTTATTTGGGTTATTTTTACCAAAGCAATGTAGCAGTATAAATTCTTTCTTCAGTATATTGCCTGCAACATTCCTTTGCTTCCAGCCCCAGTAGTCCTGCCAGCTGTTTGGCTGTGCAAGCATTTCCCAGTAACCACCAGAACGTTCCACCAGCTTATCAAGAGTTCATAGACGTTTTTGACAAGAAAAGGCTGATGTCCTCCCACCTCTCCGGCCCTATGATTGTCCACATGAACTGCTCCCTGGGGCCGAGATCCCGTTTGGACTAATTTTTTCCATGTCTGAAAGCGAGATGGAAACCTTACGGTTATATATTGTAGAAAATCTAGAAAAGGGGTTTATCCGTCCCTCCTCTTTTCTTGCTGGGGCTGGTATATTCTTTGTTGAGAATAAAGATGGCACATTGAGGCCTTGTGTGGACTATAGGGAGCTCAACTAGATCACGGGAAAGAATCGATACCAACTCCCTCTCGTTCCTGAACTTTTTCAAAGGTCCCTGAACTGCCCAGATCTTCACTAAGTCAGATCTGAGGGGCGCCTATAACCTTGTCCGTATCCGCAAGGGTGATGAGTGGAAGACAGCATTCCGAACTCGGTTCGGTCACTTCGAATATCTTGTTATGCCATTGGGATTATGCAATGCCCTAGCCACGTTCCAGCACCTGATGAACGATATCTTCCGGGAATTGCTTGACCACTTTGTAATTGTGTACCTCGATGATATCCTCATCTTCTCTGCCTCTCTGGAACTTCATCGAACTCACATAAAGAAAGTACCCTCAACCCTGAGGAAACATGGACTAAATCTCAAGGCAGACAAATGTGACCTTGAAAAGGTGTCTATTCAATTCCTGAGTCTTGTCATTTCCACAGAGGGAATTGCAATGGATCCAAACAAAGTGAAGGCAATATTAGAGTGGCCAGCTCTTTCGGACAAGAAAGGCGTTCAGCGCTTCGTGGGGTTCTCCGACTTTTACAGGAGGTTCGTGAAGGATTTCTCCGCCACTATAACATCCATCACTCAGTTGACCCACCAGAAGGTCCAGTTCCAGTGGTCCCAAGAAGCTCAGACAGCCTTTGATAAATTAAAGAGTCTGTTCACTTCCGCACCAATCCTACAGCACCCAGATCCGACCCTGCCTTACGTGTTGGAAGTAGACGCCTCCGAAATGGCTACAGGGGCAATCCTGTCCCAACGGCAGGGCCCTAAGGCTCTTCTTCATCCCGTAGCTTTCTTCTCTCGGAAAATGAGTCCACTAGAAAGAAATTATGATGTAGGAAATTGAGAGCTATTGGCCATTAAATCCGCCTTAGAAGAATGGAGGTATTTAGTGGAAGGTGCCGCCATCCCATTATGATCTTTACAGACCATAAGAACCTGGAGTACCTCAGAACAGCTAAATGTTTAAGACCCCGGCAAGCCCGATGGGCTCTGTTCTTCTACAGGTTCAACTTTCATATTACGTATCGGCCAGGTTCCAAGAATGGGAAGGAGGATGCGCTCTCCCGAATGTTCCCTGACACCCCTGAATCAGCAGAGCCAAGTACGATCCTATCCACACAGAATTTTTTGCTTATTCAGCCTGACTTAAAGACTTTGCTCAAGCAAGCCTCTACTCAGTGCACTGGACCAGAAGTATCCTCATTGAGAAACCAAGATGGGTTTTTGTGGCATCGGGATAAAATTTTTGTTCCACAGTCAGTCGGACTCCAAATTCTCTTGACTTTGCATGATTAGAAACTTGCCGGGCATTTTGGGATATGAAGAACCACTGAACTTGTTCAGCACTCATTTTGGTGAGACAGCCTAAGACAAGATTGCAGAAAGTATGTCAGCTCTTGTATCACTTGTCAGCGCAACAAGGGTTCCAGTGCCAAGCCATGGGGACTTTTGAGGCCATTACCTATTCCTGAACAACCCTGGAAAAAGATATCCATGGACTTTATAGTAGAACTGCCCCCCTCTAGGAAATGCACCACCATCATAGTGGTAGTGGACAGACTTTCCAAAATGGCACACTAAGGAGATTGTCAGGTTACATGGACTACCAGACAATATCGTCTCCGACAGAGGGGTACAGTTCACCTCCAAATTCTTGAGAGATCTCTGCAAGTCTTTATCAATAGAAGTATGTCTTTCCTCAGCTTACCACCCTCAGAGCAATGGACAAACAGAAAGGACAGACCAAATCCTGGAACAATATCTACGTTTTGTTTCTGTACTTGCTTGCAGGATGATGGGTTTCTCTTCTTCCCTGTGCAGAGTTTGCATATAACTCATTGCAAGCAGCCACCAATTGGGCAAATTATGGGTTCCATCCCTCCTTACCGAATACCATACCGGAAGCAGCTGCCCCCGCTGTCCAGGATCGATTAAAGTACATTCAAACCAACTATAAGTTGCTTCAGGAGGCCATGCAAAAAGCCCAAGAGGACTATAAAAAGTACCATGATAAGAAAAGAAGAGGAAATCCTGTTTTTAAAATTGGGGACAAGGTATGGGTTTCTTCAGTAAACCTCAAGCTCTCATGTCCCTCCCGGAAGCTTGGGCCAAAATTCATCGGACCCTTTGAAATCAAGAAAGAGATAAACCCGGTGGCTTTCGAGCTGGTACTACCCAATTCCTACAAAATCTATCCGGTGTTCCATATCTCTTTGCTCAAACCAGCTGTACCAAGTTCTTTCCCTGGAAGAGAAGAGCTCCCTCCACCTCCAGTTTTGGTAGAGGCCATTATGGAGTGCCGGAGGAGAGGTAGGCAAGTCCAGTATCTCATCAAGTGGAAGGGGTCCCCCCTGAAGACAATTCTTGGGAGCCTGCAAGCAATGTTCATGCTCCTAGATTTGTACAAGACTTTCACAACAGACATCCTGAAACATTGGTCCGTTGGGGCATCCGGAGGCTGGGGAGGGGACACTGTCAGGGAAATGGCCGTAGGAGAACTGGCAATGGTGCCAGCACTGGTAATGGTTGCTTCCGGCACATTGCCATGTGCACTAGTGCAAGAAGTGCGAACGGGCGCATGCAGGTCTGCAACGGTACTAACATGCGAACGCGCATACGCACAATGTGACAGATGCGGCCACTTACTGGCCTATGTAAGACTGCTGCTGAGCCCATCACATTGCTAGATTGTCGTCAGCCTTCCCATGTTCCTGAGCCTCTGTGCATATTCCACTTGGATTTCCTGTGTGAGTTTGCTCACAATAGTGCCTTGAATTCTGCTTCCCTATTTTCCCCGCATATAGTGAAATATGGTTTCCAGCCTTTCCATGTTGCCTGATTCATTTGTTCCACAGAGTATTTCTGCATTAGAGGAGCATCTCCGTAATCTTCGTTCCACTTGGGCACAAGTACAGGAGGCTTTGCGACATGCTAATGATAGGTACAGACTCCATGCTGACCGCAGACACCTGCTTGCGCCTTCCTACCAGGTTGGAGACAGGGTCTGGTTCTCATCTCGCAACCTCCGACTTCGTGTTCTCTCTCTGAAGTTCGCACCTCGGTTTATTGGGCCTTTCCGTATTCTTGGCAGGATTAACCCAGTGGCTTATGCATTATACATTTCTTCTAATATGCGTATCTCAAATGTATTTCTTGTCTTCTTATTAAAACCTTGGTCTGCAACCGCTTTACCAACACACCTTGGTGCCTCGTCCTCACCCTGTACAGGTTGAGAACCATGAGGAGTATGTAGTACAGTCCATTGTTGACTCCCGTAGGTTCTGTGGGTGCATACAGTACCTGGTGCATTGGAAAGGGTACGGTCCGGAGGAACGCTCTTGGATCTCATCCTCGGACGTGCATGCCCCTGTCCTCCTCCATGATTTCCATAGACGTTTTCCCCTCAAGCCTGGTGGTCCTCCGAGGGGGAAGGGTCATTGAGGAGGGGATACTGTCAGGGCTGGGCTCAGCCCTTCCTTCTCTGAGCTGGGCGCTCAGCTGTTGGCTAATTGCCAGCTCCTCACCTGTTGATGATATCCTGCTCAGCAGTCCTGCCTACTTAAGCCGTCCAGCCCAGATGATCTCTGCCTTCACCTTGGTCACATCTCTAGAGACGCTCTCCTGTGTTCCTGTTAAAGACTTGCTTGGCTGACATTTCTTCTAGCTCCAGATCCTGCTTGCTGTTCTACTATGCTCATTTCTGGCTCCCTGACGTTTTGGCTTGTCTGACAGTCCATTACGGTTCCTGGCTATGGCTATGTTTTGACTACGTTTACTCTGTTTAACTTTTTTTATTATTATTAAACAAGTATGATTTAAGTGTACTTCTGTCACAGTCTGATTCATGGTTTCTTACAAGAACTATTCCTCCCACTGACACCGTCAATGGGGAACTGTTCCTCCCACTGACAACATCAATGGGGAACTATTCCTCCCACTGACACCATCAATGGGGAACTGTTTCTTCCCACTGACACCAACAATGAGGAACTGTTCCTCCCAGTGACACCAACAATGGTAAACTGTTCCCAATGACACCAACAATGGGGGAACTGTTCCTCCCACTGACACCAACAATTGAGATCTATTCCTCCCACTGACACCAACAACAGGGAACTATTCCTCCCACTGACACCATCAATGGGGAACTATTCCTCCCACTGACACCAACAATGGCACACTATTTCTTCCACTTATACCAACAATGGGGCACTATTCCTCCCCCTGATCCCAAAGATGCACTGTTTACTTCCCCCAGATGCCAGGACAATTTTTACTCCATATTTTTTGGCCACAGTCTGCCCCCCCCCTAAAGTCTGATAGACAGTAAACTTTGTTAAGAAAGTTTGGAGACCCCTGATCTACACCGAACATTGTCCTTCATGCTAGGCCTGCTTCTCCTACAGGACCTTTGCATAGAACATAAACCTTTTTTTCTTGTTTTTGTAAACTTGAAGGAAAAAAAAATTAATAGTCTATATTCAGTGTTAATTATATAGCTTTCAAATGCTTAGTGTGCTTATAAAATGATTAAGTGAAGCTGTTGGCGCTGCATTTCTCATTCCCCTCCAGGAAAGCTGTGAAGTAATACAGAATGGTACCATTGATGAGAAAAGGGGAAGCTACACCTGTCAATCACGGCTCACCCTGCACTTGTAGCTCGATCAGCGTGCCTGTGGAAGCTTGTCTCCATACACTGTTCTAGACAGAAATATTAATTCAACATGTGTCTGGGGCGTTCACTTTAATTGGACCCCTCGGGGATCATTTTATTCCCAAGTACATGGGAGTTTCCCTGATTGACAGCTGCTAAGTCTGCAAGGAATTTGATATATCATTTCAGCTCAGTGATTGTGCTGTGAGGTGACCTGTATCTTCTACCTCAGAGGGGAAAAATGTGAAGGTTAGGTGCACCCAAAAACAATCATTGGTTTTCGTTGTAATGATGGCTCCGTAGATGCTCTCAAAAAGGCTGTGAATCTATGTTTTACCTCTCCTTCTTAGGTGCTAACCAAGTGCTTACCAACGTCACACCACCACTGACTCACTTCTTCAGGTCTTGTAGCCAGTTGCATTAGCTAGAGAGGACACCTGCAGTGCAGGCATTCGCTCGCAGGTGTGTGATTTCATCAAGTGCTTAAATATAAGCTCATCTCATTGCCTCAAGGGTTCCATTAAGCCGGCCATAGATGGTTCAAATCTCGGCCAGTTCAGCAGGAACCGGCTGAGATTCGAACCATGTATGGACAGGCTGATGGTACCCAAGTTAATTGATCGATCGACTTGGGTACAACCAGCCTGCTGCATTTTACATGCGATTATTTCCAGCGGCTGTTATAGCTGCTAGCAATTTTCCCTGTGTTCTCCTGGTGGGGATGGCTTCCCTCACACAATTTCCCCATCAACACTAACTATGAATTGAGTGATCGTCTTTCCTGCATCCCGTGGTTGCTTTGTCAATGGCTGGCTTTAGTCTTTGTAGCTTCTTAAAAATCCTGTTCATTTAATTCTGGTGGATGTTTTGGTCAAACCCTCAGCTTGCCTTCTGGTTTTTGTAGTTGTCTGCCTTGACTATGTGAGAGGCTATCATAGCCGAAACACGTTAGCTTGTTACCAGTGTGTTTCAGTATGTAGCCAATAAAGATTCGGATTTTATGGACCACACAGAGGGGCCAGCTTGATATTACTATGGGGTTTATTTAATAATGCCAGATAGTCTGTGCACTTTGCAGTTGCTCCAAAGCGTAGTAAATGAGGTAAAGCTTCACTTTGCTAAGAATACCCAATCACATGCAAGGAAAATTAAGAAAAATGCATTTTGGCTTGCACATTATTGGATGATGGAAGTCAGCAGAGCTTCTGCTCATTCACTGAGCTCTGGAGCAACTGCACTTGCAGAGGGCAACTGTACTTTGAAAAGTGCATAGTCTATTTGCCTTTAGTAAATCAACCCCGTATGTGTCTGCCTTGACTCACATACCTTTGTCATGCCTTTGCTAAAAATCCAGACTGGCATGACATTATACCTGTATTTTGGATATGTCTGATCACCACCTACCACGACCTCTGCTTTTTTGTAGACTACTTTCTAGAACAGCGGTGATCAAATTTATTGATATGGTGGGCCTTAAGTGCGGCCCTTGACACCACCAAAGGGCCACACATAAAATTCAGTGAATATTCAGTGTCAGGGACAGCAGGCATACACCAGGTTTATAGTCAGACTATGGGCATGATACAAGGTCTTAGACTGTGGACATAATACAGGAGATGGTCAGAGACTATGGTGGACATTATACAATAGCTGGTCAGACTGTGGACGTGATACAAGAGATGGTCAGAGACTATGGACATGATACAAGAGATTGGTGAGAGACTATGGACATGATACAAGAGATGGTCAGAAACTGTGGACATGATACAAGAGATGGTCAGAGGCTTTGCACATGATACAAGAGATGGTCAAAGACTATGGAGATAATACGAGAGATGGTCAAAGACTATGGAGATAATACGAGAGATGGTCAGAGACTGTGGTCATGATACAAGAGATGGTCAGAGACTGTGGTCATGATACAAACGATGGTTAGAGACTGTGGACATGATACAAGAGATGGTCAGAGACTGTGGACATGATACAAGAGATGGTCAGAGACTGTGGTCATGATACAAACGATGGTCAGAGACTGTGGTCATGATACAGACGATGGTCAGTGGCTGTGGTCATGATACAAACGATGGTCAGAGACTGTAGACATGATACAAGAGATGGTCAGAGACTGTGCACATGATACAAGAGATGGTCAGAGGCTGTGCACATGATACAAGAGATGGTCAGAGGCTGTGGATATGATACAAAAGATGGTCATTGACTATGGACAAGATACAAGAGATAGTTAGAGATGGCAGACATGCTGTTGTAGAGGGCCAGAGACTGTGAACATGCTATAGAATTTGTTGGAAATTGGGGACATGCTTTAGGAGACAGGCATAGACTGGAGACATACTACATGAGACTGCTAAAAATTACTACTATAACAAGGCAAATAAAACACAGAATCTGCAAGGGCCCAGAAAATGGGTAAAAGAGGCCAAAAAAAAGCAGCCACCACATCTAATAATTGGTAAGCTGCAATATATTATATTTTGGGTTTTGGGTTTAATACCGCTTCAAAGCCCAACTCCAGCCACAAAACCTTTTTTTTTTTTTTTTTTTTTTTTAAACAGAGTGTAGAAGCTATTGAACCTCATTTTTTTTTTTTTTTTTTATTGCAAGCAATACAGAAAAGGGAAAAAGGAGTGTCAGACCAAAAATGGCCGACAAAGGTGGCATCGGTCCCTGGCACATCCCTAGTTGTTGCATGCTGACACTAATTTACTGCCATATGATTAGTACCTGTGTTGTCAGCCTGCTGTGGGTGCTATCGATAGTTCTGCTAAAATTTACAGTAGTAGTAATTTATCTCAAGTCTATCCAAAAATTAAAGGGTAACTACACTTTCATGGGAAAAAAATGTCAAAAAGAAATAAATAAATCATATAGCGTATACAATTGCACTACAAGTTGTTTTGCAATTGAATGTTATTAAAAATTGCCTCTTCTTTTCATATTTCAGCGCTGTACTTTGTCCGTAAAATACAATATGGCTACCTGGAGGCGTTCTGTTCACAGATGGTTTACAGAACGCCCCCCAGAATTGTCATTTCCTGCTTGTGTGATTGGCTCGCTGATTTTCCCAGAAGTCTACACTAAGATACAAGTCAGATTTGGAGCATTCCCTGCAACAAAAATTTCATTTTTGGTGAGATACTCCCAAAGGGAAGTCAAATCTAAAGGGATGCAGACCCTGCCACTTTACTCATTAGTGTCCTGCGGGTGCAGCAGCTTATTGATAATTATAATGTCAATCTCATTCACATACATATATTTTGCACATGGACACAGACAAACAGCTATTTCCTCAGAATAACAAAAGGTAGGAATCTGCAAAAAAAACAAAAAACGTACAAAATCAGCAGGTGATCGAATACTTTTTTCCATCAGTGTTAATCACCCAGAGGGGAATGTTTTTTGTTTTTTTCTCAACAAAAGTCCAGTTGCTCTTTAATCCCTTCCTGACCAGCCACCGCAGTTATACTGCGGCAGATTAGCACAGCTGCGCGAGCCGTTGGCTCTTTAAGACGCTGTAGCGTGTCCCCGGAGCCGATGCGCGTGCCCGGCGGGTGCGATAACCGCCGGGCACCCGCGATCGCTCGTGACAGAGCGAGAACCGGGATCTGTGTGTGCAAACACACAAATCCCAATTCTGTCAGGGGAGAGGAGACAGATCGTGTGTTCCTACTAAGTAGGAACAATGATCTCTCTCCTCCACTAGTCAGCCCCATTCCCCCCACAGTTAGAAACACACATAGGGAACTCATTTAACCCCTCGATCGCCCCCTAGTATTAACCCCTTCCCTGCCAGTGACATTTATACAGTAATCAGTGGCTATTTTTAGCAATGATCGCTGTGTAAAAGTCACTGGTCCCAAAAAAGTGTCCAATGTGTTCTTCACAATGTTGCAGTCCCGATAAAATTTGCAGGTCACCGCCATTACTAGTAAAAAAATAAATAATAAAAATGCCATAAATCTATCCCCTATTTTGTAGATGCTATAACTTTTGCGCAAACCAATCACTTATTGCGATTTTTTTTTTTACCAAAAATATGTTTTGTTTTTTTTTGGATATTTATTATCGCAAAAAGTACAAAACATTGTGGCTTTTTCAAAATTGTCGCTCCTTTTTTGTTTATAGCACAAAAAATAAAAACCGCAGAGGCGATCAAATACCACCAAAAGAAAGCTCTATTTGTGGGGAAAAAAAGACATCAATTTTGTTTGGGTGCAACGGCGCATGGCCGCGCAATTGTCAGTTAAAGAAACGCAGTGCCGTATTGCAAAATACGGTCAGGAAGGGAGCAAATCCTTCCGAGGCTGAAGTGGATAAAAAAATAAAGTTTCTGCCAAAGTAGATCTTTAACAAAAAGTTATTTTCCTGGATTTATAAAGACAAACCTCTAATTTTCTGTACATTATCTTTAAAGGTCAGGGATCGCTGTTAGAAATCATGGGGCACCATACAGACTCCCTGACAGGGCCTCCCGCTCACCCTGAAACCGAACCCACTGTGTGCCTGCAGCAGCTGCTGGCAGGAGAGGAGAGGAGGGAAGCTGGCAGTGCTGCAGGGGACACACGGGGGGGGGGCCCTGACAGCAGGGGGGTGGGGGCACAGATATTAGAACTGATGATTGGTTTCTTCAGTAAGGCAGTACAGCCTGTCCACCTGCCGCCTCCCCTATCCATGCGTCCGGCCCCTTTCAAGACACCGGCACACGAATTCCAATGTGGAGGGGTCGTTTTTTTGAAGCACCTGATTAGAGCCAGCGGCTCTAATAAGCTTCAATTTAGGGTGGGCTCAGGTCGCAGAGAGTGCTCACTGAGCTCACCCAGGTGTATTACAACAGCGAATGAATATTCACTGTTTGTAACACAGATCCTCCTCCCGGCCAATCAGGAAGTGGGCTTTGACACCGGTCACCCAATTGGCCGAAAGGACAGGTGATCCTATTGGATGCCTAGGAGAAGGAGGGGAGGAGCTGGAAGCCGCCATGGAGGACAGGACTCGGAGCCGAGCAGCTACATGCTGCCAGCCACCCGCTGCCATGGAGAAGAGGACTAGGAGCCGAGCTGGGCCGGGCCTCTACATGCTGCCTGCCACCCGCTGCCATGGAGAAGAGGACTAGGAGCCGAGCTGGGCCGGGCCTCTACACGCTGCCTGCCACCCGCTGCCATGGAGAAGAGGACTAGGAGCCGGACCGGGCCTCTACACGCTGCCTGCCACCCGCTGCCATGGAGAAGAGGACTAGGAGCCGAGCTGGGCCGGGCCTCTACACGCTGCCTGCCACCCGCTGCCATGGAGAAGAGGACTAGGAGCCGAGCTGGGCCAGGCCTCTACACGCTGCCTGCCACCCGCTGCCATGGAGAAGAGGACTAGGAGCCGGACCGGGCCTCTACATGCTGCCTGCCACCCGCTGCCATGGAGAAGAGGACTAGGAGCCGAGCTGGGCCGGGCCTCTACACGCTGCCTGCCACCCGCTGCCATGGAGGAGAGGACTCGGAGCCGGGCCGGGCCTCTACACGCTGCCTGCCACCCGCTGCCATGGAGAAGAGGACTAGGAGCCGAGCTGGGCCGGGCCTCTACACGCTGCCTGCCACCCGCTGCCATGGAGAAGAGGACTAGGAGCCGAGCTGGGCCGGGCCTCTACACGCTGCCTGCCACCCGCTGCCATGGAGAAGAGGACTAGGAGCCGAGCTGGGCCAGGCCTCTACACGCTGCCTGCCACCCGCTGCCATGGAGAAGAGGACTAGGAGCCGGACCGGGCCTCTACATGCTGCCTGCCACCCGCTGCCATGGAGAAGAGGACTAGGAGCCGAGCTGGGCCGGGCCTCTACACGCTGCCTGCCACCCGCTGCCATGGAGAAGAGGACTAGGAGCCGAGCTGGGCCGGGCCTCTACACGCTGCCTGCCACCCGCTGCCATGGAGGAGAGGACTCGGAGCCGGGCCGGGCCTCTACACGCTGCCTGCCACCCGCCATGATGGGGTAAGTGCGGATGTGCCGCGGGGGGGGGGGTAGTTGTGTGCCTCTCAGGGGTGGATGGGCGGTTGTTTGCCACCCCCCCAAAAGAAAAACACCAGCTGCCACTGCAGTACAGCCTGCCTGCCATCCAGCTCAGCGAGTGCCTGGGCCCCCCTTTTGAACTGATGGGACCCGGGCCCAGTACAGGGGGGGGCCAACTGTACTGCCTTATAAGCGACCTTGTTCAAGGTTGTGAATTTGTATGTGCATGACTCTCTTCTATTGTTCATTGTCATTGATAAATATATGTATATGTATGTGTGTATATATATCTATATATATACTTTTTTTTTTTTTTTTCTATATAACTCTATGCATGTGTCAGTGAAAATATTTTATGTATCTGTATTATCTGTTATTACCTTGGCTTGCATCCCCCCTGTTGTACGGCGCCGCAGGAGGCGATGGCGCTATAAATCAAAGATAATCATCACAAAGAGAACTTTTCACTAAACTTTAAAAGTTTGCATCACATTTGTAAGTTTTCTGTAAGTTGGCTGGGTTTCAGAGGCCGATTATCTCCTTTTTTATATGCGGGGTTATCTAGAGAGCAAATAACAATCTCACTTTTGTCAGCTCTGCAGAGAACGCGGGGGAGATGTCAATTCTTGGGGGGGAATTTAATACCCGTCCTGCAGGGTTAAATACATTACATGTACAAGTGAAGACCTGGTGTCTGGCTTCACAATCTCTGTGACATACGCAGATCTGTTTCACGATGCAACCTATTCTGAAGTGTCTTGTCTCCAAATCCAACAAACACTCATAAATCACTTATTTGTGACCGCAAACCGTACACAGCTGAGACATTGTTTCTAGCGAATTTCAAGAGACGACCTGTCTTATTCAACTTCGTGTTTGTCTTGAGGCTATGGAGGAAGATGTTACCTTGGAAGGCTATTGAGAAGGGAAAATGCTCTTTTCAAGCAGTTAAAGGGGCTCCCCGGCCATAAGGGATTTCGTGTCTAGTAGGGTAAGTCAAACCCGAACACATTGCGCACACCAATTTTTTTTTTTTTATAGTATAAACTATACATATATTTTGCTACTAAATAACATTTCTAATCATATGAAGTTAATAACAAGAGCCCCCCTTTACATCAGAGTCTGAAGAATCCCCCTTTACATCAGAGTCTGAAGAGTCCCCCTTTACATCAGAGTCTGAAGAGTCCCCCTTTACATCAGAGTCTGAAGAGTCCCCCTTTACATCAGAGTCTGAAGAGTCCCCCTTTACATCAGAGTCTGAAGAGCCCCCCTTTACATCAGAGTCTGAAGAGTCCCCCTTTACATCAGAGTCTGAAGAGCCCCCCTTTACATCAGAGTCTTAAGAGCCCCCCTTTACATCAGAGTCTGAAGAGTCCCCCTTTACATCAGAGTCTGAAGAGCCCCCCTTTACATCAGAGTCTGAAGAGCCCCCCTTTACATCAGAGTCTGAAGAGCCCCCCTTTACATCAGAGTCTGAAGAGTCCCCCTTTACATCAGAGTCTGAAGAGCCCCCCTTTACATCAAAGTCTGAAGAGCCCCCCTTTACATCAGAGTCTGAAGAGTCCCCCTTTACATCAGAGTCTGAAGAGTCCCCCTTTACATCAGAGTCTGAAGAGCCCCCCTTTACATCAGAGTCTGAAGAGCCCCCCTTTACATCAGAGTCTGAAGAGTCCCCCTTTACATCAGAGTCTGAAGAGTCCCCCTTTACATCAGAGTCTGAAGAGTCCCCCTTTACATCAGAGTCTGAAGAGTCCCCCTTTACATCAGAGTCTGAAGAGTTCCCCTTTTACAACAGAACTCGTAAAGTTCCCTTTCACTGTAAGGGGTGACTCTGCAGACTCTGCAGACTCTGATGTAAGGGAGAACTTTGGGGCCTCTAACATAAGGGATGCTCTGGGAACCCTGATTTAAGGGGGGACACTGAGAACTCTGATGTACGGAGGGGACTCTGATGTAAGGGGACACACTGTGGCCTCTGGTGTAAAGGGGAACTCTGATGCTCTGAGAACCCCGATTTAAGGGGGGACACTGAGAACTCTGATGTACAGAGAGGACTCTGATCTAAGGGTGAACACTGTGGCCTCGGGTGTAAAGGGGAACTCTGATGTAAGGGGTGCTCTGAGAACCCTGATTTGCCTTAGTGTACTCACTCAGAGGCAGGAGAGAGAAGGGGGGAGACTTCAGTCACAGACAGATGGAAGGATGGTGAGCTCACTCACCCCTTGGCAGTCAGCACCTCTCATTCAGATGGATCTGAGGCCACTGAACTTCAAATTTCCGGCCCCCACTTTCCTTTTCTGAGGCACAGTGCCTGGGTTGGAGTGTGGGCAGGTGAAGAGGGGTGGGGGGAAAAGATGCAGATCAAGCCCCCTCTCCTCTCCCATCTTTGTGTGTTTGGGGGGGGGGGGGTGTTAGTTCTGGCTTTGGGCAGTGTGAAAGAGTGGAACAGACACTCTCAGCTGAGACAACTGCAGCCAGCAACCCTGCTGGGAAGCCATAGTCCAGTCTAAATAATGTGTCCGGGTTTAAGACTGTCTGAAACCCGGACACATGATTCCAAACCCGAACTGTCCGGGTGAATCCTGGACAGGTGGCAACCCTAGTGTATAGATAGAATCTAGGCTTAAAGTGTTACTAAACTCAGGACTCTGCATTCAGCATATCTGGTCTCCCACAGTACACAGAACATGGAAATGCAATCATTTTATTAAACACAAACTGCTAAATACCTTTTCTCATCAGCAGTATATAGCAGTCTTGTGACTTCTATCAGTGTCTGGTTAAAGCTTGTAGGAGGAGTTTTCCTACTGCGCTGAGCTGTCCTATGAGGTTACAGGACCCCTGACCCTCTGTCTGGACAGTGCTGATTGGCCCTGTGCTGATCACATGCACTCTCCCAAGAAAATAAAAAAACTCTCTAGCCATACAAACCACACTCTGAGCATGTGCAGCCTGACTCCATTTACTCTGTCTTATCCATACATGTTTTGGGGGCAATGCAAGAAGGGGAGGATCTGTGCATACAGGATCAAACAGCCTTTTTACACAATGCAGAGGATTAACCCCTTGGGTTCCAGAGTAAGTATAACAAGCATGCTTTACTGCATATACAGACTGATTTTACTGTTGTGGGTTTAGTAACACTTTAAATGATTTCTTCAGTCGCAGTATTTACTTCTCCGTGTTGGCAGATCTTCTACGCATCTAGGAGTCTCAATACTTTTGCCACAGGATGGGTGTCTTGTTTTCTCCATAAAACACAGAGGTTGAATGAAGAGTAATGGCTCCACTTTTATATCTCAACAACAGATGGCAGCACTGATGTGCACCAATGCTGACATGTTGGGGTTGATTTACTACTTCCAGGTTTTTTTTTTTTTTGTCAAAGCTTAATTAAAGAAGCTGATTGGCTACTATGCACAGCTTCACCAGATTTTGCACTGTTTTAGTAAATCAGCCCTGTTGTCTAAGTTCTCTTCTATTACCTTAGTCGGTGTCAGGTCATTACCCACTTGACCTCTGGAAGATTTACCCCCCTCATGACCAGGCCATTTTTGCTGATACAGCACTGCGTTGCTTTAACTGACAATTGCGCACAATATTTTTTTTACTTTCTGCTATAAAACGTATCCAATAAAATTTTTAAAAAAATGTAATTTCTTCATAAATTTAAGCCAATATCTAGTCTGCTACATTATTATTATTATTATTTTTTTTAAATCCCAATAAGTGTATATTGATTGGTTTGCGCAAAAGTTATAGCGTCTACAAACTATGGGATACTTACTGAAATGTATTTATTTATTTTATACTAGTAATGGCGGCGATCAGCGACTTCTAGCAGGACTGCGATATTGTGATGGACAGTCTGACACTAAAACCGCGTACACACGAGCGGAATTTCTGACAAAAAGAGTCCCATGGGAGCTTCTCATCGTATATTCCGACCGTGTGTATGCTCCATCGGACTTTCCGTCGAAAATTCAGAGATAGATAGAGAACATATTCTAAATTTTTCCGACGGAACTAATTACTATCGGGAAAACCGCTCGTCTCTATGCTGTTCCGACGCACCAAAAACGACGCATGCTCTGAAGCAAGTACGAGACGGAAGCTATTGGCTACTGACTATTGAACTTCCTTTTTCTAGTCCCATCGTAAGCGTTGTACGTCACCGCGTTCTGGACGGTCGAAATTTGGATGTTACCGTGTGTAGGCAAGACCGCTTGAGCGGAATTCCGTCGGAGAAAGCTTCGGAGTTTATTCCGACGGCAAAACCGGTCGTGTGTACGCGGCGTAACTGACATTTTTGACACTTTGTGGGAACCAGTGACCAGTGCTAAAAATATACACTTTCACTATACTAATGACACTGGCTGGGAAGGGATGACACAGCTGTGTGCCTAGCCAGTGTTTGTGTTTGCAGATCCTACTACCCCTTCAGGGGTAATGCGCATGTAGCTCCTTAGCTTGGCTGGTAACCACTGGTGTCAGCCTCTGCAGTTCCTCGAGCAGCCCTGGGATAACCGGGTTGTAATAGATGTAATTTTCATAATCCTCATAAAAAAGAGAAATTGGCTCCCATAGTGCAGTATTTCCAAAACTTCCGTTCCGATTATTTGAAAAAAATGTATAAAAGCAAACAGACAAAAAATGCAGGTCATGCAGCGTAATGCCTAGTCCCATAGGGGCTACACTTGCCGGTATAAAGCATAGGCAACCAAGCGGTAGGTGGACAGCGTGCACTCTGATTGCGTCCCACCTACTCGCTCAGCCTCCTGGAAGTCACGTGATGTGCGTAGTGACACCGTACGCGTTTCGTCATAGACGTCTTCAGCACAATCAGAGCGCACGCTGTCCACCTACAGCTCGGTTGCCTATGCTTTAGGCAAGTGCAGCCCCTATGGGACTAGGCATTACGCTGCATGACCTGCATTTTTTGTCTGTTTGTTTTTATACATTTTTAAACTGAAGTTTTGGATATACTGCACTATGGGAGCCAATGGAAGCCAATTTCTCTTTTTTATGAGGATTATGAAAATTACATCTTTTACAACCCGGATATCCCAAGGCTGCTCGAGGAACTGCAGAGGCTGACACCAGTGGTAACCTGCCAACCTAAGGAGCTACATACGCATTACCCCTGTAGGGGCAGTAGGATCTGGTGAGTGGGGACCCTTGAGGGGGAGCACGCAAGTCACCTGTCAAGATTCTGTGATCACTAAAGTCACCTGCTCCAATTCCTCTAAACACGAACAGTCACCTTCATTGGGACGAATGCACCTATGTGTTTTTTGTATACGGTGCGATAAACTGCATCTTGGTGCAATTTTTAATTTTGGTGCGATTTTTGCATTTTTTCTGTGTTTTGGTGCGATTTTTTTTTTTTTTGCATTTCTTTTGGTTTTTTTTGCATCCTGGGTTTATTTATACACCTTCATTTATGATTGGGACACTATATGTATACACCTATATGTTTTTGTATATGGTGCGATAATTACATTTTTGGTGTGATTCTTTGCATCCTTATTTGGCATTGGTTTTTGGGTCCACTCACATCCTGTATTTTGGGTTTGGACACTATATGCACTCTTATAAGCAGACAATCACTATACTATCATGATATTCATGTTCGGATGTTTTATGCACTGATATAAGGAGAGGATTTATCTTTATGTTACACTAATTTGTAAGCTATTATATTTTTGGTGATAACCTCTCCTGTGTAGGATTGGTGCCCACACCTAGAGGGCTTTAGTATTCACCTACTGGGGTAGGTGAGGTGTGATAACTATTACACTATCACCTTTATGATAACTGTTTTGTTATAATTCATTCCACAAACAGCACCACTGTGTCTTTTAACCACTTGCTTACAGGGCACTTAAACCCCCCTCCTATCCAGACCAATTTTCAGCTTTCAGCGCTGACGCACTTTGAATGACAATTGCGCGGTCATACAACACTGTACCCAAATGAAATTTTTATCATTTTTTCACCACAAATAGAGCTTTATTTTGGTGGTATTTGATCACCTCTGCAGTTTTTACTTTTTGTTAAAAAATTGTAAAAACCTGAATTTTTAAAAAAAAATTTTTTTTTTTTTTTTTTTATATTTTGTTATAAAAAATTTAAAATGGGTCATTTTTCTCCTTCATTGATGTACGCTGATGAGGCGGCAGTGATGGGCACTGATGGGTGGCAGTGATGGGCACTGATGGGTGGCAGTAATGGGCACTACAGGTGGGCATTGATAGGTGGCACTTGTGGGCATTGATAGGTGGCACTTGTGGGCACTGTTAGGTGGCACTGTGGGCACTGTTAGGTAGCACTATTAGGTGGCACTGATGAGGCAGATGTGCCTCTTCCACTTGGGGACCGATGTCCCTCACATCCGAGCCTGTGATCGGCTTTTTTTTCTACTCGCGCTGTCAGCGTGAGTAAAAAAAAAAACGATTACCGATCTTTTGTTTACATCATGTGATCAGCTGTCATTGGCTGACAGCTGATCACAGGGTAAGGGGCCGGGACCGGCCCCTTACTCGGATCGGTGATCAGCCGAGTCTCAGTGACTCGGTGATCACAGCGCGCTCGGCGTGCACAGGGGAGGCTGTCATATGACGGCCTCCCAGGAATTCAGGTCCGCGCTGTGGCCGTCATTCGGTCATAGCGCGGATGTGTAGTGGTTAATATTTAGCCACTATAGAGTGATTTGGTAGAGCACTATTTGAGATATAGGTAGCGCCACTCGCCCCTTCACATCTTCTTTCTTTTCTATACATTTTTATTGACTGCCCTCCGATCCAATCTGGCCAGACAGGGGCAAATGGATCCTCTTCCATTTGTTTTTGCCGGATCGGAGGTAGCTGGGTGTAAACAGATACCTATAGAGAAGAATTAGAGGGTCCGATTGGGTCCGCTTGACAAACAGACAGGGGGACCCGATCGGGGGGGGGGGGCTCTCGCGTGAAAGGGGCCTTAAAGGGAGCTCTCTGCACTGCCCGTATATGTTTCCATCAACTACCTTTCCATCAAACATAATGCACATAATTAAACATTTTGTTTCAGTCGATCCAGTGCTTCACCACCCCTCTTATTTCCAAAGCCAGTGTAGGACAAAGACACTTTCAATATGATTTTTATTCCTTTGGATGTGATTATGATAATGTGAAAAAAAAAAAAAAACAAGCTTGCTATCCCTCTTTGCATTGTTCTAAAATATATTTTTAGAAACTTTCCATTGAGTGCTTGGACTAATTAAAGGCTTTTACATTAGGATGCGGGCTGAATTTATTAATGTATTACTTTTTTTTATTCTACTCTTAAGGTCCATCTGGATTTTCTAGAGCAAAGCGGAAGTCAAAACCTAAGTGGGATCCGAGACTTGGCAAAAGAAGCACAGAAAGCAGACGTGTTGGTTTACGGTCTTTTGATTCGCTTCTCTAAGGTAAGTGAACTCCTCCCTTGTGTAAAGCAGGCCATACATGGATTGAAATTCAGTCAGGTCAGCGGGGACTGGCGGTGATTCGATCCATCTATGGGCATGCTGTGCTGAAGTCAATCCATCGATCGACTTGGGTACAACCAGCCTGTCGGATTTTTTTACATGTGATTACTACCGGCGGCTATAGCCGTTAGCAGTAATCATTGTGTTTTGCTGACGAGGAAGGCTCCGCCCCCGCCCGCTGGCAGAACACAATAGTGCTTCGGGAGGCCATTTTTTATCTTTCTTTCCAGCTGTGGTGTAAGGAAAGAAAATGGAATCATCAATGAGCTGCTTAAGTTCTGTTTGCACTAGCAGCCAAATCCAATACTTCATAATATGGGAGCCAGATGTACGGCTGTTTGAAAGGTGTACTGCCTTCCTACTAAATCCAAGAACGTGCCTACTGTGAGGTGCATTCCCTAAGTGCCATCTGACAGTTGCAACAATTACCAGAGTTACTCCGGCCATAGATGGATTGAATCCTGGCCAGTTCGGCAGGGACCAGCCCAGATTCCACCCATCTATGGGCAGGATTATTTTTTGCATGCGATTAATGCCGGCTGCTATAGCTGCTAGCAGTAATAATTGTGTTTTGCCGGCAAGGAAAGGCTCCCTGTGCCTCCCTGCTGGCCGAAAACAATAGCGCTACAGGTCGGATTCCCCCATCAACATTGAATGTGTTGATGGGGGAATCAAGTGACTTTCTTTCCTGCAACCCATGTTTAGAGGAAATAAAGTCGCATCATCTATGGCTTGCTTTAGGGAAAACCATTGTGAACCTTTATACCAGAAGTTAACAGTCTGACAATGCCAGCCCAGAGCAGACAGCTAAATATACAATGAAATATGTCTATTTTTATTACTATACAGAATTTGTATAGCGCCACCCGCGTCCGCCGAGCTTTACAAAATATAGAGAGACAGTGCAATTCCAATACAATTCAAGACAAGAGGGTTAGGAGGGTTCTGTGGAATCGTAGGGTTCCTCAAGAGGTTACTAGGGGTTCCTTGGGTTGTAACTGATTCACCTTCCATCTGATGGTGCCTGCATAGTTCCAGAGCTAACGCCACTTGGCAAATCCAGCAGCATGACACCAATGATCTATTTTAGTGTCTGTAAGGGGTGGCATTCTTCCTACTCACCATCAATGTAAGGAGCATTCTTCTCACTGATCACCAATGTAAGGAGCATTCTTCTCACTGACCACCAATGTAAGGAACATTCTTCTCACTGATCACCAATGTAAGGAACATTCTTCTCACTGATCACCAATGTAAGGAACATTCTTTTCACTGGTCACCAATGTAAGGAACATTCTTCTCACTGATCACCAATGTAAGGAGCATTCTTCTCACTGACCACCAATGTAAGGAGCATTCTTCTCACTGATCACCAATGTAAGGAACATTCTTCTCACTGATCACCAATGTAAGGAACATTCTTCTCACTGATCACCAATGTAAGGAACATTCTTTTCACTGGTCACCAATGTAAGGAACATTCTTCTCACTGATCACCAATGTAAGGAACATTCTTCTCACTGATCACCAATGTAAGGAACATTCTTCTCACTGATCACCAATGTAAGGAACATTCTTCTCACTGACCACCAATGTAAGGAACATTCTTCCCACTGATCACCAATGTAAGGGACATTCTTCTCACTGATCACCAATGTAAGGGACATTCTTCTCACTGATCACCAATGTAAAGAACATTCTTCCCACTGATCACCAATATATAAGGGCATTTTTCCCATTGGACTGCAATAGTAGGTGAGGTTGAAAATAGACACAAGTCCATCAAGTCCAACCTATGTGTGTGATTATATGTCAGTATTACATTGTATATCCCTGTATTTTGTGGTCGTTCAGGTGCTTATGTAATAGTTTTTTGAAACTATCAATGTTCCCCGCTGAGACCACTGCCTGTGGAAGGGAATTCCACATCCTTGCCGCTCTTACAGAAAAGAACCCTCTACATAATTTAAGATTAAACCTCTTTTCTTCTAATTTTAATGAGTGGAAGTGTCTTGTTAAACTCCCTTTCGCGAAAAAGTTTTATCCCTATTGTGGGGTCACCAGTACAGTATTTGTAAATTGAAATCATATCCCCTCTCAAGCGTCTCTTCTCCAGAGAGAATAAGTTCAGTGCTCGCAACCTTTCCTCATAACTAAGATCCTCCAGACCCTTTATTAGCTTTGTTGCCCTTCTTTGTACTCACTCCATTTCCAGTACATCCTTCGTCCAGCCGTCCTTCTCTCTCTTGTATATTTCCAGCACATCCTTCCTGAGGATTGGTGCCCAGAACTGGACAGCATACTCCAGGTGCAGCCGGACCAGAGTCTTGTAGAGCGGGAGAATTATTGTTTTATCTCTGGAGTTGATCCCCTTATTAATGCCAATATTCTGTTTGCTTTGTTAGCAGCAGCTTGGCATTGCTGAGCCTATCATCTACTAGGACCCCCAGGTCCTTTTCCATCCTAGATTCCCCCAGAGGTTCTCCCCCCAGTGTATAGATTACATTCATATTTTTGCCACCCAAATGCATTATTTTACATTTTTCTACATTGAACCTCATTTGCCATGTAGTCGCCCACCCCATTAATTTGTTCAGATCTTCTTGCAAGGTTTCCGCATCCTGCGGAGAAGTTATTGCCCTGCTTATAACCAATGAATTGGTTTTCAGCAGGAGTTCCCTGAGACTTCCAGATTAATTTAGGGGTTCCTCTGGGGTAAAAAAGGTTGAGAGAGGCTGCTTAAGGGCAAGTGATAATAAAAGGTAATAACTGTGTGGGTATGAGCTAATGGAGAACATAAAATGACATTTTTAGGTGGAGGTGGGAGGTGGGATATGCACGTGACTTGCAGTGCAATGCATTTTACAGCTGTTATCCTGGGCCGCCAGCCCTTCCAGGTCCCCCAGGGGGAGCGCTCATGCGCCTGCCGCGTTACTCGGGTCCCGTTGCGCGTGCCCGGCGGCCGCGATGTCCGCCAGGCACCTGTGATTGCCTGGTAACCGAGCAGGACCGTGGATCTGTGTCCTGTCAGATAGGAGGAGACCGATGGTGTGTTCCTTGTACAGAGGAACACCGATCGGTCTCCTCCCCTTGTGAGTCCCCTCCCCCCACAGTTATAATCACTCCCTAGCAACATGATTAACCCCTACAGCGCCCCTCCTGGTTAACCCCTTCATTGCCAGTCACATTTATACAGTAATCAATGCATTTTTATAGCACGGATCGCTGTATAAATGTGCATGGTCCCAAAAATGTGTCAAAAGTGTCAGATATGTCCGCCGCAATATCGCAGTCACGATAAAAAACGCAGATCGCCGCCATTACTAGTAAAAAAAAAAATAATAATAATAAAAATGCTATAAATCTATCCCCTTATTTTGTAGACGTTATAACTTTTGCGCAAACCAATAAATATACGCTTATTGCGATATTTTTTACCAAAAATATGTAGAAGAATACATATCGGCCTAAACTGAGGAAAAAATTTGTTTAAAAAAAAAAAAAATTGGATATTTATTATAGCAAAAAGTAAAAAATATTGTGTTTTTTTCAAACTTGTCACTCTTGTTTTGTTTATAGCGCAAGAAATAAAAACCGCAGAGGTGATCAAATACCACCAAAAGAAAGCTCTATTAGTGGGGAAAAAATGATAAAAATTTCATATGTGTACAGTGTTGTATGACCGCGCAGTTGTTATTCAAAGTGTGACAGCGCTGAAAGCTGAAAATTGGCCTGGGCAGGAAGGGGGTGAAAACGCCCGGTATGGAAGTGGTTAAAGCAGCATACTGCAATGCAAATATCGTTGTGGAGCACTGCATTTGTGAAAAACTGTGCATAATGACTGGTCTGCTACCGAACAAAGCCGGAATCAGCTTTGATTGGGTCTCGGATAAAGTAACCTACTGGAGCCTTAATGGCGCCAGATTTTAAAAAATGGCTGTTTTTAAAACAACCAAACTTGGCATTTTAAATGCTTTTAAGTGCAAAAAAATACCTTACATGTGACTATTGCTGTCACAAGGGATGTTTACATTCCTTGTGACAGCAATAAAAGTGATCGAAAAAGAAATAATTTAAAGGGACAGTATAAAAAAAATAAAATAAAAAAATTTAAAGAGCCCCATCCCTCTGTGCTCGCGTGCAGAAGCGAACGCATACGTAAGTCGCACTCGCATATGTAAATGGTGTTCAAACCACACATGTGAGTTATCGCCACGATCATTAGAGCGAGAGGAAAAAATTCTAGCACTAGACCTTCTCTGTAACGCTAAACTTGTAACCGTTTAAATTTTTTTAAAACGTCGCCTATGGAGATTTTTAAGTACCGTAACTCGTCACCATTATACAAATGTGCGCAATTTTAAAGCGTGACAAGTTAGGTTTCAATTTACTCGGCGTAACATCATTTTTCACATTATACAAACAAATTGGGCCAACTTTACTGTTTTTAGTGTTTTTTTTCTTTAATTCATGAAACTGTATTTTTTCCCAAAAAAGACTGCTGCGCAAATACAGTGTGACATAAAATATTGCAACAACCGCCATTTTATTCTCTAGGGTCACTGCTAAAAAAAAAGTATATAACATTTGGGGGTTCTGAGTAATTTTCTAGCACAAAAAAAAATATTTTAACTTGTAAGCAACAAGTGTCAGAAAAAGGCCTAAGTGGTTAAAGACTGATTGTGTCCGGGAAGGAGAACAGTCCAGGAACTTTTTTTCTGTACATAGGAAGGAAAATGTCCCTATCTGTTGTTGCAATCAGGTTGGACATCCCATAACTCCTTTACCCCATCCAAGTTGTTATCCCTAATAAAAAATAACAAAAACCAGCCCAGGGACTGATTTCTTGTGCCTGGATGCCAGTGGAAAATGTGTGTTGCCTAGCTGAACAGGAATAGGGGAGCCAGTTACCAGCAGCCCCTGTGGGGGGGGGTAGCGCTACAATGATTTCTAATAATATTGAACCAGGAAGTGCCAGTAAACGGCATTCCTCGGTTCGCGCTGACAGGGAGAGCCAATCGGCGGCTCTCCCTGTTGGAGGGGGGGTCTGTGCTGATAATCAGCACACTGATTATCAGCACAGCCCCCATCAAATATACCAATAAGCTGCCAATCGGTGCCCAGTCAGTGCCCCATCATAACCCCCTGCCAGTGCCTAATAAAGTCTCAATCTGTGCCCACCATAGTGCCAATCAGTGCCCAGCATTAACACTTGTCAGTACCTGCCCAATCAGTGCTGCCCATCAGTGCCATCTATTAGTGTCCATCAATGCCACCTGTCAGTGCCCATCAGTGCTGCCTGTCAGTGCCCATCAGTGCTGCCTGTCAGTGCCCATCAATGCCTCCTGTCAGTGCCCAGCAGTGCCGCCTGTCAGTGCCCATCAGTGCTGCCTGTCAGTGCCCATCAGTGCTGCCTGTCAGTGCCCATCAGTGCCGCCTGTCAGTGCCCATCAATTCTACATATCAGTGCTTCCTTATCAGTGCCCATCAGTGCCGCCTCATCAGTGCCCGTCAGGTTAAGGAGAAAACAAAATTTTATAACAAAAACTAAGAAAAACTTTTTTTTCGTCAAAAATGTTGGTCTTTTTTAGTTTGTTTAGCAAAAAATAAAAACCGCAGAGGTGATCAAATACCACCAAAAGAAAGCTCTATTCGTGGGAAGAAAATGATAAAAATTTAGTTTGGGTACAGTGTTACATGACCGCGCAATTGTCATTCAAAGTGCGACAGCGCTGAAAGCTCAAAATTGTCCTGGGCAGGATGGGGCGAAAGTGCCCGGTATTGAAGTGGTTAACATCTGAGTCCGGATTCGGCTCTTGTGATTTGCGGAAAGGCATGCCGCGTATCCGTCCGGCGGTGTATAAGACACGTTGTTGTTGAACGCATGGCCTGCAAACAGCACAGCAACAGATCTTATCTGGAGCAAGTGTTAAGTATTTATTAATGAACCTTAAATCCCTGAAAAGCTTTTTGTGGCTGATCCAGGCCTTTGTTATGTCTCCATATGCTGTTTTTCACCCAGAACTGGAAATATCTCATCCGGCGTGCCGAAATGTAAACCTGTCACTGAGCAATTTTACATGACACGATAAACCGTTTTACAGCAACACTTCGGCGCAAGGAAGAGAATTACGTTTATAGGTTGGGCTCTCCTGTATGGTAACACTGACACCCTGTCATTTCTCCTTTTCCTTTTTTTTAACCCCTTCCTGTCTGCCCTGGTGTCCTCTTACCGCCCACCCTGGTGTCCCCTTACCGCCCGCCCTGGTGTCCCCTTCCTGCCCGCCCTGGTGTCCCCTTCCTGCCCGCCCTGGTGTCCCCTTCCTGCCCGCCCTGGTGTCCCCTTCCTGCCCGCCCTGGTGTCCCCTTACCGCCTGCCCTGGTGTCACCTTCCTGCCCGCCCTGGTGTCCCCTTACCGCCTGCCCTGGTGTCCCCTTCCTGCCCGCCTTGGTGTCCCCTTACCGCCCACCCTAGTGTCCCCTTCCTGCCCGCCCTGGTGTCCCCTTCCTGCCCGCCCTGGTGTCCCCTTACCGCCCTCCCTGGTGTCCCCTTACCGCCCGCCCTGGTGTCCCCTTCCTGCCCTCCCTGGTGTCCCCTTACCGCCCTCCCTGGTGTCCCCTTACCGCCCGCCCTGGTGTCCTCTTACCGCCCGCCCTGGTGTCCTCTTACCGCCCGCCCTGGTGTCCCCTTACCGCCTGCCCTGGTATCCCCTTCCTGCCCGCCTTGGTGTCCCCTTACCGCCCGCCCTGGTGTCCCCTTACCGCCTGCCCTGGTGTCCCCTTCCTGCCCGCCTTGGTGTCCCCTTACCGCCCACCCTAGTGTCCCCTTCCTGCCCGCCCTGGTGTCCTTTTACCGCCCGCCCTGGTGTCCCCTTACCGCCCGCCCTGGTGTCCCCTTACCGCCTGCCCTGGTGTCCCCTTCCTGCCCGCCTTGGTGTCCCCTTACCGCCCGCCCTAGTGTCCCCTTCCTGCCCGCCCTGGTGTCCCCTTCCTGCCCGCCCTGGTGTCCCCTTACCGCCCTCCCTGGTGTCCCCTTACCGCCCTCCCTGGTGTCCCCTTCCTGCCTGCCCTGGTGTCCCCTTCCTGCCCGCCCTGGTGTCCCCTTCCTGCCCGCCCTGGTGTCCCCTTACCGCCCTCCCTGGTGTCCCCTTACCGCCCGCCCTGGTGTCCCCTTCCTGCCCTCCCTGGTGTCCCCTTACCGCCCTCCCTGGTGTCCCCTTCCTGCCCTCCCTGGTGTCCCCTTACCGCCCTCCCTGGTGTCCCCTTACCGCCCGCCCTGGTGTCCTCTTACCGCCCGCCCTGGTGTCCCCTTACCGCCTGCCCTGGTGTCCCCTTCCTGCCCGCCTTGGTGTCCCCTTACCGCCCGCCCTGGTGTCCCCTTACCGCCTGCCCTGGTGTCCCCTTCCTGCCCGCCTTGGTGTCCCCTTACCGCCCACCCTAGTGTCCCCTTCCTGCCCGCCCTGGTGTCCCCTTCCTGCCCGCCCTGGTGTCCCCTTACCGCCCTCCCTGGTGTCCCCTTCCTGCCTGCCCTGGTGTCCCCTTCCTGCCCACCCTGGTGTCCCCTTACCGCCTGCCCTGGTGTCCCCTTCCTGCCCGCCTTGGTGTCCCCTTACTGCCCACCCTAGTGTCCCCTTCCTGCCCACCCTGGTGTCCCCTTCCTGCCCGCCCTGGTGTCCCCTTCCTGCGCGCCCTGGTGTCCCCTTACCGCCCTCCCTGGTGTCCCCTTACCACCCGCCCTGGTGTCCCCTTCCTGCCCTCCCTGGTGTCCCCTTACCGCCCTCCCTGGTGTCCCCTTACCGCCCGCCCTGGTGTCCTTTTACCGCCCGCCCTGGTGTCCCCTTACCGCCCGCCCTGGTGTCCCCTTACCGCCTGCCCTGGTGTCCCCTTCCTGCCCGCCTTGGTGTCCCCTTACCGCCCGCCCTGGTGTCCCCTTCCTGCCCGCCCTGGTGTCCCCTTCCTGCCCTCCCTGGTGTCCCCTTACCACCCTCCCTGGTGTCCCCTTCCTGCCTGCCCTGGTGTCCCCTTACCGCCCGCCCTGGTGTCCCCTTCCTGCCCGCCCTGGTGTCCCCTTCCTGCCCGCCCTGGTGTCCCCTTCCTGCCCGCCCTGGCACTATTCCTCCCACTGACACCAACAATGGGGCACTATTCCTCCCTCTGACACCAACGATGGGGTGCTATTCCCCCCACTGACACCAATAATGGGGTATTATTATTCCTACTACTGACCACAGGCATGCTTTACTCCCACTGACACTGGAGCAAAATCGATAAATAAATGCTCTAAAAATGTAAAAGAAAAAAAAACAGACTTGATCTTTCTCTACCATCACTCTTCTATTCCTCCTAGCGGTACCATTGATGGGGCACTGTTTCTCCCACTGACACCAACAATAGGGCAATAGTCCTACCACTGACACAAATGATAAGGCACTATTCCTCCCATTGACACCAACAATTAGGTACTATTCCTCTCACTGACACCAGTGATGGGGCACTGTCCCTTCCAGTGACACCAATGATGGGGCACTATTCCTCCCACTGCCACTAACAATAGGACACTATTCCTCCCACTAACACCAATGATGCAACGCTATTGCTCCCGTGACACTAATGATGGGACACTGTTCCTCCCACTGACACCAGCGACGGGGTACTATTATGCCCACTGACACCAACAATGGGACCCTATTCCCTTTCCTACTGACAGCCAAGCCTGAGAAATTGTTTAATCCCACCGATACCAGAGCATTTTCTACTCCTACTGACTATGGTCCGGCCCTCCTAAAATCTGAAGAATAGTAATTTGGCCCTTTGTTCAGAAGGTTTGGAGACCCCTGATATATTTGAACATAGGGACGTCATTGGAACAAATGACAAGCTGCAGAGAAGGGAACCCGTCACATGACTTGGATAAATAACATAACTATATTTCTGATACTTTGATCACTGCGATTTATGCAAACCTCATTTACTGATCGTCTTCCCAACCTATACACTGAGGCTCGGTACACACTGGAAAGGCTTCAAAGTCGCCCGAATCTGAAGCCTCCCCGCACGGCGAGACTTCAGTGCGGCTTGCAGATGACTTCTTTGATAGAAGCCGCTCCAAAGTCGCGCCCAAAGTAGGACTTGAGTCGCTCCGATTAGAACGGTTCCATTGCACTGAATGGACCGCGACTTGTCAGGCGGCTAAGTCACCGGACAGGTCGCCCCAATGTGAACCGAGCCTTAGAGGGATGGGAAAGAGTCTTACATACACTTTAGCTTCATAATGAAAAATATATTACCTATCCGCCTCAATCCAGTATCTATCATTTCTATAGGTTGAACGTTGTTTTGGAATCTGTAAGGACATATTTTTGCAGTGACGTATCAGCAGCGCGTCTCTTGTCTCAGTGCCGGTAATGATGATTTGCTTGTTATGGATATTAGATGAGATTTGTGAAATGTGCACCGGCAATCTGTCACTTTCAGTTGAGGACCTGTCAGCTTGATGTATGAGGGTCTTCACATCTCCATCCCCGATGTTTTCCTGTAAATGACTTCCTTTGCTCCAAGAGAAAGGAAGGGAATGTAGACGGAGATCAGATAAGCTGCTGAACAGCTCCTGGTTCCTTTATGTCTGTGATAGGCAGCCAGCCTGCTAGCAAAGCATCTACACTGCAACATGGACCTTGTATCTGTAGTAGTCTAGTCCTATAATTGCTTCCAGCGATGTACAGCCATTGTCTATGGACAAATGCCTTAAAGGGGTCTGGATTTATTAACTATATCGTAAAAAAGCTTGAAGGCACCTGACCGTCATAATTATATAAGCTTGATGGACGTTACATTCCAAAACCATGGGCATCTACAGTATTTCACAAAAGTGAGTACACCCCTCACATTTTTGTAAATATTTTCTTATATCTTTTTAGGTGACAACACTGAAGAAATGACACTTTGCTACAATGTAAAGTAGTGAGTGTGCAGCTTGTATAACAGTGTAAATTTGCTGTCCCCTCAAAATAACACAATTAATGTCTAAACCACTGGCAACAAGTACACATCTAAGTGAAAATGTCCAAATTTGGCCCAAAGTGTCAATATTTTGTGTGGCCACCATTATTTTCCAGCACTGCCTTAACCCTCTTGGGCATGGAGTTCACCAGAGCTTCACAGGTTGTCACTGGAGTCCTCTTCCCCTCCTCCATGATGACATCACAGAGCTGGTGGATGTTAGAGACCTTGCGCTCCTCCACCTTCCATTTGAGGATGTCCCACAGATGATCAGTATGGTTTAGGTCTGGAGACATGCTTGGTCAGTCCATCACCTTTACCCTCAGCTTCTTTAGCAAGGCAGTGGTCGTCTTGGAGGTGTGTTTGGGGTCATTATCATGTTGGAATACTGCCCTGTGGCCCAGTCTCTGAAGGGAGGGGATCATGCTCTGCTTCAGTATGTCACAGTACATGTTGGCATTCATGGTTCCCTCAATGAACTGTAGCTCCCCAGTGCAGCACTCATGCAGCCCCAGACCATGACACTCCCACCACCATGCTTGACTGTAGGAAAGACACACTTGTCTTTGTACTCCTCACCTGGTTGCCCCCACACACGCTTGTCACCATCTGAACCAAATAAATTTATCTTGGTTTCATCAGACCACAGGACATGGTTCCAGTAATCCATGTCCTTAGTCTGCTTGTCTTCAGTAAACTGTTTGCGGGCTTTCTTATGCATCATCTTTAGAAGAGGCTTCCTTCTGGGATGACAGCCATGCAGACCAATTTGATGCAGTGTGCGGCGTATGGTCTGAGCACTGACAGGCTGACCCCCCACCCCTTCAACCTCTGCAGCAATGCTGGCAGCACTCATACGTCTATTTCCCAAAGACAACCTCTGGATATGACGCTGAGCACGTGCACTCAACTTCTTTGGTGGACCATGGCGAGGCCTGTTCTGAGTGGAACCTGTCCTGCTAAACCGCTGTATGGTCTTGGCCACCGTGCTGCAGCTCAGTTCCAGGGTCTTGGCAATCTTCTTTATGTAGAGCAACAGTTCTGTTTTTTAGATCCTCAGAGAGTACTTTGCCATGAGGTGCCATGTTGAACTTCCAGTGACCAGTATGAGAGAGTGAGAGCGATAACACCAAATTTAACACACCTGCTCCCCATTCACACCTGAGACCTTGTAACACTAACAAGTCACATGACACCGGGGAGGGAAAATGGCTAATTGGGCCCAATTTGGACATTTTCACTTAGGGGTGTACTCTCTTTTGTTGCCAGCGGTTTAGTTATTTTGAAGGGACAGCAAATTTACACTGTTATACAAGCTGTACACTCACTACTTTACATTGTAGCAAAGTGTCATTTCTTCAGTGTTGTCACATGAAAAGATAGAAGAAAATATTTACACAAATGTGAGGGGTGTACTCACTTTTGTGACATGCTGTATATATCTGAAAATTGATCATCCTGATGTACTGACGGCCTACAGTGGGTATAGAAAAGAATCACAACCCCCCCCCCCCTTTAAAATAATCACATTTTGTTGCTTTGCAGCCTGAAATGAAGACAAACACTGTTTTTGTTTTATTCAGTTGTATATACTAAGTGCAACTTGTAACATCAAATTGAAAAAAATATAACCCCAACATGTCAGAAAAAAAAAAAAATCACAAACAGAATCACTGTGTTGGAAAAAGGATCGCCCCCCTTATGTCATTATTTTGTTGAACCACCTTTTGCTTTAATTACAGTCTTTGGTCTGTTGGGATTTGTCTTTACTAACTTTGCAGATCTAGACTTTGTAATATTTGCCCGCTCTTCTTTGCAGAACTGCTCAAGTTCAGTTACATTTGATGGTGACCGTTTGTGGACTGTAGTCTTCAAGTCATTCCACAGATTTTCAATGGGGTTTAAGTCTGGGCTCTGACTAGGCCATGCAAGAACATTCACCTTTTTCTCCTCCAATCACTGTGTGCCTCATTGTTGTTGTGTGCTTTGTGTCATTGTCATGTTGGAAGGTAAATCTTCTTCCCATTGATAACTTTCTGGCAGAGGGCAGCAGATTTTCCTCAAGAATTTGACGGTATTTTGCCCCATCCATTTTTCCTTCTATCCTGACAAGTGCTCCAGTCCCTGCTCCAGAGAACCACCCCCATAACAGGATATTACCCCCCCCCCATAAACAAGATATTACCCCCCCCCAAACAGGATATTACCACCCCCCATACCAGGATATTACCACCCCTCCATAACAGGATATTACCACCCCTCCATAACAGGATATTACCACCCCCCATACCAGGATATTACCACCCCCCATACCAGGATATTACCTCCCCCCATACCAGGATATTACCACCCCCCCATAACAGGATATTACCACCCCCCATAACAGGATATTACCACCCCCATGACAGGATATTACCACCCCCCATAACAGAATATTACCACTCCCCCATAACAGGATATTACCACCCCCCATAACAGGATATTACCACCCCCCATAACAGGATATTACCACCCCCATAACAGGATATTACCACCCCCTCATAACAGGATATTACCACCTCCATGCTTTACTGTAGGAATGGTGATATTTGGCTGGTGAGCTGTATTGGATTTCCACCAGACATATCGTTTGGTGTTGAGGCCAAATAATTTGATTTTAGTCTCATCTGACCACCTTAAACGCACCTTGAAGATTCTGAGGTCACATGGAAAAAGGTGTTCTAGTCAGATGAGACTAAAATTAGAATTGCTTAGGCCCCGCGATCAGCACTTCCTGACCGGACATCACAAGACGTCCAGTCAGGACGGGAAAGCCACCACCCAGCTGTCATTTGATTATAGGCTAGGCAGGAAGTGGTGAAAGAGGCCCAGTAGAACCCTGGCTCAGTAGTACCCCCACTCAACAGACCCCCAGCTCATTAGTACCCCTGTTCAGCAGATCCCCTGCTTATTTGTACCCTCCTTCAGAAGATCCCCAGCTTATTGGTACCCTCTTTTAGCAGATCCCCAGCTTATTGGTACCCTCCTTCAGAAGATCCCCAGCTTATTGGTACCCTCCTTCAGATCCCCAGCTTATTGGTACCCTCCTTCAGATGATCCCCAGCTTATTGGTACCCTCCTTCAGATGATCCCCAGCTAATTGGTACCCTCCTTCAGCAGATCCCCAGCTTATTGGTACCCTCTGTCAGCAGATCCCCAGCTAATTGGTACCCTCCTTCAGCATATCCCCAGCTTATTGGTACCTTCCTTCAGCAGATCCTCAGCTTATTGGTACCCTCCTTCAGCAGATCCCCAGCTTAATGGTACCCTCTTTCAGCAGATCCCCAGCTTATAAGTACCCTCGTACCCATATCCCCTGCTCAGTAAAAGCCCTAGCTCTGCTGATGCCCCACTCAGTGGTACCCCAGCTCTTCTGATCCCCCACTCAGTGGTACCCCAGCTCTTCTGATCCCCCACTCAGTGGTAACCCCCAGTTCCGCCGATCCCTCGCTTAGTAGTAACCTCAGCTCTACTGTTCCCTCACTTAGTGTTAACCCCCTGCTCTGCTGATCCCCCACTCAGTAGTAACCCCTAACTCTGCTAATCGTTTGGTTTGCTGATCCTCCTGTCGATCTGTGGTCCCCGCTCACCACCCGCTATATTGCTCCCACGCTGTGCACCACATGTGACATCTGCTAGTTTCTCCTGCTCTGGTCCCCAGCTCTGCTGATCCTCTGCCATTCAGTCCTCTTTCCCTGGTTCCCGCTTACCTTCCGCTGTAGCGTTCCCATGTTGCAAACCACTTTCGCCATCTGCTAGTTGCTCTGCTCCAGTCCGGACTCCACTCACCTTTCTGCTGCTCCACGCTGCACACCAAATGTGACGTCTGCACCAGACACTCCCAGAAGTCTTATTATAGGCTTACCTATAGGTAAAAGCAAAATATGGAAGTTTACTTCCAATTTTAAAAAAGCGGGAGAAAACTGCATTAAATCCTATGTAGCTCTTCACACTGGTCGGTTGCAGTTAAAGGATAACTCCACTTTTGGGGGGTGCAAACAAACTGAAAAATTCAGAAAAAAAACCCCCATCAATCGCCGCCACTGTGCCCATCAATTGCCGCCACTGTGCTATCAAACGCAGCCACTGTGCCCATCAAACGCAGCTACTGTGTCCATCAAACGCAGCCACTGTGTCCATCGAGCGCAGCCACTGTGCCCATCAAACGCAGCCACTGTGCCCATCAAATGCTGCCATTGTGCCCCATTAAATACAGCTACTGTGCCCATCTTATGCAGCCACTATGCCCATCTTATGCAGCCACTGTTCCCATCAAATGCAGCCTCACTGTGCAATGCATGAATCGATCTATTGGTGCTAGAGGGGTGGCTGGAGAGGGGGCGGCGCCCGTGCGCCCTTATGGACGCACCGCCACTGCTGTGTTATCTCACAGAAATTGGATCAGCATAGATACGAAGCATTCCTTTGCGACTTTAATGGATTCAGTGTTTTGTTTTTTTAAAACTCTCACCTCTCCTCCCTGGTCATCTTTCATCTATCGATTGCTGTGATGCAGCTGTGATTTTGGACACTACCATCGATCGATCAACCCTTCCATCATTCGCTCGATCAATCAACCCTTTCATTTATTGACCCTTCCTTCCATCAATCGATCCTTCCTTCGATCGATCCTTTGATTGCTCGTACTACCCTTCCTTCAGTAAAAATATAGATCGAAAGAAGGATCGATCGATCGATCGACCCTTCCTTCCATCAATCAATCCTTCCTTCCATCAATCAATCCTTCCTTCCATCAACCCTTACTTCGCTTGATCGTACTACCCTTCCTTCAATCAACGATAGATCGAAGGAAGGATCGGTCGATCAAAGGAAGAAAGCATTGAAAGATCGATCAAAACTGCTTCAATGGGAAGGATGACCGGGGAGGAGAGGCAAGGGTTAAAAAAAAAACCCCACTGATCCACCAAAGTTGCATGGGAATATTTCTCATCTGTGCTGATCTGTGAGATAACATAGAAGTCTATGGAGCTGAAATCGCACTGAAGTCAGAGTATAATGAGGTTTCCCTTGTCGTTGCCATTCTGTGAACCAGGGCTGAACTTCTAAAGTCGCATTGAAGTCGCATCAAGGTCACATTGATAGTCGCACTGGAAATCGCATTCAAATCAGGTATTTTTTGCACTTTTTGGACAAATATAAGAAAACACTTTCAATTGTATATTTAACAGACCAAAGAGAAGCAAATAAAAGAAGTGGATTGTGAGGGTTTCTATACACTCATTATACAGCAGGCCTTGGCATTTTCCAAGAAGCAAAGTCGTCACCACTCTTTTTTTTTTTGACGCATCATCTTTGCAGGTCTTTGGCCGCCACATCCGTGTTTGTATGATTATAAAGTAAATTCTCTTCAGACCTCACAGAGCTTGCTGTGTTTCAGATTCTTGGCACGTAGTCCTAGCTTGTAATATTTATTTTCACCACCGTGATTCCTCTAATTAGTATTTACTGTAATTATTTTCTTTCCTCGCATTCCATCGCTCCGTCAGCTCACCGTTGTTCATTATGCGCAGAACTTCTAATGAATGTGTCTATTATCAGCTTCCTAGGTGAGTTGCTTAGGTTGCAACAAAGTTTTAAAAATCAATTTAAATAGAGAGAAAAAAAAAAGTAGCTTATGCAATACATTTTCTTCGCCGTGTGTGGCCTTGGCACGGGGCGAGGGTACTTTTTTGGCTGTGATTGAGACTTTTTAGATTTCGTTTACTTTATTTCAAGTTGGATTCGGTTCTTGAATAGCAGAAAGTGACAGATTTAAAGGATAACTGCACTTTCAATAAACTTGCGGGATCTGAAGAAGCGAAGCTGCCTTTGAAGTGCCCTTGTCACAATGGTTTACCCTTCTCTGTGGTAGAAGCGGGTTTATGAGGAGGGAACCTGGATGGGTCTGGTTGTATTGCCCATGTGGCTTGGACGCTTTATCTCTCCTGCATTCTAAAGGTGGGTTTTACTGTAAAAAAATAGGGTGAAGCAGAAGAGAGTTTCAAGCTTAACTCCTATCAGAAATCCACAAAGCACTTTTGTAAATGTCATGTCCTACCTTGCATCAAAATGGAGCGTTTTTTTTTTTAATTTTTTTCTCCGATAGTCCTGAAACCACTACTTAAAGTGGAGGTCCACCAGAAAAAAACAAATTGCATCAAAAAATTCCTAAAAAATTGGAGGAAAAAAAAAAAAATTTAACTCACGTGAAATGGCTGTTGCTAGGCAGTCTTCCTAATCTGCCTCTTCCTATTCCGTGGTGATGTTCAATCTTCTCCTCCCCGCGTTGTCTTCTGGGGAATGGGGCGTGGTGTGTTATGGGAACTGTGTGCGTCCCATTCACAAAGCGCTGCGCGACTCGCGCATGCGCAATAGGAAACGGGTGGTGAAGCCGCAAGGCCTGTTTTCCTTAGTTAGGATGGCGGTGCCAGGAACCGAGAGCCGAGGGCGGCCGACATCGCGGGCACCCAGGACAGGTAAGTGTGCTTATTAAAAGTCAGCAGCTACAGTGTTTGTAGCTACTGACTTTTACATTTTTTTTTTTTCCCGGCCGGAACCCCCCTTTAACCTCCCTGGCGGTATGATTATTTCAGATTTTAGGTGCTGAAAGCGGTACAATTATTTTGCATGGAAATTTGGCGTTTTATATGGTAGGCCTGTAATTCTTAGGGAATAATTCACTTAAATCTGTCCAAACCAGAGTCTAGTAGACATCCCAGATATGATAAAGTTTGGAAAACGAAATAATAAATTATAATAAATAACTATAAATAATTATAACAAATAATAATATAATAATAATACAAATTATTCAATAATGTAATCAAATCAAAAACACTGAAATTTGCTCAGTTGCAGAATTGTCGCTGTCATTACTTTTCAGTGTCTGACGACGGGTCTCCCCACAAATCACTATCGCTCAATTCTGCAAGTGATTCTAATTTATTATCGCTGTTTTCTAGCTGGTCTAAAACCACTTTTGATGTAAAGGGACGGTTTTGGTTGCTATGGACAATCTCCAGTTTCCAGGCAGAAAGAACAGTTTTTATAATATAAAACTGCATGCAAGACACTGGGCAGACCACTAGGGACAAAGGGGATGTGTAATTATTTGATACAGTACTTTAATCTGTAAGATTACAGTATACTGTATCTGTACAGTGTGTTTTACTTTTTGAATTTGGCGCCGAACTCCGTCCCCGTGCTTCGCAACGCTCGCAGGGAACGGAGCTCGGCACTGTGAATCGAGCGAGACACGGCGGCTCGCAGATCACAGCGGGGAGACATCGCAGGATCCAGGGGACAAGGTAAGTAAACTCTACAAGGATCCTGCGATGCGATCCCGAGTCTGGCTCGGGGATACCGCTTTTGGTATTGAAAATCCACCCCGAGCCAGACTAGGGAATACCGCCAGGGGGGTTAAAGAGGAAGTAAACCCTGGCGGGTTTTACTTCCTCTTTATTTCCCTGCAAAGGTAAAGCATAATGGGCTACTATGCATCTCATAGTAGCCCATTATGTGTCACTTACCTGACACAGAAGCCTGCAATGCTGCCATTGTCCCCACGAGCAGGGAGCTTCCATCTTCGCCCCTCTTCCTTTCTGGGGCGGCGAACACTGGCTCTGTGACTGGCCGGAGTCGCGTGACGTCACTTCTGCGCATGCGCGCTGGAGCCGCCAGTCACGGCATGACCCTAGCTAAAAATGGCACAGTTCTGACCCCCTCCCCCCCAGCAAAAAATTTAAAGTCAGCAGCTACACATACTGTAGCTGCTGACTTTTAATATTAGTACACTTACTCATAGGTTGGACTTGATGTGTCTTTTTTCAACCTCACCTACTATGTAACTACCTGTCCTGGAATCCAGCGATGTTGGCACCCCAGCTGATGTTTCCATCGGCTCTCGGGTGCTGCCACCGCCATTGGTAGTAAGGGAACCCGGCAGTGAAGCCTTGAGGCTTCACAGCCGGTTCCCTACTGCAAATGCGCGAAGCTCACTGCGGGGGAAGGAGGACGGGGGGGCCGAATTTCCCGGGTGATTGCGCAACTGCGCGATCTCTATCTCCTGGAATTGGGGACAGGTACCTGTCAAAAACAGGTACCCGCTCCCCCGAAAGTTGCCAAATGTGGCACCGGATGGGGGGGAGGAGTCAGATAAGCGGAGCTTCCACGTTTGGGTGGAACTCTGCTTTAATATGTTTCTTAGCTGCGCGATCTCCATCTCTCGGAATTGGGGACAGGTGCATGTCAAAAACAGGTACCCGCTCCCCCCCGAAAGGTGCCAAATGTGGCAACTGGAGGGGGGGGAGGAGTCAGATAGACAGAGCTTCCACTTTTGGGTGGAACTCTGCTTTAATATGTTCCTTATGCCGCGTACACACGAGCGGACTTTACGGCAGACTTTGCCCGGTGGACTTTTCAACGGACTTTCCGACGGGCTTTCCGAATGAACAGACTTGCCTACACACAATCCACCAAAGTCCTTCGAACTCGTATGTGATGACGTACCACCGGACTAAAACAAGTAAGTTCATAGCCAGTAGCCAATAGCTGCCCTAGCGTGGCTTTTTGTCCGTCGAACTAGCATACAGATGACGACTTTTCGACCGGACTCGATTTCGACGGATTGATTTAAAACATGTTTCAAATCTAAGTCCGTCCAACTTTTGAGCAAACAAAGTCCGCTGGAGCCCACACATGATAGAATTGTCCGACGAAATCCAGTACGCCGGACCAAGTCTGCAGTAAAGTCCGCTCGTGTGTACGCGGCATTAGTCTCTGCTTTCCATGACTCACTCTCTTTGGTTTCAGGTTTGTAAGACAGATTGTCGCTATGCCCTCTTCTTCATGGGCAACTGATCTTGTAACTGCCCCTGTATACAGGTGGATCTCATAAAATTATATCATCAAGAAGTTAATTTATTTCAGTAATTCAATTCAAAAAGTGAAACTCATATATTTTATATAGATGTGTTACACACAGAGTGATATATTTCAAGCATTTCTTTCTTATAATTTTCATGATTATGGCTTACAGCTAGTGACAACCCAAAACTCAGTATCTCAGAAAATTAGAATATTGCAGAACACCAATAAAAAAAAAAGATTTTTAATACAGAAATGTTGGCTTACTGAAAAGTATGTCCATGTACAGTATAGTATCCACTCAATACTTGGGGCTCCTTTTGCATGAATTACTGCATCAATGTGGTGTGGCATGGAGGTGATCAACCTGTGGGAGTTATGGAAGCCCAGGTTGCTTCAGCTCATCTGCATTGTTGGGTCTTGGCACCTGCCCACACTGCCAAAGTACCAATACCTGATGTAATGATCATGGTATCACTGTGCTTGAGTGGCCAGCAAACTCGCCTGACCTAAACCCCATAGAGAATCTGTGGGGTATTGTCAAGAGGAAGATGAGAGACATCAGACCCAACAATGCAGATAAGCTGAAGGTTGCTATCAAAGCAACCTGGGCTTCCATAACATATCAGCATTTCCACAGGTTGATCACCTCCATGACACGTCGCATTGATGCAGTAATTCATGGAAAAGGAGCCCCAACCAAGTATTGAGTGCATACTATACTGTATATGGACAGACTTTTTAGTAAGCCAACATTTCTGTATTAAAAATCCTTTTTTTTTATAGGTCTTATGTAATATTTTAATTTTCTGAGATACAGAATTTTAGGTTTTCACTGGCTGTAAGCCATAAAAATCTAAATTAAAAGAAAGAAATGCTTGAAATATATGTGTATGTAAATAAATGTGTAACGCATCTATATAAAACATACAAGTTTCACTTTTTTAATTGAATTTATGAAATAAATAAACTTTTTGATGATATGGTAATTTTATGAGATGCACCTGTCGTTTTTTTTATATGAACAGGGATGTAATTAGGTTATAGCTCACTGCAGTGGATGGACCTGGGATTCTCAGACTCCTGATCTGCACACTTTTGACACTTTGTGGGAACCAGTGACACTAATACAGTGATCAGTGCTAAAAATATACACAATGTCACTGTTCAAATGACACTGGCCGGGGGGGATTAAAGCGGGTTCCACACAAAAATGGAACTTCTGCTTTTCGGAACCCTCCTCCCCTCCGGTGTCACATTTGGCACCTTTCAGGGGGGTGCAGATACCTGTCTAAGACAGGTATTTGCACCCACTTCCGGCATAGACTCCCATGGGAGTCTATGCCTCTTCCTGTCAGTCCGCGCTGTCTTCTGGGAAACACACAGCTCCCAGGAGATAGCGGGGACCAGTTACGATGCGCAGCGCGACTCGCGCATGCGCAGTAGGGAACCGGGAAGTGAAGCCGCAATGCTTCACTTCCTGATTCCCTCACCTAGGATGGCGGCGGCAGCTGCCGAGAACCGAGCGGGTTCTCGGCGTCGCCTGCCGACATCGCTGGACCCTGGGACAGGTAAGTGGCCATGTATTAAAAGTCAGTAGCTGCAGTATTTGTAGCTGCTGACTTTTAATATTTTTTTTTTTTTTGGCGGTTTAGGTGGACCCCCGCTTTAACATCAAGAGCGATCTAAGAGTTAAACCATGTGCTTAACAATGTGTTCTCTCACTGTGTGGGAGGTGCTTTTACTAGGGGAAGGCATTGGTCCATGTTCCTGCTTTGCAGGAATACAGAATCAATGCCTTACCTACTGACAGAACAGCAATCTGCCTTGGTTACATAGGCAGACCACAATTCTGGCTCTCTGGCTAATGATCGGTGGGTGCCGGAGGACATTGAGTCCGTAGTACCCACAGATCAGCTTCCGTTGTGTATAATCACAGAGATAGCGGGTCAACCAGAAGTGCAGGATCACGTACTAGGTACGTGATCCTTCGCAGGAGAGCCGCTTTGTCACCGTATATCTACAGTATATGTTCGGCAAGAGGTTAAATGATCAGACTTGGGAGCTTCTGGCACAACAATGACAGATTGGGGTTGATTTACTAAAGGCAAACACTGTGCACTAATTTTCCATAGAGCTTAGTGAATTAGGTGAAGCTCTGCTGATGTCCATCATCTAATCGCGTGGAAGAAACAATGCATTTTTTTAATTCTCCCTGCACCTGATTGGGTATTCTTTACAAAATGAAGCTCCTCCACATTCACCAGGTTCTGTGCAAAATGAGTGCAATTGCATTGCAAAGTGCACAGTCTACTTGCCTTTAGTAAATTACCCCCATTATCTAACATACAGTAAAAACAGATTTAAAACAAGAGTTTATAACACATAGACATGAAAAAACACTGTTATAAAATTGGCCCCAAACCATTTTTCAAGTTCCCCTTTAAAGCTTCTGCTCTACCTAATGCCCCTTGGAGGTCTGTAAATAAAATCATATTTCTCCTTTTATACACAGCTGACCTTTTTTTTATAACTCCTTTGCTGTTATGACTTTTGATAAATGCTCCCTTTTAACCTGTTTGCCAATTGTGGCTTTTGTTTAATGTTCGCACAAGGGCGGGTGATTTCATTTGTATAAACATGTAGCGGCAAACTGTGTGTTTTCTTGGCAGGGCCGGAACCGCCGATGTAATGTACATATCTCTATTTATACAACAGATTTATTATATAAAAACTCAGAAGTTTCCTGTGTTGAGGCGTTTGTGTACAGTGTCTGCGATTGTTTCTGGCACTTCCTGTCAACTTTCGGCTCTTTGCTTGTACATAACTAAGGCTTATGAAAAAGAAGCAGCACTGGGTGCAAAGACAACCCTTATACTGTATCCCAGCTGTGACTGAGGAAGCAGAACTGCCAGAAGAGGGCCGTTCACTTTAAGGCCATTAATCGAGAAAAGTGCATCTCAACCTTATTCCAAATTTGGGAACAAGCTGTTTGCACTTCAGCGTTGACAACGGGGCTCTCTTTGCACCTAGAGGAAGAGGTTTAGCATACGCAAAGGCTTCTTTACCGTAAGAATGAAAATACAGAACAGACTTCCACAGGAGCTAGCTGTACTCCACTCTGTAGATTATTTCAAAATGCACAGATTATAACTGGCTATTAATAATTATAAGAGAAGACATTATTGATGGTTGATCCAGAGTATCTCTGATTGCCTTGGGCAGTCTTTCTTAACCAGAGTTCCATAAACTCTAGGGTTCCTCCAGGGATTTATAGGGATTCTTGAGCTATGAGCAGTTTCTGCCTCTCCAATTATTAACTGTTGACACCAATGGTGACATTCTTCCCTTTGACCACCATTCTAAGAAGGACCTTCTCCACTGATCACCCATAAACCTATAAAGGAAGGCCCTTCTCCACTGACCACATATACACCTGTATAAGAAGGACCTTCTCCACTGACCACCCATACACCTATAAAGGAATGGGCCTTCTCCACTGACCACATATACACTTATATAAAAAGACCTTCTCCACTGATCACCCATACACCTATAAAGGAAGGACCTTCTCCACTGACCACATGTCCACCTTAATAAAAAAGACCTTCTCCACTGACCACCCATACACCTATAAAGGAAGGACCTTCTCCACTGACTACCTATAAAAGAAGACCGTTTCCACTGATCACATATACACCTATATAAAAAGACCTTCTCCACTGATCACCCATACACCTATAAAGGAAGGACCTTCTCCACTGACTACTTATAAAAGAAGACCGTTTCCACTGACCACATATACACCTATATAAAAAGACCTTCTCCACTGATCACCCATACACCTATAAAGGAAGGACCTTCTCCACTGACCACATGTACTCCTATATAAAAATGACCTTCTTCACTGACCACCCATACACCTATAAAGGAAGGACCTTCTCCACTGACCACATGTACTCCTATATAAAAATGACCTTCTTCACTGACCACCCATACACCTATAAAGGAAGGACCTTCTCCACTGACTTCCTATAAAAGAAGACCGTTTCCACTGATCACATATACACCTATATTAAAAGGACCTTCTTCACTGACCACCCATATAACTATAAAGGAAAGACCTTCTCCACTGACTACCTATAAAAGAAGGCAGTTTCCACTGACCACATACTGACCTTACATGACCTTCTCCACTGATCACTCATACACCTATAAAGAAAGGACCTTTTACATTGAGTACCTATAAAAGAAGACCATTTTCACTGACCACATAAACACCTGTAGAAGAAAGACCTTCTCCACTGACCACCTATACACCTATAAAGGACCTTCTCCACTGATCACATATAAACCTATAAGAAGACCGTTGCCACTGACCACCGATACACCTATAAAGGAAGGGCCTTCTCCACTGACTACCTAAAAAAAAAGAAGACCTTTTCCATTCACCACATATACACCTGTATAAGAAGGACCTTCTCCGCTGACAACATACTGTATACACCTAATATAAGTGGACCTTCTCCACTGACCACCCGTACACCTATAAAGGAAGGGCCTTCTCCACTGACTACCTAAAAAAAAGAAGACCTTTTCCATTCACCACATATACACCTGTATAAGAAGGACCTTCTCTGCTGACAACATACTGTATACACCTGTATAAGTGGACCTTCTCCACTGACCACCCGTACACCTATAAAGGGAAATTCTTTCTTCACCGATCACCTACAGTGGATATAAAATGTCAGGTTTCTGTGATGTAAAAATGAGACAAAGATAAATAATTTTAGACCTTTTTCCACCTTTAATGTGACCTATAAACTGTACAACTCAGTTGAGAAACAAACTGAAATCTTTTAGGAGGGGGAGGATAAAAATAAAAAAACTAAAATAATGTGGTTGTATATTTGTGCACACCCTCTTATAACTGGGGATGTAGCTGTGTTCAGAATTAAGCAATCACATTCAAACTCATTTAAAATAGGAGTCAGTACACACCTGGCATCATTTAACCTCCCTGGCGGTATGATTATGTCAGATTTTTTAATCTCAAAGCAGTACATTGTTTTGCATAGAAATTTGGCATTTTATATATTGTAGGCCTGTAATTCTTAGGAATAACTCACTTAAATCTGTCCAAACAAGAGTCTAGTAGACATCCCGGGTATGATAAAGTTTGAAACACAAAATCATAAATTATAATATAATAAATAACTAACTATAAATAGTTATAAAAATTAATAATAAAATAGTAATACATTTTTTTCAATAATGTAATCAAATCAAAAACACAGAAATTTGACACAGAATTGTCGCTGTCGTCACTTTCAGTGTCTGATGACGAATTTCCCCACAAATCACTATCGCTCAATTCTGCAAGTGTTTCTAATTCACTAGTTTTCTAGCTGGTCTAAAACCGCTTTTGATGTAGAGGGCCGCTTTTTGGATGCCATGGACATTCCCAAGTTTCCAGGCAGAAAGAACGATATATATAATATAAAAGGTCAGGCAGGGCGCTGCACAAAGCACTAGGGACAAAAGGGATGTGAAATAATTTGATACAGTAATGCAATCTTACAGATTACAGTGTATTGTATGTGTTATGTTTTGTGTACTTTTTTGAATTTGCTGCTGGGCTCCGCCCCCATGCGTTGTGACGCTCGCAGGGAACAGAGCCCGGAACATTGATGAATCGGGCAGAGGATACTGCGGGGGGACATCGCAGTATCCTGGGGACAAGGTAAGTAACTCACCCCGAGCCACACTCGGGAATACCTCCAGGGAGGTTGAAGTGCCTCTGATTAACCCCAAATAAAGTTAAGCTGTTCTAGTAGGTCTTTCCTGACATTTTCTTAGTCGCATCCTACAGCAAATGCCATGTTCCACAGAGAGCTTCCAAAGCATCAGAGGGATCTCATTGTTAAAAGGTATCAGTCAGGAGAAGGGTACAAAAGAATTTCCAAGGCATTAGATATACCATGGAACACAGTGAAGACAGTCATCATCAAGTGGAGAAAATATGGCACAACAGTGACATTACCAAGAACTGGACGTTCCTCCAAAATTGATGAAAAGACGAGAAGAAAACTGGTCAGGGAGGCTGCCAAGAGGTCTACAGCAACATTAAAGGAGCTGCAGGAATATCTGGCAAGTACTCACTGTGTGGTACATGTGACAGCAATTTCCCATATTCTTTATATGTCTGGGCTATGGGGTAGAGTGGCAAGATGGAAGTCTTTTCTTATGAAGAAAAACATCCAAGCCCGGCTAAATTTTGCAAAAACACATCTGAAGTCTCCCAAAAGCATGTGGGAAAATGTGTTATGTCTGAAGAAACCAAGGTTGAACTTTTTGGCCATAATTCCAAAAGATATGTTTGGCACAAAAACAACACTGCACCTGACCAAAAGAACACCATACCCACTGTGAAGCATGGTGGTGGCAGGATCATACTTTGGGGCTGTTTTTCTTCAGCTGGAACAGCCGAGATTTGATCCATATATTGGCAGGCTGGTTGTACTGAAGTCGATCCATCGATTGACTTTAGTACAACCAGCCTGTTTGATTTTATGCATGCGCTTACTGCCGGCGGCTATAGCCGCCAGCAGTAATCATTGTGTTATGATGACAGGGAAGCCTCCCAGCTGGCAGAATACAATAGTGCTGCAAAAGGGAGTCCCCCACAACAACACAGTTGGCCACGGCTTGCAGTAGAGAAAATCAAATCATCTATGGCTTGCCCAGGGCTGGTGCAAGGATTTTTGACACCCTAGGCCAGTGGTTCTCAACCTGGGGGTCGGGACCCCCTCGGGGGTCGAATGATGATTTGTCAAGGGTCACCGAATCCTGGGCTGTTCCTGAAGCCCACACCGCTCTCCCAGCCTTTTTGCGGCCGACCCACAGCAGGGCTATCCCTGGAGCCTGTGTCCCCCAACCTGAGCTGTTCCTGGAGCCCGCGGCCGCCCACTCAGCCTCTTTGCAGGTTACATAGTTACATAGTAGGTGAGGTTGAAAAAAGACACAAGTCCATCAAGTCCAACCTATGTGTGTGATTATATGTCAGTATTACATTATATATCCCTGTATATTGCGGTCATTCAGGTGATTATCTAATAGTTTCTTGAAGCTATCAATGCTCCCCGCTGAGACCACCGCCTGTGGAAGGGAATTCCACATCCTTGCCGCTCTTACAGTAAAGAACCCTCTACGTAGTTTAAGGTTAAACCTCTTTTCTTCTAATTGTAATGAGTGGCCACGAGTCTTATTAAACTCTCTTCTATTGTGGGGTCACCAGTACAGTATTTGTAAATTGAGTGCCCATTCAGTTCACAGCATGGCTGGGGGGCACAGACTAGAGGTCAGTTGACTGGTGAGGAATGTGAAGTGGGAGGGGCTGGAGGAGACCCTATCTCCTGATTTCGGCATAGGTGTCACTGCTACGAGACACCTCGGAGACACAGTGAAGCCAGAGACACAGTGAGTAACACTACCTGTGATTATAGTTGCCAATAAAAGGACTCAGGGAGCGCTAAATGTCTGCGGGTTAGGGGCGCAAATTACTTGCCTTGCCTTGGGTGCTGACAACCCACGCTATGAAAATAATTTTACTGTTAGGGGTCCCGACAACTTTGGAAATTTTATCAAGGGGTCACGGCACTAGAAGGTTGAGAACCACTGCCCTAGGCGAAACCTCATTTTGCCACACACACCCTTGGCTCCACCCCTGACTCCACCTCCTATATGTCTGGGCTATGGGGTAGAGTGACAAGGCGGAAGTCTTTTCTTATGAAGAAAAACATCCAAGCCCGGCTAAATTTTGCAAAAACACATCTGAAGTCTCCCAAAAGCATGTGGGAAAATGTGTTATGTCTGAAGTCGAATCCATCGATTGACTTTAGTACAACCAGCCTGTTTGATTTTATGCATGCGCTTACTGCCGGCGGCTATAGCCGCCAGCAGTAATCATTGTGTTATGCTGACAGCTCCACCCCTGACTCCACCTCCTTTTTCCTGCTCATGTATACCCCACCTTTTTAATGAAACGCCCATCAAATGCAGCCCACCAGCGCCCATTAAATGCAGCCTCACCAGTGCCCATCAAAAGCAGCCTCACCAGCGCCCATCAATGCAGCCTCACCAGTGCCCATCAAATGCAGCCTACCAGTACCCTTCAATGCAGCCTCACCAGCGCCCATCAATGTAGCCTACTAGTGCCCATCAATGAATGTTTGCTTGCTTCCATTTATTCGGGAGTTGGGACACAGTCCTCCGCCACCACTGCGCCTCTGACACTATGTGCGAACAGAGCGGCGGCTGCCTGCTGATGCTGAGACTTAGTTGCTTGTTGCAGAGAGAAGAGAGTAGGAACACCAATGGCTGGGCGCCCCTAGGGGGCAATGCGCCCTAAGCAGCTGCCTAGTTTGCCTAGTGGTAGGACTGGCCCTGGGCTTGCCTTACAGTATATAGTGTTCCTACTTGTATTGCATGCCACAAATATCATGTTTGATAATCTAGGAACACTACATAAATATTTCCAGAACTCCCGTGTCGGGGGCTGAACCCTGCTGCCACCTAGAGTGTGGTGATTTCATACTGTGACATTGGAAGGAACACTTTCCTATCTAAAATAAATTGTTCTGTACAAGCAAGTGGTAGACTGTACATTATTTTCCCTTTGTTGGTCTTGTTTGGTTAACTACACAGTTTGGATAAGTGTGAATTGATAAGGAGGCAGGAAACCCTGGAGAGCTGATAAACCTTTCTGAGTACTCCATTGACTGATGCAGTTAAAGGTGCACTCCAGTCAAAAGCTGAAAATTGAGCTGTGAGATGCAGATTGTAAACTGGCCATGGATCGCTTCCTGAACCTGCTGAATTTTAATCCGTCTATGGGAAGGCTGGTTGTACCGAAGCCAATCAATTGACTGACTTTAGAATAACCAGTCTTTTGGATTTCTTTCACACGATTACTACCTACCAGATTACTACCTACCAGATTACTACCTACCAGATTGAGTTCACACTGTAGCGAACACAGACATCTCATATGATTCGCACCCGCACTGCGGTGCCGATCACATGCGATTTCTGTGCAATGCGCGTTCAGCCATACAGTTGTATGGCTGAACTCGCATTGGATTCACACAAAAAAAAGGTGCAGGGACTTTTTTTCCCCCCTGCACTGGAATCTTGGTAATGTCACTGTTGTGTCATATTTTCTCCACTTGATGATGTCTTCACTGTATTCCATGGTATATCTAATGTCTTGGAAATTCTTGTGTACCCTTTTCCTGACTGATACCTTTTAACAATGAGATCCCTCTGATGCTTTGGAAGCTCTCTGCGGACCATGGTTTTTGCTGGAGGATGCGACTAAGAAAATTGTCAGGAAAGACCTACTAGAACAGCTGAACTTTATTTGGGGTTAATCAGGGGTTTAAATGATGGCAGGTGTGTACTGAATCCTATTTAACATGAATTTGAGCCCAGGTTCACACTGCGGCAAACACAGAAATCGCATGTGATTCGCACCCGCACTGTGGTGCCGATCTGTCTGTGGAATGCGAGTTCAGCCGTACAGTTGTATGGCTGAACTCTCATTGGATTCTCACAAAAAAAGGTGCAGGGACTGTTTTTTTTTTCCTGCACTGGAATCGGATCGCATGGGTGTTTTTACCCATGGGGTCCGATTCTTGTTCTAATCCACATTTCGCACTGCGATCTGGGGGTGTCAATAACATTGGATTGACACCCGCAGCAGTTCACAGAGGGCAGTGTGAACTGCCTGCGGGAGAGATGCGATACGGGAAGCAGCGTTGGAATCCCGCATCGCTACAGTGTGAACCCAGGCTGAAATTTACCAACATGACACCCATTGCATTAGGGTGTGCACCCCAAAGCTCAAAACACACATCCCTTTCTTTGCAGCCTCAGCTGCATGGGGCAGTGAAGGAATGGGAAGTGCTCTGTGCTGAGTGGCTTCCTGTTCATCCACAACACACATAGTTATCACATGCCTCCGATGACGTCAGTTGTGACGAAACATGTAGGTCGGAGCTTATGTATGTGCCGTTGCCACGCTTGCTGTATACACCAACATATCTATCTCCATGCATGGTCTATACTCTTTGGATTGATTTTACATGCTTGCTTTTATCTTCTGACATGTGAGTATTTTTAATGACGTTTTGCATCCTTTTCCTGTTACTAGCAGGAGAAAAGTGCCCATTTTTTATACTGGCTGCCAGTAAAAATACTGACAGTTGGAAACACTGGGCTTTAGCCTTCAACAGTGATTATTTTATTCTGCTGGTTGGGAAGGCTCCCTGTGCTTCCCACCGGCAGAATACAATAGCGTTGTGGGATGGATTGATGGGGGAACAGAGCAGCCCGTGGTTGAAGGGAAGAAAACTGCATAATGTATGGCCTGCCTTAGTCTGTAGCTGTAGAGCAGCTGCCTCTATGGCCCTCCAGTTGTTCAGGAACTACAATTCCCATCATGCCTAGTCATGTCTGTGAATGTCAGAGTTTTTCAGTGCCTCATGGGACTTGTAGTTCTGCAACAGCTGGAGGGCCGTAGTTTGGAGATCCCTGTAGAGCACTAAGTTGCCTGCTGGATTTAGTTATATGGAAGGATCTATTGCAAGGTGACTCGGCTGCGCAAACCGATGTACTAGTACGTTGGTCCGTGCATGAGATAGTGTGGGTGCCCGCTGCACACCGAGGGAGTGCTCCCGTGGGTCTGGCGGACTCGATGTCCACCGGCCACCCGCGATCGCGGTACAGAGAGGCAGAACGGGGATCTGCCTATGTAAACAAGGCGGATCCCCGTTCTTACAGGAGACAACACTGAGATCTGCTGTACCTAGAGATCAGGAACAGCGATCCCTGTGTTGTCCCAGTAAGCCTATCCCCCACACAGTTAAAACACACCCAGGGAACACAGTTAACCCCTTGATCGCCCCCTAGTGTTAACCCCTTCCCTGTCAATGTCCTTTATACAGTGACAGTGCATTTTTTTTTAGCACTGATCCCTGCATTGGTGTCACTGGTCCCCAAAAAGTGTCGCTTAGGGTCAGATTTGTCCGCTGCAATGTCGCAGTCCCTCTAAAAAACGCTGATCGCCGCCATTACCAGTAAATACAATTAAAAAAATGTAAAAGTCCCTAAATCTTTCCCACAGTTTGTAGACGCTTTTACTTTTTCTATTACTTTTGCGCAAACCAATCAATATACTCTTTTTGGGATTATATATAAAAAAAGAGCATAATAAAGCTCAGTGGTCACAAGACAAAAGAAGGGTTGCCTCTACATGTTTCACCACAATCGTGGCTTCTTTTGGAGCTTTTGTAGGACATTATTACCCTTTAAATGATCACAGTTTCCAATGAATCCTCAGGGCCTGCCAAGAGGTCCAATGAGGTGTCTGTGTGCCAAAAATGAGGGGGGGAACAATAACTCTGTAATCGCACCCTGTTATGCCGCGTACACACGGTCGGACTTTCCGACGCAAAATGTGCAATCGGAGCTTGTTGTCAAAAATTCTGTGTGTGGGCTCCATCGGACAGTTTCCATCGGAATTTCCGTCTCACGAAATTTGAGGTCTGGTTCCCAAATTTTCCGACAACAAAATCCGTTTGCGTAAATTTCGATCGTGTGTACACAATTCCGACGTACAAAGTGCTACGCATGCTCAGAATCAAGCAGAAGAGGCCGCACTGGCTATTGAACTTCATTTTTCTCGGCTCGCCGTACGTGTTGTACGTCACCGCGTTCTTGACGTTCGGAATTTCCGACAAGATTGGTGTGACCGTGTGTATGCAAGACAAGTTTGAGCCAACATCCATCGGAAAAAATCCATGGATTTTTTTGTCGGAATGTCCGATCGTGTGTACGCGGCATTAGAGTGAGAGGTTAACGAATTGATGGACTGATAATAATATCCTCCCAAAGACGCAAACTTCAAAGGGACTGTCCCATCTGAGCACTTCCTTCTTTGAGAGTATCAATGTTCCTTAATTTCTTATCAATATGATACCTTTAAACCAGGGAAGATCAAAAAAGTGGGTCTTATCCCAAGGGATTAACCCTTTTGAACTTGGTTTAAAAGTCTTGCAGGTAACAAGGTGATCGGCCACCGTAAATTCATTAACTTCTCACTCTAACAGGGTGTGATTACAGGGTTATTGTTCCCCCCTCAAATATGTCTGTTTAATAAAATTTATATTTTTGTAATATCAATTTTCATTGATTGTGTTTGCACCTTTAAACTCCAATCCTGTCTTGGTAATTTTTGAATTTTATTTAACCGCTTCAGCCCCGGAAGATTTTACCCCCTTCCTGACCAGAGCACTTTTTGCGATTCGGCACTGTGTCGGTTTAACTGATGATTGCGCGGCCGTGCGACGTTGCACCCAAACAAAATTGCCGTCTTTTTTTTCCCCACAAATAGAGCTTTCTTTTGGTGGTATTTGATCACCTCTGCGGTTTTTATTTTTTTCTCTATAAACAAAAAAATAGCGACAATTTTGAAAAAAACGCATTATTTTTTACTTTTTGCTATAATAAATATCCCCCAAAAATATATATAAAAAAATAGTTTTCCCTTAGTTTAGGCCGATATGTATTCTTTTACATGTTTTGGGTAAAGAAAATCGCAATAAGCGTATATTGACTTGTTTGCGCAAAAGTTATAGCGTCTACAAAATAGGGGATAGTTTTATGGCATTTATATTATTAATTATTTTTATTAGTATGGCGGCGATCAGCGATTTTTATTGGGACTGCGACATTATGGCGGACACATCGGACACTTTTGACACTATTTTGGGACCATTGTCATTTATACAGCGATCAGTGCTATAAAAATGCATTGATTACTGTGTAAATGACACTGGCAGGGAAGGGGTTAACCACTAGGGGGCGATGAAGGGGTTAAGTGTGTCCTGGGGAGTGATTCTAACTGGGGGGGGGGATGGGCTTCCACTCACATAACAGCGATCACTGCTCCCGATGACAGACATGTCACAAGGCAGAACGGGGAAATGCTTCGTTTACATAGGCATCTCCCTGTTCTGCGGCTCCGTGACACGATCGCCGGGACACCGGCGGACATCGAGTCCGCGGGTCCTGTGGGCACGGTCACGCTGTACGCGGCGCGCGCCCACTAGCCTCGCCAATTAAAGGTGACAGACAGGTACGCCCATTTGCACACCGCTACCATTGTGCCGACGTATATCGGCGTGCGGCGGTCGGCAAGTGGTTAAAGGAGGTGGTGCACATAGAGAACTCTCCAACTTCAAATACTAAATTTACCCTTTGCAAAGTGCACAGTCTATTTTCTTTTAGTAAACCAACCCTAGTGCTATTCCTGTCTGTGCCTTCTTGTCTCAGTGACAACTACTCCACCCATATCTTGTATGGGTGTCACAGGGACAGGAAGTGAGAGGAAATCTCCCCAACAAGGTCAAAGACAGAAATAAGATTAGGTGATAAGCAGTGTGAGCTGACACTATAGGTAAACACATGGAGACACATTGCAGATGACTATATTGTTCTACAAATCCCTGTACACCGTGGCAGCGCGTTTCATCTCATTATGTAGACAAGCCTCTTGACACGCTCCTCAGAATCTGAATTAGCGCTAATTGCGTGTTTGCTTTTGTCTGTTCCTGGTAGAGCCAAGGCATCCAGTTTTCCATTTTCCTTTCCATTGTATATGTGACTTACGTCATTTTAATCTATGAAATCTGTAAACATTTCCCCCGACAGCCTGAATGATTTAAAACCCGCCACGTGTAATGGTGTTGGATTATTCTCGCTATGATGGGTGTCACGTTGGTTTAAGAGTTACTCTAGGCATCTAGGAAGGGACTAAATCCACTCTTATCCACAGTACCTGAATTCCTGGGGCATTCTCCAACTTCAAAGAGGGAAAAAAACGCACTCACAAGGAGTGTAGCTCCTCTAATGGGACTTTGGAGAGGGTCACTCATGACCTAATAATTATGCATGGATAAAAATGGATGCATACAAATGAAGGAAAATTATAAACATAGGACAATAACCAATTCTATTGAGAAAGTTGATTTACAACAATAGATATATAACCCGACGTTTCAAGGTAAAATAGGTTGACCTCTTCTTCAGGGGTGACAAAATTGGTCACGATGAATTTTTTTTTTCTAAAAAGTTTTTCTAAAAAGTTATAGAACAGGACTGGAATGAATAAACAGAAACGTCGGGTTATATACTGTATATCTATTGTTGTAAATCAACTTTCTCAATAGAATTGGTTATTGTCCTATGTTTATAATTTTCCTTCTTTTGTATGCATCCATTTTTATCTATGCATAATTATGAGGTCATAGTGATCCTTTTTTAACCTTTTTCAATAAACACTATAAATTTGAAAACTTTCTACCATTTTTGTATTCCCATTGTGAGTGACCCTCTCCAAAGTCCCATTAGAGGAGCTACACTCCTTGTGAGTGCGTTTTTTTGTCTCGTACTATGTAGGGATGTGGGCTCACTCCCAATTTAAAAGTCATATTGGGGCGACACCTCTCACCAACTTCAAAGAGGGGGTTGAACAACACAGAATCATTTGACAAGAGGCTGCAATTCCATGCAAAAGCCCGCAGAAAATGGCAGTTATAGAATACGTATAAAGCATTATATCCAACTAGCAGGATGTTTAAATGAACATGAACGAGCCTTTCCCCACTTCCTGCCCATCCGCCCGCCCCAATGGGCGCCCAGTGTAGGCAAAGCGACATACCCGTACACCGCTGCCTACTTACTGACTTAAATGAGCGTGCATGCGCTTCCGCCCCCTGCCCGGCACCCATTGTGATGGTTCACATCGGGAGCCTGTCAGCAATCCCCGGGCAATGATTCAGGGCCAGGACCTGCTGATCGGCTGTGTCTAATCACAGCCCAGAGCTCTGTGTTAATAAACAACACAGAGCTCTGTACAGAGGGAGCGATCTGTCAGTTTCTGAAGTTGAGAGATCTAGTAGTAAAAGCAGCAAGCTTTACACAAATTATTACACATTGTTGGGCACACATTTAACCCTGTGATCGCCCTTGATGTTAACCCCTTCCTAGCCAGTGTCATTAGTACAGTGACAGTGTACAGTATTAGCACTGATCACTGTATTAATGTCACTGGTGATGTCCGTGTCAGTCAGTCAGTTCTCCCCCCAGTGTCAGTTAGTGTCAGATTGCTTGTCGTACTATCACAGTCCCATTACAGGTGCATCTAAAAAAAAATAGAATTTCATCAAAAAAGTTAATTTATTTCAGTAATTCAATTCAAAAAGTAAAACTCATATATTATATAGATTCATTACACACAGAGTGATATATTTCAAGCATTTATTTCTTTTAATTTTGATGATTATGGCTTACAGCTACTGAAAACTCAACATTCAATGTCTCAGAAAATTAGAATTTTGTGAAAAAAGATGAATATTGTAGACACATGGGGGTTGATTTACTAAAGGCAAATACACTGAGCACTTTGCAAAGTTGCTCCACACCTTGGTAAATGAACAGAAGCTCTGCTGACTTCCATCATCCAATGTGCAAGCAAAGATGCTGTTATTTTTATTTTCCTTGCATATGATTGGGTATTCTTTGCAAAGGGAAGCTTTGCCTAATTTCCTAAGCTCTGGAGCAACTGCCTTTTGCAAAGTACACCATCTATTTGCCTTTAGTAAACCAACCCCATGGCATCAATAAATAAAAACTAAATAAACGAAATAAATACAACTTCCAGTATATATATATATATCCCATCGTTTTTAGACGCTATAACTTTAATGCAAACCAATCAATATACACTTATTGTGATTTTTTTTTTCTTTTACCAAAAACATGTAGCAGAATATATTTTGAGAAAAAAATTATGCAGAAAATAGATTTTTGATTTTTTTTTTTTATTGGATATGTTTTATAGCTGAAAGTAAAAAGTATTTTTTTTTTCAAATTTTTATTTTTTTATATCACAAATAATAAAAAACACAGAGGTGATCAAATACCACCAAAAGAAAGCTCTATTTGTGTGAAAAATAGATCTGAATTTAGTTTGGGTACAGCATTGCATGACCACACAATTAGCAGTTAAAGGGTTTGTAAAGGTGAAAAAAAAAAAAAATAACAAACATGTCTATTCTTACTTACTTTGTTCAATGGAATCGCACACATTGGCCGGGAACCTCCTCTTTTCGGTTCCCCCACCGGCGCTCCTGGCCCCTCCTCTCTGTCCAATGCCCCCATGGGAAGTCGCTTCCCATGGGGGGGGGGGGGTACTCGTGTGTGCTCGCGCCCGGGTCCCTCTGCTGCGTTCATTGACACAGACAGAGGTACTTGACCCCGCTCTGTCGTCACTGACTTTGATTGACAGCAGTGGGAGCCAATGGCTCACGGTGCCCCAGCAAAGCCAGCAAGACCAAGAAGTGAGGGGAGAAATGATCTGCGGACGTGCACGGCGCTGGATCAAAAGGTGTGTCCAGTAAGTAAAGGGGGGGGGGGGGGGGGCGCTGAGGGAGTGATGCTGACACCTAAACATTTTTTTTTACCTTCAAGGGGTTGTAAAGGTAAAAGTTTTTTCACCTTAATGCATTCTATGCATTAAGGTGAAAAAACATCCGACAAATCCGGCCCCCCCCAGCCCCCCTGTTTTACCTACCTGACCCCTCAAAAGTCCCGCGCTCGCCCCCGACATCCTCTTCGCTGCTCAGCCTGGCCGTTGATTGGTTATAGTGGATGGATTGAAAGCAGCGCAGCCATTGGCTCGCGCTGCTCTCAGTCACATCCAATGACGCAGCGCGCCGGGGGGGGGCGGGGCTGAGTGATACAGTGAGCGGCTATGGCTAGAGAGCTCGCATGAAGGTGTTGAGTCCTTGCGGGGAGGAGCCGAGACAGCCGCCGAGGGACCCCAGAAGACCAGGTTTGGGACCACTCTGTGCAAAACGAGCTGCATAGTGGAGGTAAGTATAACATGTTTGTTATTTAAAAAAAAATAAAATATATATATATATATATATATATATATATATATATCTTTAGTGATGCTTTAATGCAAGGAATGCATTAAGGTAAAAAACGTTTAATTTTTACAACCCCTTTATAGTAGCGCAGTGCCGAATAGCAAAAAATGGCCTGGTCATGAAGGGGGATAATTCTTAAAGAGCTCAAGTGGGTAAAGCAGCTGTTGATGTGCATTAACGCACCTATGAATTTAATAATATCATTTATGGTGCATTTAGGGTGCTTTAAAATTAATAATTTCCCATTTCCCCTTAAGAAGAAAACTCACAGGGTGTTTGGTGCGTCCAAAACATTCTTCTGTCCTCAGCGCTGTGTGTGGTCCTCAGTGCTACAGAGAATATTGCTCACATAATGACTTACTGCCATTCTCTGCAGCACTCACCTGTGAGCAGTGGCGTCGCTAGGGGGTGCCTATTGGGGCTATAGCCCCGAATCTGGGGCCCATAGCCCCGGAGTCTCTTGCCGCAGGGTTCCTCGTCTGCTGTGGGCAGGTGGGCTGCATGAGAGAGGCAGATGAGAGGCCAGAAGCGAGCGAGCAGCCCTCACGGTCAGGCCTCTTCAATGTGGGAGCGAGGTGCGGCGGGAGCAGAGAGATGACATCATCTCTTTCCGCCCACCACACATCAGCGCTCTTCCGCCCTCACATCGCGGGCCTCTTCAGTGTCGTAGCGATGATGACATCATCTCTCACTGCCTGCCCCGCATCACCGCAGTCCTGAACTCCAATCTACTTCAGTCGGCAAGTGACAATCCACATCTGGTGCCAGGCGACGTGGCAAGTGACAATCTGCAAATGGTGGCAGGTGACGTGGCAAGTGACAACCCACATCTGGTGGCAGGTGACGTGGCAATTTGTAAATGGTGGCAGGTGATGTGGCAAGTGACAACCCACATCTGGTGGCAAGTGACGGTGGCAAATAACAAGCTGCATCTGGTGGCCAGAGAATGTTGCAAGTGACACTCCCAGGGCTCCCACTGATTCTGCATTATGGTGAGTTGAACCACTTCATTATATATTAGAATGTAACAATAGAAACAATGCGCTTCAATCAGTAGAGATACAAAAAACACAGTCACTTCCAGTGCTAATAGGTCTTCCAAGGTGTGGAGTAACAGATATCAAATAAAATGGTGGTGTGAAAGGTATATATATGGTATCCAAAACTGGGTGGATGCTGCCTTCCTCGGATGGGGTAATCCGAAAGGAACTACAAGAAAAACAGAAATGGAAGGCGCGCACAACTAGTGCATTTACCAAAGATAATTTAATAATAAAAATGTTTTATATAAAAGTGGGTACTCACAAAATGCAACCGACAAAAGGCCATAAAAACAATGCATGGACATGCACAGAACACGGGGTACAGCTAACGCATTTCGGGGGCGCACCCCCCTTCCTAGCTCTGAGGAAGGGGGTGGGCTCTGGGCCTAGCTCTGAGGAAGAGGGTGCGCCCCCGAAACGCGTTAGCTGTACCCCGTGTTCTGTGCATGTCCATGCATTGTTTTTATGGCCTTTTGTCAGTTGCATTTTGTGAGTACCCACTTTTATATAAAACATTTTTCTGTTTTTCCTGTAATGCGCTTCAATCACCCTGACACCATATCAACCATGGTGCCATGATGATTGAAGCGCCAACACCAGCCATTGCCCGAGAAAAATTGCTTACCACCGGCGTTTTTTTTTTTCTTTGTTTGAAAAAAGCCTGGACATTCTTTTTTTTTTCTTCTGGAATCTGGCTTTAAATATCATTATAGATATTACAATGCTCCAGTACAACAAACACTGACTTACTCATGTTAATCGGGGTAAGACTAATTCAGCGTTTGTGTTAGATATGCCAAATATGCAGGTAGCAAAACCGTGTGTAATCCCGAGAAAATCACAGCGATGATCTGTGCCACGCGGGTGGTCTGTTCTGCATTGTAGCGTCATGACTTTGTATTAAATAGAGAGGAGACATCCCTTCCATAGTCACAGGTTTACCTCTACAAATCTTGTGTTTGTTAGAAAACAGTGGAATATATTTAATCCGTATTTCCACTTTACATCAAATTTTTAATCCTGTTTTAAGAACCTTCAGTGTGAAGCTTCCTGTCTTTACTGCACAGAGAGGACAATTATTTATAATAAACCCAAAAGCTGCCAATCTATGTGAATGGAATAGTGAGTGGGGAAAAGAGAGATACACACACTCACTCACTCTTCTTCTTTGTCATCTTTCTTGTTTTGTCTAAAGTGGAGTAAACACTGGCGAACGTTCGTTCGATTTTTTTCTCGATGTTTCACAGCAAATCGGAACCGATGAAAGAAAATTTGTACGAAAATTCTCCTACGACAAAGGCTTTTTTTTTGTTGTTTATTGTTTCTGATCATGCGCGGTCTTTCTTTTCTGATTTTTTTTTCTTGTAGGAAAAGCATACGAAAACGGTACACATTAACCACTTCAGCCCCGGAAGAATTGGCTGCTGAATGACCGGGCCATTTTTTTGCGATTCGGCACTGCGTCGCTTTAAATGACAATTGCGCGGTCGTGCGACTCTAATCCCAAACAAAATTGACGTCTTTTTTCCCCCACAAATAGAGCTTTTCTTTTGGTGGTATTTGATCACCTCTGTGGTTTTTATTTTTTGCTCTATAAACAAAAAAAGAGCGACAATTTTGAAAAAAACACAATATTTTGTACTTTTTGCTATTATAAATAGCCCCAATTTTTTTTTAAAAAAGCGATTTTTTTTCCTCAGTTTAGGCCGATATGTATTCTTCTACATATTTTTGGTAAAAAAAAAAATCACAATAAGCGTATATTGATTGGTTTGCGTAAAAGTTATAGCGTCTACAAAATAGGGCATAGATTTATAGCATTTTTAATTTTTTTTTACTAGTAATGGCGGTGATCTGTGATTTTTATCGGGACTGCGACATTATGGCGGACACATCGGACACTTTTGACAGATTTTTGGGTCGATTGGCAATTATACAGCGATCAGTGCTATAAAAATGCACTGATTACTGTATAAATGTCACTGGCAGGGAAGGGGTTAAAACTAGGGGGCGATAAAGGGGTTAACTGTGTTCCCTAGTGTGTGTTCTAACTGTGGGGGATGGGACTGACCAGAGGAGATGACAGATCGTGGGTTCCCAGCTCATAGGAACTCACAATCTCTCTCTACTCTCCTCATAGAACTGGGATGTGTGTGTTTACACACACATTTCCCTGCTCTGCCTCTCGTGCCCACGATCGCTAGTGGCCGGCGGTCATCGCGACCGCCGGTCGCAAGCATCACGCCTGCTATCCCGCTTAAAGGGACCGACGTATAGCTACGATGGTTCGTGGGATCGTGCTGACCTGCCGCAGTATACTGACGGCAGCTGGTCGGCAAGTGGTTAAACGAAAATCGTTCGTTCTGTTCCCATATGAGAAACATTTTGGAGTTTGTCCCTTCAGTAATTTTCATACGAAAATTCAGAATCAGCTGTCGAAAGTTGTGTACACACTATACAAAAATCATACGAAAATTGGACGAAAATGTTCGCTCGATTTTCTTATTGTGTGTACGAGCCTTGATGGCCCGTACACACGATCTGAAAATCGAACGAAAAATACTGCTTTCTACGCGATTGTACAATAATCGGATCGTTAGTACAGAGCTTTCGAGAGCCGATCACGACAAGTCATCCGATATTATTCGATCGGACAAGCACGAAAATTTTCTCGTACGCTGCCAGATCGTATTTTTGTTTAGTCAGTACAGTTGTCGTCCGAAAATACAATACAAATACATTACAACACACTTCCTAATTTTGAAACATACTGTGTCTTGTTTTTTTCTAATAAAGTTTTTTACCTTTCAATGTACTGTTTCTACTTTGGAGTATTGGTTTCCCGCCTCCCAAGACTCAGATCGAGGCGTGGTTCCGTTTCTTCACTACATTGTGCGATGACTCAGTGCGTCGCCTGTTCCCCTGGGACGTCAGTTTATGACGAAACGCGCGTAGGGAGGTTGACGTGCTGACGTCATCGTGCTTTATCTAGTGGACAGGTGTTCTCAAGCCGGCCGGCTGTTTTCTGTGATCGATATTTCTACATTTCTGTAAGTGCAATTTGATTTGTTTTTAATAAATCTTTGTTACGTTTTTACACTATGGAGAGTCTTATTGCTTTTCTGGGTAACGTCTGATCCACCCCCCTGGTGGTTGATGCTCGAGTCTCCCCCGTCGTTTTGAGTCTTGTTCCAGTTGCCCTTCCTGTGGACATTCAACATCTCCCCGATAGAGGCCCTGGCTGGGTAATTTAACTGCAGGCTTACTAAAGCTTGCCTTTTGATAAGCGCGTATTCTATGTGGTGGAGGTGCACTGTCTTCGAGAGGTGTATTTCACAAGAATTTACACTGATGTGTATTTTATGGAATGTTGATCAATTTTCTTCACTTTACATGTTGTTCTGTACACATACATTCACTGCTGGGATTAGTTTTTTTGCGTTTTTTTATTTGTCTGTTTATTTTATATAGCGCTGCTACATTGAAATCTACAACACATGACATCTCTTCCGATTTTTTTTTTTTCTGTCGTACGAGAATTTTCGTGACTTTAGTAACCTATTAAGCGAAGAAAGTCAGACGATCTGTCATCCGATTTTCGGATTGTGTGTACGGGCCATAAGACTGGACATACATGTGACAAACTAACCAATAAAATGTCTCCGCAATCCTTTACAGCTGTGGCTAAAAGTTTTGAGAATCACACAAATATTATTTTCACAAAGTCTGCTGCTTCAGTGTTTTTAGATCTTTTTTGTCAGATGTTACTATGGTATACTGATGTATAATTGCAAGCATTCCATAAGTGTCAGAGGCTTTTATTGACAATTACATGAAGTTTATGCAAAGAGTCAATATTTGCAGTGTTGATCCTTTTTTTTCAAGACCTTTGCAATTCGCCCCGGCATCCTGTCAATCAACTTTGGGCCACATCCTGACTGATGGCCGCCCATTCATGCATAATCAATACTTGGAGTTTTATAATGAGGGAAAGGGAAAAATGGGACTTTGAATGAGGCCGTGGCCTGGTAGGGCCATGCGCCTCCATCCCTGTCAAATGCGAGAACAAAACAAAGGGTTGGGACTTTGAACAAAGCACAGGATGGCAAAAGAATAACTTGATGAATATAGAATGTTAATTAATTCTTATACAGTGGAACCTTGGTTTACGAGTAACGCGGTTAACGAGCGTTTTGAAAGACGAGGGACTTTTTTAATTTCTGACTCGGTTTGCGAGTGTTGTCTCGCAAAACGAGCATAATTCAAGCTAATGGGGAGTGCAGTACCGCATTTGGCCAGAGGTGAGGGGGGAGCGCCGGGGTCACTCTGAACGGTTCAGAGCTGTTCGGAAATTCTCGGAAACACTCAGAAATACTCCGTTCCCGAGTGTTTCCGAGGCTTTCCGAGTTCAGCCGAGCTGTCCCCGAGTATTTCCGAGGCTCTCCGGCGCCCCCTTCACCTCTGGCCACGTGCGGTATTGCATGTAATAGAAGTCAATGCGGAACAAATTATCTTCGTTTCCATTGACTTCTATGGGGAAACTCGCTTTGATATGCAAGTGCTTTGGATTACAAGCATTCTCCTGGAATGAATTATGCTCGTAATCCAAGGTTCCACTGTACATTGTTTAATTCATATAAAATAATGTACAGACATGATCTCGATGTCTAGTTTAAAACAATTAACATGATGCTAACGCGGGTAGCAATGGATATCACAAGGTTGCAATTTCATAATTCATCAAAATTAATATATATATATATATATATATATATATATATATATATATACATAATTATTATGAGCAATGCCTGTCTGGCCATGGCCTCATGGATCCCTATCAGAATGGGTAAAAACATAAAGTAGATATAAACTCAAAAAATTTTGTTGGGGAACGCGGCATATGTTATCTCTACGCGCTTCATGGCTGTTGGCCAATCTTCAGGAGCAAGCGTGTTATCATATCTGAAATTAAAAAGGAATATATATATATATATATATATATATATATATATATATATGTTCGACCTATATCGACAAATAAAGGGGTAGAGTGAAGACACTCCCCCCAGGAAAGTGACTTACACAAGTCTGCACAGTTGGGGGTATAGCGCCAACAACCACGAGCCATCCAAAGACATCATGACCGGGAACTGTGACGACAGGCTCAGCGGCGGCAGCCAACGCAGACCACACCCACGGAAGATCCGGGCCTTCAGGGCTCTGGTGATAGGATGTAAAGATGAACAACCAGTAGAGATAACATATGCCGCGTTCCCCACCAAAATTCTTTGAGTTTATATCTACTTTATGATTTTACCCATTCTGATAGGGATCCATGAGGCTATGGCCAGACAGGCATTGCTGATAATAATTATGTGTGTGTATATATATATATATTAATTTTGATGAATTATGAAATTGTAACCTTTTGATATCCATTGCTACCCGTGTTAGTATCATGTTAATTGTTTTAAACTAGATATCGAGCTCATGTTTGTACACTATTTTATATGAACAAACAATGTATATGAATTCACATCCTATATTCATCAAGTTATTCTTTTGCCATCACGTGCTTCATTCAAAGTCCCAACCATTTGTTTTGTTTTGTTCTCGTAATACTTGGAGCTTGTCAGAATTTGTGGGGGGATTTTTTTGTTCAGCCTCTTGAGGATTGATGACAAGTTTTCAATGGGATTAAGATCTGGGGAGTTTCCTGCCCACAGATGCAAAATTTCAATGTTTTGTTCCCCAAGCTACTGAGTTATGACTTTTGCCTTATGGCAAGGTGCTCCATCATGCTGGAAAAGGCATTGTTCCTCACCAAACTGTTCTTGGATGGTTGGGAGAAGTTGCTCTCGGAGGATGTTTTTGTACCATTCTTTATTCATGGTTGTGTTCTTAGGCAAAATTGTGAGTGAGCCCACTCCCTTGGCTGAGAAGCAACCCCACACATGAATGGCCTCAGGAGGCTTTACTATTGGCACGACACAGGACTGATGGTAGCGCTCACATTTTCTTCTCTGGACAAGGTATTTTCGAGATGCCCCAAACAATCAGAAAGGGGATTCATCAGAGAAAATTACTTTACCCCAGTCCTCAGCAGTCCAATCCCTGGACCTTTTGCAGAATATCAGTCTGTCCCTGATGTTTTTTCTGGAGAGAAGTGGCTTCTTTGCTTCCCTTCTTGACACCAGGCCATCCTCCAAAGGTCTTCTCACTGTGCGTGCCAATGTCCTCACACCTGCCTGCTGCCATTCCTGAGCAAGCTCTGCACTGGTGGTGCCCCGATCCCGCAGCTGAATCAACTGTAGGAGACGGTCCTGGCACTTGCTGGGCACCCTGAGGCCTTCTTCACAACAATTGAACCTCTCTCCTTGAAGTACTTGATGATCCTATAAATGGTTGATTTTGGTGAAATCTTAGTAGCCACAATATCCTTGCCTGTGAATCCCTTTTTGTGCAGAGCAATGATGACTACACGTGTTTCCTTGCAGGTAACCATGGTTAACAGAGGAAGAACAATGATTTCAAGCACCACCCTCCTTTTAAAGCTTCCAGTTTGTTATTCTAACTATTTCCAGCCTTGTCCTCGTCAACAATGACGCCTATGTTAACGAGAGGATCACTGACATGATGTCAGCTGGTCCATTTGTGGCGGGGCTGAAATACAGGCAGTCCCCGAGTTAAGAACCTCTGGCTTGCGAATTACGAACGGGAGTCGGCGTGACGTTCTGCGCATGCGGGCCACTTTTCGACGGCGGGCACATCGGAAAACGAGGTTTGCGCAGGCGCAGCTACTTGACAGAACATCAGAAAACAACGTCTCTGCCGTTCTGCGCATGCGCTTCCGACTTACGAACATATCCGACTTAAGAACAAACCGGCAGTCCCTAACCCGTTCCTAACTCAGGGACAGCCTGTACAGTGGAAATGTTTTTTTTGGGGGGATTAAGTTCATTTTCATTGCAAAGAGGGACTTTGCAATTAATTGCAGTTCATCTGATCACTCTTTATAACATTCTGGAGTAAATGCAAATTGCCACCATAAAAACTGGCAGCAGACTTTGTGAAAATTAATATTTGTTTTATTCTCAAAACTCTTGGCCAGGGCTGTAGATCTTATAAACAAGTCATTTACCTAGGAAAGACGGCTAATAACCACTATGTATCGAAGTCTGATAATATTCACAATCATTAATGGCGGTCGTTGCAACAACAAAAAAAACAAAACAGTAAAGTTAGCCCAATTGTTTTGCATAATGTGAAAGATGAAGTTACGCCGAGTAATTAGATACCTGACATTTCACCACGCTTCAACAGTGCACATGCTCGTGGAATGGCGCTAAACTTCGGTACTTAAAAATCTCCATAGGCGGCACTTTATTATAATTTTTTTTTACTGGTTACATGTTTTGAGTTACAGAGAAGATCTAGGTCTAGAATTATTGCTCTCGCTCTAACGTTCGCAGCGATACCTCACATGTGTGGTTTGAATACTGTTTTCATATGTGGGCGGGACTTACGTATGCGTTCACTTCTGCATGCGAGCACACGGGGACAGGGGCCCTTTAAATTTTTTTTTTTTTCTTTTTTTTTCTTGTTAATTTTACTTTTTCTTTTTTAGTTTGACACTTAAAAAAAAAATGTTTTGATCACTTTTATTCCTATTAGAAGGAATGTAAACATCCCCTATAATAGGAATATGACATGATCGGACCTCTTTACACTGAGATCCGGGGTCAAAAAGACCCTACACCTCACCTCTGGGCTGGGAAGCCTGAAATAAAAAAAAAAAAAAAAAAAAAAAACAATTTCGGCTTCCCAGCCGAGGCAGCGCCGTTTGTTTGAATGCAGAGGCCGGGCGTGATGTCATAACATCGTGCCCGGCCTCCGAACGATCATAGAGACTCCAGCGACCATCTGGTCCACCGGAAATCTCTATGGTAAACATCCGGGGCCGGCGGATCCTGTCTCCGACTCACCGATGGAAGCGTTGAGTCGGTAGAAGCACTGGAGGGTGGTGGGAGGGGGGGAGTCCCCTCTTACCGCCCGTAAGAACGATCAAGCGGTGGAACAGCCGCTGTGATCATTCTTATGGTGTAGGGAATCGCCGGCTGAAAAAGCCGATATCTGAATGATGCCTGTAGCTGCAGGAATCATTCAGATATACCCGCTCAAAGTCCAGGATGTCATATGACGGCCGGCGGGCGGCAAGCGGTTAAAGTGGTTGTAAACCCAATGTGAAAAAAAAAAAAGAACTGACACCTGCAAGACAAAGGCATAATGAGCTAGTATGCATAGCATACTAGCTCATTATGTAATACTCACCTGAGATCGAAGCCCTCGCTGTGGCGCCCGTACACAGCACCGACCGGCAAAATCACTCCCGGGGGTCACTTCTGGGTATCGCGGCTCCAGCGCTGTGATTGGCCGGAGCCGCGATGCCGTCACTCCCGCGCGTGCGAGCAGGAGCCGCCAGTAACAGCACAGTCTAACTAAAACAAGGGCACATACGTGCCATTGCTTCAGTTTGCTTCAGTGCGCATGTGCCCGATGACGTTGGCACATTCAAATACAGGGGATATCTCCTAAACCATTCAGGTTTAGGAAATATCCAGTGTAGCTACAGCCTTATTATAGGCTTACCTGTAGCAAAAAGTGGTCTGTAAGGGTTTACAACCACTTTAAGGTGCTCAGTAACAGCAGGTATAGGCTGCTTTTACACTGAGGAGCTTTTCAAGCGCTTATATGTTAAAAAGCGCCTGAAAAGCTCAAGTTAAATGCTTCCCTTTAAAATCTATGAATGTGTTCACAGTGGGGCGGTGCACATCCGCTGCGGTGTAAAAAATCCTGCTTGCAGCATCTTTAGAGCCTATTTGGGGAGTTAAAAAAAAAAAACGCTCCTCCCCATTGAAATGAATGGGAACCACATTAAAAACACCCCCCAAAAAAAAAAAAAAAACATGCTAAGCGTTTTTTGAGCAGTTTTTGAGTCACATGTCCTTTAAAAAAACGCACCGCAAACGCTGAAAAAGCGCAGCAAAGATACTCCATTATAACACAGAGGCGTTTTTGCTGGCAATTTTGAAGTGAACCAGTGTGAAAGTGCCCATCAAAACAGAAATAGGGAAGCCTCTCATAGTGTATTATTTTTATTAAATCAACTTAAAAATTGTAATGCACTGCAATAAAAAAACTTGAGCTAAAAAAAAAAAAAAAAATGAAACTGAAACTGCCACTATGCTTTCCCGCATGCGTTCCAGGAAGCGGAAAGGAACGTCACCGGAAGCCCCACCCTACGTGTTTCGTCATCTGAATGCAAGGAACATAACATTACATTGGTTCACAAATGTTTTAGATCTATTGTATAATCTCCTTTAGATCTAGCAACAAGATTTAATGTTGGTGCTTACCTGCTCCAGTCCAGTCCAGTGACTTTGCCTTGACTGAGATGTCATCAGTCTGCTGCAGACAGGAGGAAACATTTCCTCAGTCTTTTCTCCCCCAGTGATCAGACTGCAACATTGTAACTTTTCACTATGTCACAAAGTAAGAGGCTTCAGTGGGGGCTGATCTGTATCAAACAGCCAAGAACTTCACAGGAACCTGGATTTACACGATTGTGTCATCTCCGAGCCAGCATCTCAGTCCAGTAAGTATATGGTGACCCTGGATGATGCTTGAACAAAGATGGAGAGAAAAGCAGATGAAGGCATTGTCAGGGGGAGTACTGTGATCCAGGAAGATATAATAAATACCTAGAAGTGTTATGCCGCGTACACACGATCGGACATTCCTGCAACAAAATTCATGTTTTTTTTCCTTCGGATGTTGGCTCAAACTTGTCTTGCATACACACGGTCACACAAATGTTGTCGGAAATTCCGAACGTCAAGAACGCGGTGACGTACAACACGTACGACGAGCTGAGAAAAATGAAGTTCAATAGTCAGTGCGGCTCTTCTGCTTGATTCCGAGCATGCGTGGAACTTTGTGCGTCGGAATTGTGTACACACGATCGGAATTTCTGACTACGGATTTTGTTGTCGGAAAATTTGAGAACCAGCTCTCAAATTTTTGTTGTTGGAAATTCCGGCAAAAAATGTCCGATGCAGACTACACACGGTCGGAATTTATGACAACAAGCTCCCATGGAACATTTGTTGTCGTAAATTCCGATCGTGTGTACGCGGCATTACACTTACATATTCCTTTGGTTGCATGTACTTAGCATGAACAATTATATTTGACATCAGGTCCACTTCAACTGCTAAGAGAAGTCTAAACAACTCAGAAATGTACACAGCTCTGCTAAACAGCACAGTCCTGTCTGGCAGGATACGAGACCGGACTTCACTTTAGTGACCCCCGTCCAGCCCCCGGCCTGTGAGTGGACAGTGAAAAAAAGGAATACACTTATGAGCTCATCACTCTGTCACTTCGCTCTTATCTACTATTAACATTTTTCTTGTTACCACATAACCACTGCAGCCACAACTACAGTGCCTTGAAAAAGTATTCATACCCCTTGACATTTTCCACATTTTGTCATGTTACAACCAAAAACGTAAATGTATTTTATTAGGATTTTATGTGATAGACCAACACAAAGTGGCACCTAATTGTAAAGTAGAAGAAAAATAATAAATGGTTTTCAAACTTTTTTACAGATAAATACGTAAAAAGTGTGGTGTACATTTGTATGGCGCCCCCCGGAGTCAATACTTTGTAGAACCTCCTTTCACTGCAATTACAGCTGCAAGTCTTTTTGGGGATGTCTCTACCAGCTTTGCACATCTAGAGAGGGACATTTTTTCTCATTCTTCTTTTGCAAAATATCTCAAGCTCTGTCAGATTGGATGGAGAGCGTCTGTGAACAGCAATTTTCAAGTCTTGCCACAGATTCTCAATTGGATTTAGGTCTGGACTTTGACTGGGCCATTATAACTTGAATATGCTTTGATCTAAACCAGTGGTAGGCAACCTCGGCCCTCCAGCTGTGGTGAAACTACCAGTCCCATCATGCCTCTGCCTTTAGGAGTCATGCCTGTGATTGTAAGGGTCTTGCAATGTCTCATGGGACTTGTAGTTTCACCACAGTTGGAGGGTCAAGGTTGCCTACCCCTGGTCTAAACCATTGTAGCCCTGGCTGTATGTTTAGGGTCATCTCAAGTCTTTTGCAGATTATAATGCCCCATACACACGGTCGGATTTTCCGATGGAAAATGTCCGATCGGAGCGTGTTGTCGGAAATTCTGACCGTGTGTGGGCTCCATCGGACATTTTCCATTGGATTTTCCGACACACAAAGTTTGAGAGCAGGATATAAAATTTTCCGACAACAAAATCCGTTGTCGGAAATTCCGATCGTGTGTACACAAATCCGACGGACAAAGTGCCATGCATGCTCACAATAAATAAAGAGATGACAGCTATTGGCCACTGCCCCGTTTTATAGTCCCGACGTACGTGTTTTACGTCACCGCGTTCAGAATGATCGGATTTTCCGACAACTTTCTGTGACCGTGTGTATGCAAGACAAGTTTGAGCCAACATCCGTCTGAAAAAAATCCTAGGATTTTGTTGTCGGAATGTCCGAACAAAGTCCGACCGTGTGTACGGGGCATAAAAGGGTTTTTTCTAAGATTGCCCTGTATTTGGCTCCATCCATCTTCCCATCAACTCTGACCAGCTTCCCTGTCCCTGCTGAAGAAAAGCATCCCCACAACATATTGCTGCCACCACCATGTTTCTTGGTGGGGATGGTGTGTTCACGGTGATGTGCAGTGTTAGTTTTCCGCCACACATAGCGTTTTGCTTTTAGGCCAAAAAGTTCAATTTTGGTCTCATCTGACCAGAGCACCTTCTTCCACATGTTTGCTGTGTCCCCCACATGGCTTCTCGCAAACTGCAAACGGGACTTATTTTGGCCGAATTCTCGCCAGCAAAAGATCGAGAGCAGGTTCTCTATTTTTCGGTCGGAAAAAATTCCGATCGAAAATTCCGATCGTCTGTACAGATTCCGACGCGCAAAATTTCTACGTATGCTCAGAAACAATTCGACGCATGCTCAGAAGCAGTGAACTTCATTTTCTTGGCTCGTCGTGGTGTTGTACGTCACCGCATTCTTGACGGTCAAAAGTTCTGAGAATTTTTGTGTGACGGTGTGTATGCAAGCCAAGCTTGAGTGGAATTCTGCTCATGTGTACAGGGCATTATAGTTGTCCTGTGGACAGATTCTCCCACCTGAGCTGTGGATCTCTGCAGCTCCTCCAGAGTTACCATGGACCTCTTGGCTGCTTCTCTGATGAATGTTCTCCTTGCCCGGCCTGTCAGTTTAGGTGGACGGCCGTGTCTTGGTAGGTTTGCAGTTGTACCATACTCTTTCCGATTTCAGATGATGGATTGAACAGAGCTCCGTGAGATATTCAAAGCTTGGGATATTTTTTTATAACCTAACCCTGCTGTAAACTTCTCCACAACGTTATTCCCGACCTGTCTGGTGTGTTCCTTGGTCTTCATGATGCTGTTTGTTCACTATGGTTCTCTAACAAGCTCTGAGGGCTTCACAGAACAGCTGTATATATACTGAGATTAAATTACACACAGGTGGACTCTATTTACTAATTAGGTGACTTCTGAAGGCAATTGGTTCCACTAGATATTAGTTAGGGGTATCAGAGTAAAGGAGGCTGAATACAAATGCACGCCACACTTTTCAGATATTTATTTGTAAAAAAATTCGAAAACCATTTATCATTTTCCTTCCACTTCACAATTATGTGCCACTTTATATTGGTCTATCACATAAAATCCCAATAAAACACATTTACGTTTTTGGTTGTAACATGACAAAATGTGGAAAATTTCAAGGGGTATGAATACTTTTTCAAGTCACTGTAATTGGCTTATTTTGTTACTTCTCCCTCTCTCAGTTTGAGCTCTGCTGTACACGGGATTGCAATAGTCTGGTATTAATAAACTTTGTGTCTTTTTCTATCTGCCCAGAGTTCAGTTTTACCTACCTTACTCTCGCCGTATCATATTGTAAAAAAAATAATGGCGGACTAGTGAACGTATGTTTCTGGAGTTCTGCTAAAAAACAGCACTTCAGAGTGTGTCTGTTAATGGCTGTGATCTGAGCCATCCTCAGTTCACACACACAGTGTACAGAGCCGATCAAAACAGCTCTGTACAATTTGTTTGCTGTGATGACCAATCGCAGAAATGACAAATATAAACAGTATAGTGTTTACATTGGAGAGCCCGCCCCTTCCTGTTACAGCTTATGAAAGGAAGGAGGAACTAATAAATGATTTTTTTTTAAATTTGTTTCAGTTTAGCAGCTTTAGATTGTTTTTCACCCATTTACTTCTGTATTTTTCAGCTTCACCCTGCCTCTGCAGTTAATATTAGCCCCCTCTCCTACCTTATCCTGCATATCTATACTTTGATCCCTTCATCTATATCCTCATAACATACCAGCATGTTTCTTAAAGTGATATTAAAGGTTTAATTAATTTATTTTTTTTAAATAACAAAAATACAAGGTTGAGGGATCATCCTCAGCATTCAGATTTTATAAAGAATGCAACAAGAAATGTAAGGGTGCAATTAGGACAGCTAAGGTAGAACATGAAAGACACATAGCGGAGGAGAGCAAAAAAAATCAAAAGAAATTCTTTAAGTATGTAAACAGTAAAAAAGGGAGGACAGACCATATTGGCCCCATAAAGAATGAGGAAGGACATCTGGTTACAAAGGATGGGGAGATGGCGAAGGTATTGAATTTATTTTTCTCCTCAGTCTTCAGGAGGGAATCGAGGGGCTTCAGTAACCAAAACTGCAGTGTTTATCCTCATGACACATCACAGGAATCACCTCCATGGTTAACAGAGGACAGAATTAAAATTAGACTTGAGAAACTTAACATTAATAAATCACCGGGACCAGATGGCTTGCATCCGAGGGTACTTAGGGAACTCAGTCAAGTGATTGCCAGACCGTTGTTCCTAATTTTTACAGATAGTCTACTGACTGGAATGGTACCAGCTGATTGGAGAAAAGCCAATGTAGCACCAATATTTAAAAAGGGCCCAAAATACATCCCTGGGAATTACAGACCAGTTAGCCTAACATCAATAGTATGTAAACTCTTGGAGGCGATGATAAGGGACTATATACAGGATTTTAGTAATAAGAATGGTATCATTAGCAGTAATCAGCATGGATTCATGAAGAATCGTTCTTGCCAAACCAATCTATTAACCTTCTATGAGGAGGTGAGTTGCCATCTAGATAAAGGAAGGCTCGTAGACGTGGTGTATCTGGATTTTGCAAAAGCATTTGACACAGTTCCCCATAAACGTTTACTGTACAAAATAAGGTGCGTTGGCATGGACCATAGGGTGAGTACATGGATTGAAAACTGGCTACAAGGGCGAGTTCAGAGGGTGGTAATAATGGGGAGTACTCGGAATGGTCAGGGGTGGGTAGTGGGGTTCCCCAGGGTTCTGTGCTGGGACCAATCCTATTTAATTTGTTCATAAACAATCTGGAGGATGGGATAAGCAGTTCAATCTCTGTATTTGCAGACGATACTAAGCTAAGCAGGGCAATAACTTCTCCGCAGGATGTGGAAACCTTGCAAAAAGACCTGAACAAATTAATGGGGTGGGCGACTACATGGCAAATGAGGTTCAATGTAGAAAAATGAAAAATAATGCATTTGGGTGGCAAAAATATGAATGCAATCTATACACTGGGGGGAGAACCTCTGGGGGAATCTAGGATGGAAAAGGACCTGGGGGTCCTAGTAGATGATAGGCTCAGCAATGCCAAGCTGCTGCTAATAAAGCAAACAGAATATTGGCATTAAAAGGGGGATCAACGCCAGAGATAAAACGGTAATTCTCCCACTCTACAAGACTCTGGTCCAGCCGCACCTGGAGTATGCTGTCCAGTTCTGGGCACCAGTCCTCAGGAAGGATCTACTGGAAATGGAGCGAGTACAAAGAAGGGCAACAAAGCTAATAAAGGGTCTGGAGGATCTTAGTTATGAGGAAAGGTTGCGAGCACTGAACTTTTTCTCTCTGGAGAAGAGACGCTTGAGAGGGGATATGATTTCAATATACAAATACCGTACTGGTGACCCCACAATAGGGATAAAACTTTTTCGCAGAAGAGAGTTTAATAAGACTCGTGGCCACTCATTACAATTAGAAGAAAAGAGGTTTAACCTTAAACTACGTAGAGGGTTCTTTACTGTAAGAGCGGCAAGGATGTGGAATTCCCTTCCACAGGCGGTGGTCTCAGCGGGGAGCATTGATAGCTTCAAGAAACTATTAGATAATCACCTAAATGACCGCAACATACAGGGATATATATACATAATCACACACATAGGTTGGACTTGATGGACTTGTGCCTTTTTTCAACCTCACATACTATGTAACTATGTTATACTTATGCCCTGTACACAAGATCGGACATTGATCGGACATTCCGACAACAAAATCCATGGATTTTTTTCCGATGGATGTTGGGTCAAACTTGTCTTGCATACACACGGTCACACAAAGTTGTCGGAAAGTCTGATCGTTCTGAACGCGGTGACGTAAAACACGTACGTCAGGACTATAAACGGGGCAGTAGCCAATAGCTTTCGTCTCTTCATTTATTCTGAGCATGCGTGGCACATTGTGCGTCGGATTTTTCTACACACGATCGGAATTTAACCGATCGGATTTTGTTGTCGGAAAAGTTTATAGCAAGCTCCCAAACTTTGTGTGTTGGAAATTCCGATGGAAAAAGTCAGATGGAGCCCACACACGATCGGAATGGATAGATTAGAGAGTAGAGTAGATTTGTTACACTTACCTGCTCTGTGCAATGGTTATGCACAGAGCTGCCCCGATACTTCTCTTCTCGGGTTCCCCTATCGGCACTCCTGGCTCCTCCTCTTCCCCGAGTGCCCCCAAAGCGAAAGCCGCTTGCTCTGGGGGCACTCGTGCATGCTTGCTCCCGAGCCCTGCTTTGTGTCCATACGACACACAAAACGGGGCTTGGCAAAGCTGAGAGAACCAGAGTGGGACCCCAGGAGAGGAGGTTCAAGGGCTGCTCTGTGCAATACCCTTGCACAGAGTAGGTAAGTATAATTTTTTTATTTTATTAAAATTAAAAAAAAAAAAAAACAGGCTTTACAACGACTTTAACATTTGGTCAACTATAACGCAGCATATAACAACAATGATGCAACTATATAACATAAGAAGTATAATACAGCATATACAACTGTATAGTAAGGATGAGCCAGTGTTGGACTGTGGCTATCCAGGTAATGGGTGGCACAGCGGTGTAGTGGGTAGCACTCTCGCCTAGCAGTAAAAAGGGTCACGGTTCGAATCCCAACCACTACACTACCTGCCTGGAGTTTGCATGTTCTCCCTGTGCCTGCATGGGTTTCCTCCGGGTACTCCGCTTTCCTCCCACACTCCAAAGACATGCTGGTAGATTCATTGGATCCTGTCTAAATTGGCCCCTATTATGTGAATGTGAGTTAGGGACCTTAGATTGTAAGCTCCTTGAGGGTAGGGACTGATGTGAATGTACAATGTATATGTAAAGAGCTGCGTAAATTGACGGCGCTATATAAGTACTTTAAATACCGTAATAATAATAATAATGGCATTTTTGTAACCATTGATAGGGATTACAGAATAATAGAACTAAAATAGGAGTTTTCCTTTAATTCAAGCCAGATTGAACAGCAAAAAAAAAAAAAAAGTGTTCAGTGTCCTAATATAATACGACCTTGTGTCTCTTCAGAAAAGTTGGAGTGATTTGCTGAATTAAGATCTATTCATTCCCCAAGGTCAAGGACGTCAGAATCTTTAATTATGTCTCAGTCTGCAAGCTTATCACCCGCTCCGCAGGGTTTAACCTTGACACATTCCACATTTTCTATTTCAGCACAGCTATTTATGAAATTGACCCTGACTGTGATTTATGATCTACGGGGATGAGCGATTTTTCACCCAAGTTGACCTTTTTTATTTCTTTTTTTTTTTCTTTTGTAGTTTTTTTTTGAAAAAGTAATAACTGTTGTTCTTAGTTTAAAGGGCCAGCAGACACATGCTTCTGCTTAGTTTGTGTGGATTATAGCTTTTATTTAATTTGCTGAAATTAAGTCAATTTCATTTCATTGTAGCATTTGTTAGAAAATAAAAGCAAGTATATTATTGGTTGTTGGAGGTTTTCTGGTTTGAATACAAATGAAATTTCTCTTTAAGGTAGTTGTAAACCTAGTTACACCACGTTTTACCTACAGGTAAGCCTATAATAAGCCTTACCAGAGGGTACTGAAAATATCCCCTAAACCTGCACGGTTTAGGAGATATTTACCATAAACGATTGCGCCGACTTCATCGGCGCATGCGCACTGGAGAAAGAGCACAGTCATGCCATTTCTAAAGGGCCTGTGCCATGACCTGCGGCTGCCATGCGCATGTGCGAGAGTGACGTCACGCGGCTCCGGTCAGTCACAGAGCCGGAGTCCACAGTCTCAGAAGGAAGAGGGGTGAAGATGGATGCGGCCACCAGCGGGGACATCGCAGGCTTCGTTTGCAGGTAAGTGCAACATAATAGGCTAGTATGCGATGCATACTAGCCCATTATGCTTTTACTTTGCAGGGGAAAAAAGAGGAAGTAAAACCCATTAGGGTACTTTTACATGAAGTAGTGGGTGGGTCTTTTTATTCAGAGGGCGGGCTGTTAGTGACCTCAGACACAGCTTTTCTTATCTGTGTACTCCATTCCACACTTCCACTGTCTGCTATTGCAGGGAGTGTGTTGAGTAGTAGACATGTGCACTGCCAAAAAATTTGTTCGTTTTCGTTTCATTCATTTTTTTTTTTTTTTCGTTTTTCGGGTCATTCGTTATGATCGCAATTCGTAAATTCATACAGTCACACATTAGTAAATTAGTAAATTCGTATATTCGTAAATTCTTACATTCGGAAATTGGAAAATTCGGAAATTTGGAAATTCGAAAATCTGAAATAGTAACTAACATTACATTATAGGTATTGTAATTTCCTTTCAAATTTGGCTGTTAGTGAATGTAACGAATACGGATTTATCCAAAGTTATAAATTATCCGAAATAACGAATGCCTTCTCTAAACTAATGGAACGGAACAAATTAATAAAAAAAGAATAATAATAAAAAATTTTTATTATTGTTATTTATTATTACTAATTCATTACATTCCACTTGTTTGGATACGGCATTCGTTATTTTGGAGAATTCGTAACTTTGGATACATTTTTATTTGTTACGTTCACTAACAGCCAAATTTGAAAGGAAATTACAATACCTATAATGTAATAGTTAGTAATAGTTAAGTTATTATTAGTTAATTATTATTTCAGATTTCCGAATTTATTAATTTACGAATGTACGCATTTACGGATTTACGAATGTACGAATTTACTAATTTTCGAATATTCGAAAAAATTAGTTAAACACTTTTTCGTTAATTCAGATATTTCCAAATGAACTAATATGTCGAAATTCATTAAATAACGAATTCGGAACGAAGCAAATTGCACATGTCTATTCGGTAGGCAGGCTGTGGTTGGAAGGGGGTGTGTGTGCAAAAGGCAGCCTGTGATTTGCAGGATGGAGGGTGTCAGGAAAGGCAGGTTGTGATTGGCAGTGAACATATTGGTAACGGTGGGATGTTTGTAGAGAAAACAGACTACAGAGATACAGGTATGCTATGCATGAGCACAGCGTCCTCTCATTTTAAGAAACACTGATGCAAACTGACCATGCCATCCTGGATCTGCTTCCATGCTTGGCATAGTCAGATTGCTAAAGAAACATGGCGGTCAGGATCATCGGGTACTTCTGTGCCAAAGAAGAAATAAAAATACAATATAACAGACCACAGTTTCGCACACCAACATAGTATGAAAGACATATAACTTTGATAATAAATACAAGTAAGTAATATACCAATTTAATTTGTCATTCCATGCAGCCAGCTATTGCGGCCAAAGAAATCTGCAAGACCTTTGACGTGAGATCTAGATACATGGCCCGCAAAGTGGGCTCCATGCTCATGAATGTTTTGGTTCTCTATCGCCTGGAGTTTTTCCCTCTGCCTTGCGATACTGCGTGGACAGTCTGGGTGAAGCCTTTCAACAGATGTCCAGGATAAAGCCTCGTACACACACTTAGATTTTCAGGCCGCCGAACGTCCGTTTTTTGTGGCATGCTAGTCTCATGTCAAAAGTGAAGAGGTTACTCACAATATGAAAAGTAATGTGTTGAATAGTTTTGTATGTATTCTTTTGTTTCTGAGCATGCGTAGTCTTGCTCTTACGTTGTTTTTCATACAAAAACCGTACTAATGAAACGAAAATCAGACGTTGCGTTCACATTCAACAAAAAATTTATAGTCTGCACTTCCAGCTTTTGTCTGACGAAAAAGCGAAATCGACTGTCAATAGCACCGTACTAACGATCCGAAAATCGGCAGACAGCTCATCCGTACAAATTTTTCCATCCGATTTTCGTATCGTTGGTCTGAAAGAAATGCTATGAAGAAGAGCGGATACCCTTTGTGAGGGAGCATCTCTTCGTTGCCCATCTGAACTTCTTCATCAAGGAGGTCAAAGGAGGTAAGAGCTTTTGCCCAGCAAAAAGAAAGCAAAGGTCCCTGTGGGGAAATCTCCACCTTCCAGATTTCAGAACAGATTCTTTCATCCCTTCTAGACCTCCGCCTCTATGTCCAAGTCTGACACTCCATTTTGGTGCCAGCCCTGACTTCCAAGCCATCAGCCAAGACCACCTCCAAACCCTCCTCTCAGTGACAGAGCCTCTTCCTCCATCCAATGCCCTCAACAGTTGCGGGATCTTCAGTTCCCTCTCCCTGTTCCCGCGATGTAGTGGTTTCATGATTTCTACTCTAAACTTTGTACTGTTCCAAAGGCATTGTTCATCTTATTTTGGGCCTGAAGAGCCTGAACACTTTCCTTCAGGTGCAGAAGTTCCTCATGGAATTGACCAAATCAGTTGTAACATCTCTTCAGCAGGGGCACTTTCTGGCTTACCTAGACCTCCAGAATTTCTACCTACATTTATTTTATTTATTTATTTATTTATTTCAGGTGCTTATATGGTGCCGTCAATTTACACATCGCTTTACATATATATACTGTATATTGTACATTCACATCAATCCCTGCCCTCAAGGAGCTTACAATCTAAGGTCCCTCAGCGCCGGTTCACATTAGAAGCGGCACGACTTGCAGGTCGCCTCACCGAGGCGACCTGCACACGACTGCCGCGGCGACTTGCAAGACGACTTCTGTATAGAAGTCTATGCAAGTCGCCCCCAAAGTAGTACAGGAACCTTTCTTCTAAGTCGTAGCAACTTGCGTCGCTCCGATTAGAACGGTTCCATTGTACAGAACGGGAGGCGACTTGTCAGGCGGCTAGGTCGCCTGACAAGTCACCCCCGTGTGAACCGGCTCTAACTCACATTCATAGACATACTAGGGCCAATTTAACAGAAGCCAATTAACCTACCAGCATGTTTTTGGAGTGTGGGAGGAAACCGGAGGAAACCCATGCAGGCAAAAGAAGAACCTGCAAACTCCCGGCAGGTAGTGCCATGGTTGGGATTCGAACAGATGACCCTAGTGCTGCTAGGCGAAAGTTCTAACCATTTAGCCACTGTTCTAACCATGTTCCCATCTTTCCTTCACACCAAAGATTTCTGCGTTTTGTGGTAGGCGAGTTTCCAGTTTGTTGCTACTGGTCTATCTATGGCTGCAAGGGTCTACACCAAGGTAATAGCTTGTGTCTTGCTCCTTGTTTAATCCTAGGGTGTCTACATCGTAAACTATTTGGACATCCTTCTGATGAAGGACGGTTCTGTTCAGAATCTCTCTGTGATTGTGCAATTGATAGTGCAGACCCTGCAGAGATTCGGCTAGATCAGGGGTCTCCAAACTTTCCTTCTGATATAAGGGGGGCCGGATCGTTTGCATTGGGAGTAGAAAAGGTCCTTTATTTACACTATATTACCAAAAGTATTGGGACACCTGCCTTTACACGCACGTGAACATTAATGGCATCGCAGTCTTAGTCCGCAGGGTTCAATATTGTATAGAGATTTCATAATTTGCCGCATCACGAATGTTCATTCTCCATTACAAACGCTAGTTTACTAGACCGACCGCTTCCGTCTCGTCCTTGCTTCCGAGCATGCGTGTTTGCACTTTGGACTTTTGTCCGACGGACTTGTGTACACACGATCGGAAAGTCCAACAACACACATTTGTTGGCGGAAAATTTGAGAACATGCTAGCCAACATTTGTTGGCGGAAAGTCCGACAACAATTGTCCGATGGAGCGTACACACGGTTGGACTTTCCGCCAACAAGCTCACATCCAACATTTCCCATCGGAAAGTCCGATCGTGTGCACAGGGCATACGTTTTGGTAAGCATATATTTATATATTCTTAAAGGGGCAGCTATCTCACTAAATCACTACCCCAGGCGCCGCCACCAGCCACATATTCACCCACATTTTGGGCTTTGCTTGGGTGTTTGGGCAAAACAAATAGTGCAGTAAAGCATTGCGCTGTGAAATGTAATCTTTTTTTACTCAAATTCTACTTTAGTGTAATCTTTGTACTTACTACATATACATTGTAATCTCCTGTCTAAATCATCTTAGCTAAACATGTACTTGAGTGCATAGCAGTGTGCAGAGGGTTAACTGATGATGGAAAACTGGCAAGTCAATAAGCAACAGATGTGTACTCATTTTACTTGGCTATTTATCATGGGGTAACGGGATGGCTGTCAGTAAGGAATACGGAGCATTTACAGGGACAGATAAATAAACTGACTGCAGCAGAAGGCATAGTAAACAGTGGAAGAGGGAAAATCCCCCGAGGGCACGTCAAGGTGTATATGAATATGAGCTTCTAAATGGCAGCAAGCAGTGGAAATGGACAGAGCACAGAAAGATCACTTTCCTAATTCTCAGCCGGCGGGGAGAAACTGTCCACCGAGTGTCAGCTTCTAGTTTAGCAGTGTTTCCTCAAACGGATCATGTGACAGATTGGCGCCATGCCTCACAGAAGGCTACTCCATTTTGTCCTGCAGCCTTGCAGCGCTGTGCGGTTCTCAGCAGGAAGCATTTGTATTACTACAATTTTTCTGTGAAGGTTCTAATTTATCATTGGTCATGGTATAGCTGGTAGTAGTTAGTCACATTTAACTGAACTTGATCTGTAATGTTGAAGGCGTTTCATCGCTTCTCCAAGCCACTTCTTTGGAACTGACGAAGTGGCTTGGAGAAGCTACAAAATGCCTTTAACATAACAGAACAAGTCCAGTTGAATATGACTAAGTAATATTCGCTATTAAAATTGTTTATTACTATAACACCCACATACACTCTGCGAAAACTTGATAAGGTACACCTGTCCATTAACCTTATGCTGACTTATACAGTCAACAACAATGCTTAAGCCCTCTATAGATGTTAAAATCCCCCCCACCCTGCTGAACCAGCAGAGATTCAAACCATCTATGAGCATGCTGATTATACCCAAGTTGATCCATCAATGGACTTGGGTACAATTAGCCTGCCTAAAGATGGTTAGAATCTCTGCCGGTTCAGCAGGGTGGTGGGGGAAATTCTAACCATCTATGGTGGGCTTAAGCATGGCTGTTGACTGTGTGAGTCAGAATAAGGTTAATGGACCTTATCAAGATGTGGCTGAGTGTATGTGGGTGTTTTTGTAATAAACATTTGTAATAGCTAATATTACTTAAGCATATTCAACTGGATTTGACACCCAGGGGTCAGAGGAGCACCAGCAAGGAGCCAAGAGACAGAAGGTCTCACCCAGGGGTCAGAGGTGTCCCAGCCAGGAGCCAAGAGACAGAAGGTCTCACCCAGGGGTCAGAGGTGTCCCAGCCAGGAGCCAAGAGACAGAAGGTCTCACCCAGGGGTCAGAGGCGCTCCAGCCAGCAGACAGGAGGTCTCATCCAGGGATCGAAGGTGTCACAGCCAGCAGACAGGAGGTCTCATCCAGGGATCGGAGGTGCCTCAGCCAGCAGACAGGAGGTCTCATCCAGGGATCGGAGGTGCCTCAGCCAGCAGACAGGAGGTCTCATCGAGGAGTCAGAGGTGCCTCAGCCAGCAGACAGGAGGTCTCATCCAGGAATCGGAGGTGTCCCAGACAGCAGACAGGAGGTCTCATCCAGGGATCGGAGGTGCCTCAGCCAGCAGACAGGAGGTCTCATCGAGGAGTCAGAGGTGCCTCAGCCAGCAGACAGGAGGTCTCATCCAGGGGTCAGAGGTGCCCCAGCAGCTAGGAGGTCTCATTCTGGGAGTCAGGTGGGCTCCTATTGGGTGTCAGGAGAACCCCTATCCAGAGGCCAGGTTTGGGCCATGCGGAAGGGCGCTGCGACTAAGGACACCAAGTAAACGCAGTCAGAGGGACTGGTAAGGAGAGCAGCAGTGCTGCCAACAAGGGAGCCAGGTGGCTCGGTATTTTCGTTGTTCATATTGATGTGGAAGAACCCCTGCATGGGTAACTGATGTCTATGGGAACTTTCCATTTTATGCAATAAAAATTGGCTACCATGCCCTAAAATACAGTTAGTTGTCATCACCCAGGCAAGCCGGTTCTTCACTGGTCTCTGGGTCCCCGGGCACCGCAATCTTGCTTGTGGGAAGCAAGCTGTGACTTCCTGGTGTTTCAATCCTGACTTCCCACTGGGCATGCGCGAGACACGCTGGACTTTCCAGGCCATGTGACATGTCCCAGGATGTTTGGGGGGGGGAGGGGGTGATGCGTGGGGTTGGGGGTGCAAACTTTTGTTTGCAAAGTGGGAGTGGGTACCTGTTAGAAATAGGTACACTTTCCCTGAAAGAAAAAAAGTTCCTAATCAGGGCTGTCTTTACCACTGGGCAAAAGGGACAGCTGCCCTGGGCCCAGTCATTGTTTTGGGGCCCAAAGCAGCTGAGCTGTCCCTTGAGCATGCACTGCACGCAAATAGTTAGTCCTCCCTGGGTCAGCTGATATCCTCCCATGGCTTCCACTACCATTTATATGCTGATGACACCCAAATCTATCTCTCTGCCCCTCAGCTTACCCCATCAATCTCCTGACGCATCCCTGATCTACTAACAGACATATCAGCCTGGATGTCAAACCAGTTCCTCAAACTGAATCTATCTAAAACTGGGCTCTTAATATTGTCAAGATCAATCAATCAGTCCGTCCCCACATGCCAGGGTTCTAGGGGTAACCTTAGACTCTGAACTGTCCTTTCAGGCCCACATACAATCCCTGTCCAAATCATGCCGCCTTAGCCTCCGCAACATTTCTAGAATACGCCCCTTTTTAACTAATGACACCACCAAGCTTCTAATTCACTCCCTGGTCATCTCTCACCTCGACTACTGCAACTCCCTCCTCATTGAATTACCTTTACATAGACTATCCCCCCTTCAGTCCATAATGAATGCCGCTGCAAGACTCATCCACCTTACCAACCATTCAGTGTCCTCCACCCCTCTCTGCCCATAGCTCCACTGGCTTCCACTCACCCAACAAATAAAATTCAAAGTACTAACAATAATTTATAAAGCCGTCCATAACTCTGCCCCCAGCTACATCACTAACTTAGTCCCAAAATACCAACCAAGCCGCTCTCTTCGGTCATCCCAAGACCTCCTGCTCTCGATCTCTCTTGTCACCTCCTCCCATGCTCGCCTCCAGGATTTCTCCAGAGCTTCTCCCATCCTTTGGAACTCCCTACCCCAATCTGTCCGACTGTCCCCTAATCTATCCATCTTTAGACGACCCCTGAAAACCCTTATCTTTAAAGAAGCCTATCCTGCTTCTAACTAACACTATTTTACTTCCTCCATCAGCTCATCCCCCCACAGCTATTACCTTTTGTATCAATTGACCCTCCTTTTTAGATTGTAAGCTCTAATGAGCAGGACCCTCTGATTCCTCTTGTACCAAATTGTAATGTAACTGTACTGTCTGCCCTCATGTTGTAAAGTGCTGTGCAAACTGTTGGCGCTATATAAAACCTGTATAATAATAATAATAATAGGTGGATTTGGCTATCACTCAGGAGATGAGGACCGAATTGAAGGAGAGTGACTGTCAGTCCCCGCCACAGTCACACCGACGCCTCCTCTCACCATGTCCACCAAGCCGTAGACCATCAGCCCGCTGTGCCTGTGCCTGGCGTTTGACATCCTCTGGACGTTATCAAGATGAGACTGCTGGGAAGCGGGGAGGGGTAATTCAGGGGTCTGTGGAGGTAGGAGAGAGGTCCTGTTTAATGATGGGGGTGGTATGGGGGAGGGGGTCCTGTGTAATTTTGAGGGTAGTATGGGTGAGGGGTCCTGTGTAATGATGGGGGTAGTGTAGGGGGGGAGGGTCCTGTGTAAAGATTGGGGTAGTATGTGGGAGGGGGTCCTGTGTAATAATGGAGGTAGTATGGGGTAGGGGTCCTGTGTAATGAAGGGGGTAGTATGGGGGAGGGGGTCCTGTTAAGTAATGGAGGTAGTATGGATGAGGGGGCTGTATAATGATGGAGGAGGGGTCCTGTGTAATGAAAGGGGTAGTATGGGGGAGGGGGTCCTGTGTAGTAATGAGGGTAGTATGGGGGAGGGATCCTGTATAATGATGGAGGTAGGGGGTATTGGGATAGTATGAGGGAGGGGGACCTGGGTAATGATGGGAGTAGTAGAGGGGGGGTCCTGTGTAATGATGGGGGTAGTAATGGGGGGGGGGTTCTGTGTAATGATGAAGGAGGACGGTCCTGTGTAATGTTGGGGGTAGTATGGGGGAGGGGGGTCTTGTGTAATGAGGAGGGTAGTATGGGGGAGAGGGGTCGTGTATTGATGGGAGTAGTATGGGGGGGGGGTCCTGCTTAATGATGGGGGTAGTAAGGGGAGGGGTTCTATGTAATGATGGAGGAAGGTCCTGTGCAATGTTGGGGGCAGTATGGGGGAGGGGGGTCTTGAGTAGTATGGGGGGGATCCTGTGCAATGATGGGGGTAGTATGGGGTAGGGAGGGGGGTCTTGTGTAATTAGGGGTGTAGTATGGGGGAGGGAGGTCCTGTGTATTGATGGGTGTAGTATGGGGGAGGGGGGTCCTGTGTAATGAAGGGAGTAGTATGGGGGGGGGGGGGGTCCTGTGTAATGATGAGGGTAGTATGAGGGAGGGATCCTGTATAATGGTGGAGGAGGGAGTCTTGTGTAATGATGGAGGAGGGGGTCCTGTGTAAAGATTGGGGTAGTATGGGGTAGGGGTCCTGTGTAATGAAGGGGGTAGTATGGGGGAGGGGGTCCTGTGAAGTAATGGAGGTAGTATGGTTGAGGGGGGGCTGTATAATGATGGAGGAGGGGTCCTGTGTAATGAAAGGGGTAGTATGGGGCAGGGGGGTCCTGTGTAATGATGGAGGAGGGGGTCCTGTGTAATGATGGGGGTAGTATCAGGGATGGGGTCATGTGTAATGATGGAATGATGGGGGTAGTATGGGGCGAGGTGTCCTGTGTAATGAAGGGAGTAGTATGGGGGGGTTCTTGTTTGTTTATTAATGAGGGTAGTATGGGGGAGGGGGTCCTGTGTAGTAATGAGGGTAGTATGGGGGAGGGATCCTGTATAATGATGGAGGTAGGGGGTATTGGGATAGTATGGGGGAGGGGGACCTGAATGGGGGGGGGGGGTCTTGTTTAATAATGGGGGTAGTATGGGGAGGAGGTCCTGTGTAATGATGGGAGTAGTATGGGGATGGGGGCCCTGTGTAATGATGGAGAAGGGAGTACTGTGTAATGATGGGAATAGTATGGGGAGGGGGTCCTGTGTAATAATGGGTTTAGTAGAAGGGAGGGGGGGGTCTTGTGTAATGATGGGAGTAGTATGGGGGGTCCTTTGTAATAATGGGGGGTTTCTTGAGATAAGTCTATGTGTGTGTGTTTGTTTTTTGGGATGTTGGAAAGAAGAGTGGAATTGCAATGGTGGTCCCAAGAAAATGTTTCCCTCGGGTCCAATCAGTATTAAAGACGGCCCTGCTCCTAATGATGACAGAGAAGGGGGGAAGGGGAGGAGGAGTGGAAATCCCCTTTTTAGGTGAAGTTCCCCTTTAAGGTCGCTGTTCAGGCACTTCCTGTTAAAGGCGGACATGCCCCCTTCTCTCTTCTCCCAATTGTGTGACGGCCGTATTTCTGTAAGGTGCCGGTATGTCAGACCCGGCTGTCCTTGTATATGTTATATTTGGGTGGATCTATATTATTGCAGACTTCTCTTAGTAGGACGGCCCGGGCTGTATAACCAAACACTGCAACAATTCAAGGTCTCAGACGGTGACTCATTAGAGCAATTAATATAATTTATTTAATGAAAGCACTAAGGTAAGCCTTGTCCGTGGCATTCCGGTGAATGCGGAATATAAAGCTGGGATTATAATGTTGGGCAGATCAACACGGAGTAATCAAAGTGTTTATTGATAGAATCCTCCAGCGTACCCGGGGGCTGTGTACACAATCTTCCTGGGGGAACCGTCCCCCCCCGCTGAATGTTAATAGAACCTTTCAATACTCTGAGTATTTACAACAAATTCCAGAGTTGTCTTACTTTACACTGGAATGTGTTCTGGGATTTTCTTAAAGGAGGACTCCAGGCAGATGCTTCCAGTCCAACGCACCATTAAAATTAAAGCTGCATATACAGTGGCTTGCGAAAGTATTCGGCCCCCTTGAACTTTTCAACCTTTTGCCACATTTCAGGCTTCAAACATAAAGATATAACATTTTTATTTTTTGTGAAGAATCACCAACAAGTGGGACACAATTGTGAAGTGGAAGGAAATCTTTTGGGTTTTTGAAACTTTTTTAACTAATAAAAAAATGAAAAGTGGGGCGTGCAAAATTATTCGGCCCCCTTGCGTTAATACTTTGTAGAGCCACCTTTTGCTCCGATTACAGCTGCAAGTCGCTTGGGGTATGTCTCTATCAGTTTTGCACATCGAGAGACTGAAATTCTTGCCCATTCTTCCTTGCAAAACAGCTCGAGCTCAGTGAGGTTGGATGGAGAGCGTTTGTGAACAGCAGTTTTCAGCTCTTTCCACAAATTCTCGATTGGATTCAGGTCTGGACTTTGACTTGGCCATTCTAACACCTGGATACGTTTATTTGTGAACCATTCCTTTGTAGATTTTGCTGTATGTTTGGGATCATTGTCTTGTTGGAAGATACATCTCCGTCCCAGTTTCAGGTCTTTTGCAGACGCCAACAGGTTTTCATCCAGAATGGTCCTGTATTTGGCTGCATCCATCTTCCCCTCAATTTTAACCATCTTCCCTGTCCCTGCTGAAGAAAAGCAGGCCCAAACCATGATGCTGCCACCACCATGTTTGACAGTGGGGATGGTGTGTTGAGTGTGATGAGCTGTGTTGCTTTTACGCCAAACATATCGTTTTGCATTGTGGCCAAAAAGTTCGATTTTGGTTTCATCGGACCAGAGCACCTTCTTCCACATGTTTGGTGTGTCTCCCAGGTGGCTTGTGGCAAACTTTAGACGAGACTTTTTATGGATATCTTTGAGAAATGGCTTTCTTCTTGCCACTCTTCCATAAAGGCCAGATTTGTGCAGTGTACAACTGATTGTTGTCCTATGGACAGACTCTCCCACCTCAGCTGTAGTTCTCTGCAGTTCATCCAGAGTGATCATGGGCCTCTTGGCTGCATCTCTGATCAGTCTTCTCCTTGTCTGAGCTGAAAGTTTAGAGGGACAGCCAGGTCTTGGTAGATTTGCAGTGGTCTGATACTCCTTCCATTTCAAAATGATCGCTTGCACAGTGCTCCTTGGGATGTTTAAAGCTTGGGAAATCTTTTTGTATCCAAATCCGGCTTTAAACTTCTCCACAACAGTATTACAGACCTGCCTGGTGTGTTCCTTGGTCTTCATGATGCTCTCTGCGCTTTCAACAGAACCCTGAGACTATCACAGAGCAGGTGCATTTATACAGATTACACACAGGTGGATTCTATTTATCACCATCAGTCATTTAGGACAACATTGGATCATTCAGAGATCCTCGCTGAACTTCTGGAGTGAGTTTGCTGCACTGAAAGTAAAGGGGGCAAATAATTTTGCACGCACCACTTTTCAGTTTTTTAATTGCTAAAAAAGTTTAAAATATCCAATAGATTTCGTTCCACTTCACAATTGTGTCCCACCTGTTGGTGATTGTTCACAAAAAATTAAAATTTTATATCTTTATGTTTGAAGCCTGAAATGTGGCAAAAGGTTGAAAAGTTCAAGGGGGCCGAATACATTCGCAAGCCACTGTATAAAAGCGACAAATAATCTGTAATCAATAATGCTAACCGTGTAAGTACCGGAATGTGACCTGGTATCCGCCTCTTGCAGTCCCTGCACAGTATGGCTCAAGTGTAAGAAGAAGCAGCAGAAGGAGCCAATCAGTTCATTCACTGATAATAAGCATTCTGATAGGAGGAGAGAGCAGAGCGACAGAGAGATGAGCTTTGGTGTGCTGCTTCTCCTTTCACTGTCCAGTCACAGGCTGGGGGCAGGTCCAGGGCAAGCTGGGTTCAGATGATGTGGGTTGAATGATACAGGCCTCAAACTTGGCAGCAAAAATGTACTGCAGGGGAAATTGTTGGATGGAAGGTGAATATTTCAGCAAAGGCTGATTATGTTACTTTATCTTTTTTAATGGGCTACAGCTAAATACACTGATGAAATGGATATGGGAGCCGTTTTAAGTGCTATGGGTCAGTCCATTCAGCTGCTGTATGTCACATAGCACAACCCTGTCTGGTAAGGCAGGAGACCTGACATTTCTTTTGCTGCATTTATGACATGTACAGGACTTGTCCATTCCCCAGCCTATGACGGGACAATGAAAAGAGAAGCAGAAAACTGATGGGGGTGGGGAGACGACGCCGTTACATTCCTTAACCTCTTGCTTACTGGCCACTTAAACCCCCTTCCTGCCCAGACCAATTTTCAGCTTTTAGCGCTGTCACCCTTTGAATGACAATTGCGCGGTCATACAACACTGTACCCAAATGATATTTTTATCATTTTTTTTCACACAAATAGAGCTTTCTTTTGGTGGTATTTGATCACTACTTGGGTTTTTATTTCTTGCTAAACAAACAAAAAAAGACAGAAATTTGTGAAAAAAAACAAACATGTTTCATAGTTTGTTATAACATTTTGCAAACCGGTAATGTTTCTCCTTCATTGATATTCGCTGATGAGGCTGCACTGATGGGCACTGATAAGGCGACACTGATGGGCACTGATGGGTGGCACTGATGGGCACAGATAAGGCGACACTGATGGGCACTACTGATGAGTGGCACTGATAGATGTCACTGATGGGCACTGATAGGTGGCACTGATGGGCACTGATAGGTGGCACTGATGGGCACTGATAGGTGGCACTGATAGACACTGATAGGTGGCACTGATGGGCACTGGTAGGTGGCACTGATAGACACTGGTGGGTGGCACTGATGGACACTGGTAGGTGGTATTAATAGGCAGCACTGGTGATGAGGCACTGATTAGTGACATTTATAGGTGGCACTGTGGACACTGATAGGTAACACTGTGGGCACTGATAGGTGACATTGTGGGCACTGATGGGTGGTACCGTGGGCACTGGTAGGCAGCACTGTTGTGCACTTGTAGGTGGCACACGTGGGCATAAAAGCCTCTGCAGAGGCTCTCCACGACCGGGACTAATGTCCCTCTCACAGCCGTCGGTGATCGGCTTTTTTTTTTCCGAGCGTGAGGAGAAAAAATAGCCGATTACCGGCTCTGTTTACATCACATGATCAACTGTCATTGGCTGACAGCTGATCAGGTGGTAAGGGGCTGGGATCGACCCCTTACTCTGATCTGTGATCAGCCGAGTCTCATAGACTCGCTCATCACAGAGCGCGCCGCGCGCGCCCTGCAGGGAATGTGCAGGCCACTCGAGTGTGGGAGGACGTCTATGGACGCCCTCCTGGAAAAGTGGGTCCACGCTGCAGCTGTCTTTTGGCTATAGCGCAGAGGATAAAGGAGAAGTACAGCCAAAGCCAGTTTGGCTGTACTTCCCCTGTGGATAACAGGAGTGCAGTTCTTTTTATTGAATACTACACCCTCTCTGTCAGCTTTAGAAGCCCTGAGATCTGAGATGCTGAAATAGACTAGGGAGTTACTGAGGACGGAGTGGTTAGCTGGAAAATGAATGTTAAATGTTAAAGCGATTGTAAACCTTCAAATAAAAAAAACAAACAAAAATGTTACACTTACCTGCTCTGTGTAATGATATTGCACAGAGCAGCGCAGATCCTTTTCTTCTGGGGTTTCCTGCCAACACTCCTGGCTCCTCCCCAAGTGTCCACCATAGCAAGCCAATTGCTATAGGGGCACTTGTGTGGGCTCACTCCCGAGCCAGCTCAGCCTTACTGGCACCCGCCGCTGTGTTTGAGTCAATGAGGAGGGAGAGAGCCACTGCTCTCGTTCACATTGCTGGATTGAGATCAGGCTCAGGGAAGTATAAGGCTGCTATCACACTACAGCCGCCCGAGCAGCGCTTTATTGCTATTCGGGTGGTAGCGGGACACTTTTAACCCCCAAGAAGGGGTTAAAGGCGCCCGTGTTGCGGCGCTTCCGAATCGTTTTTCAGCTGCCTCAGGAGCGCTGCCCATTCATTTGAATGGGCAGGGGCCGTGTGGGAGCGGTGTATATAGCACTCCTAAACCGCCCCATGGGGGTCCATGCTGAAGGTTTTCTACCTTTTCTAACCCATCAAAAGTTTGCTATAGGCCCCCATGATCCCTCGTGTCTCATGATTATTTTTGCATCAGATGTTCAGTTCATAAAATATTACTATCACACTGGTAGAAAATCATCTATTTCTGTAAATATAGTGATGATCATAGGTGTGCACAGCCTGTTGCATTAGGGTGTGCACCTCAAAGCTCAAAAACACGCACATTTATATATATACTGACGGTGTCAGTAGAGCAATAGATGGCGCCAGTAGTGCAGAGATTGGTGTCAGTAGGGCAGTGCATGGTGTCAGTAGTTTTTATTTTTATTATTTATTTATTTTTTACTATTTTATTTCCTTAATTATTTTTTTACCACCTTTTTAGAAGCCGGTATGGGGGCTTTACTGAAATATCATGGGTTTAAACAGCGGGGAATCTGCAGCACACAGGGTGATTAGGGTGTGCCCAGGCACCCCTGGCACACCCTGTGCGCACGCCTATGGTGATGATTTACGCAAAGCTTTTACTTGCATCTAAACTGCCTTTCCTCTGAAAAACGATCCACGTTCAGATCACTTTTGACATGCGGTGAGGAGGGGATGTGATGCTTCCTCACTGCCTGCACCAAAGTGCTACAGCTGCATGAATTGCGACAGGAGCGATAGTAGTTTTTGTTACAGGCGGGAACTTAACATTGCAAACGCAGCATGTAAACCTGAGCCTGTTGCCTTTGCAGCTTATGTGGGGACGGTTGGGAGGGGAGGGGGCACTGAAAAGGCAGCTCAACTGTGTATTTTTAACGCTCCCCAGCCACAAGTCTAAACAAACCCTTAATATGAACCTTTTGGTAACTTTACGATTATGTATGAATCATTTCCTGATGTGTCACAATATACAGCCACAGTATCATTACTTCAGCCCCGGAAGGATTTACCCCCTTAATGACCAGGCCATTTTTTGCTATACGACACTGCGTCCCTTTAACTGACAATTGCGCGATCGTGCGATGTTGTACCCAGACAAAATTGATGTAATTTTTTTTCCCCCAAAAATAGAGCTTTCTTTTGGTGGTATTTGATCACCTCTGCGGTTTTTATTTTTTGCGCTATAAACAAAAGATCGACAATTTTGAAAAAAAACCTACATTTTTTACATTCTGCTATAATACATATCCAAAACAAAAAAAAAAAGCCTGCTCTCCTCCTTTGTTCAGACTTGTCCTGAAATGCCCCTACCCCCCTATACAGCCTCTCACTTGGAAGACCAGTGTGCTGCTGTCTCTACTCCCCCAGCTCTCCAAGATCCTTATGCAGCTGAGAACAGAGGGTATGTTATCACTTATGTATTTATTGTGTTCTTCACAAGGTAAGAGAGGAAAGAAAATGTGGACAGGGGATATTACTGCGCTAACTCAATTAGTGAAGAAAAATGAACAGCTGCTACAAAAGAATGTGACAAAAATTCAATGCAAAAGATCAGTGAAAATGTAGTGCTAAAAATATAAAACAATAAACATTGAACAATATATCGAGTATTGTGTGTAAATAACAAAAACTTTGTGATAAAAATCAATCTCAAATATAATGAATATAAAACAGAAAATGTAGGCCTCAGCAGGCATGTAGAGCATCAGGGATAGTGTGTCCTCCAACCGAGATAAGGGGTATTACATTCTTACCGGAAATGGTGGAATGTCAGCGACAACGAGTCAATCAAGCGAGGATAGCCCGATCAACAGATTTCCAAAACGATCCAGGGAATCCAAAGAGCTCTAAGAATGAATCCAGGGAATCGGGCAGGTAACCGCGAGGCTGGAACTCAGATGTTAAGCAACCAGACCAGTAGAAGGACCCTGGTGAGACCAGTAGAGGGACCCTGGTGAGACCAGTAGAAGGACCTTGGTGGTTTCAGCAGACATCACCAGGTAACCGTGAGGCTGGAACTCAGATGTTAAGCAGCCAGACCAGTAGAAGGACCCTGGTGAGACCAGTAGAGGGACCCTGGTGAGACCAGTAGAAGGACCCTGGTGAGACCAGTAGAAGGACCCTGGTGGTGTCAGCAGACATCACCAGGTAACTGTGAGGCTGGAACTCAGATGTTAAGCAGTCAGACCAGTAGAAGGACCCTGGTGAGACCAGTAGAAGGACCCTGGTGGTGTCAGCAGACATCACCAGGTAACCGTGAGGCTGGAACTCAGATGTTAAGCAGCCAGACCAGTAGAAGGACCCTGGTGAGACCAGTAGAAGGACCCTAGTGATGTCAACAGACATCACCAGGGTCCTTCTACTGGTCTGGCTATTTAAAATCTGAGTTCCAGCCTCACGGTTACCTGCACGATTCCTTGGATTCGTTCTTGGAGCTCTTTGGATTCCCTGGAAAATCTGCTGATCGGGCTATCCTCGCTTGATTGACTCGTTGTCGCTGACATTCGAGTCCACTATTTCCGGTAAGAGTATATACCCCTTATCTCGGGTGGAGGACACACTATCCCTGATGCTCTACATGCCTGCTGAGGCCTTTGTACCCCACTTCTGAGCAACAACTTTTTGTGGTGGACTCTATATATGTTTACCATAGGATTGTTTCACCTTCGGGACTTTCTCACCTATGTTTCTACTCATTATATACATGTTCTGTTTTCTATTCACTGTAAGGGAGGAAAGAAGACTATCAGTGGGGGTTGGGGGTTTGGAAAAAATAGTTTGTGTCCGGAGTAATTGTATCCGATTCTTGGACCAATTTAAGCTTTTTTGTAGGTAAACAGTCTTCTCATTTTGGGTAGACCAGGCCATTTGTTGACATGAGTTGTCTGTTGAGCATCTTGCAGTGTATCCATTTTTTTTATTCCTTTCCAGGTCCAGGTTGTAAAATTCCCATGTTTACATTCCACACAAACGCAACAAATCTCATGTTAGCGACATAAACATTCTGTAACACGTTACGGACATTCACCCATCTGTCAACCATTTTCATCAACTGACACGGCCACCTTGCACTATTTTATGTTTATGCATTTCCCCCCTCGCACGTAGCCGCTGACGGGATGTACGCGGCGGAGGGTACGGCAGATATTCGGAGCCCGGCGATGTTCCAAGACAAAGTGACATTTGTAATGGTGAAAGTCGGCTAAGTGTTCCCAGATTTTATTTCGAGCCCCACATTGTTCATGTTCCTGAGGATATTGACATTTGAAATGAGTCAGGAATGTAAATAGATGGTAAAACAATTTGCTGCGAGGGTCCGCATTGGCGAGTAACAAAAACTTGTCTTATTTGCACCTGTGCGCTGTAGAAGCCGCCATTTTGTGTGGGGAAGCTGCAGTTGTTACTCCATTAGTCAGGTGTTCTTTACTCGTAATGCTGAAGTTTTGTTTGCTTATATTTGATCTTAGGTTCCTCCCCCTTTATCAATATGATAATGATATTTCTTTATCGTACATCACGGGACACAGAGCACCATAATAATGACTATGTGGGTTATACGCTTACCTTTAGGTGATTGGACACTGGCAACCAATAGCAAGACGGTTCCTCCCATATAACCCCTCCTATACCGGAAGTACCTCAGTTTTTTCGCCAGTGTCTTGAAGGTGATGGTCATGGCTGTTGAAGCTCTTCAAATTTCTTCAAAAATGTCCCACTGAGGACGTTATAATCGGATCCATTCGGATGGCTTAACAAAGCTAAAGTGGATGGTACCCGAACCTCGGTTCAAGAACGAGGTATTGCTTGTAATGTGTCCTATATAGGCGCTGGACCCTTGTTAAGTTGGTATTCCTGGTCAATCTTGCCCAAGGTAAACCAGAAAGGGTGCTTTACAGGTCCAGGGGTGTGGACCCCAATATATGGGGGACCCGGTCCCTGAAGGTCCTTAGAGGCGCTACCAGCCGTGATGGGGGAAGAGTGGGCCTGGTAAGACAGGCCCTGCTGCTTGGGATGGTGAGTACTCCCTTTGGGATTTCTTTATATATGTATTTCCCTTTGAAACTGCTGGTAAACCTTAAGCCTGTGTCTGGGATTACAGATGGCCGGTTTTGGCGCGCATTTTTGAGTACTGGCGTGCGTGTGTGTGCACCCCTGTTGTGCGCGTGCGCCGCTGCTGTGCGCATCGCGGATGCGCCACGTGCATCAGGATGGCACATGTGCGGTGGGCATGCCGATCGCTGATGCGCGCGCTCACTCTCAAGCAAAAGCTTTATAAGGATGGAGTTCCTGGCGTGCGCGTGGACAGCACAGAGCGGTATTTGGGCACGTGAGTCTGGTGGTCTTGGACACAGTGGTGACATATCTTAACTAGGGATGGGCTCAGGCGTATTCGGGATCGTAGTCCCAACCCACCTGCCTGATCCCGCCAGGAACCTGACACTGCACACCGCCAATCATAGGCAGGGAGACATTTGTGCAGCTGCGGACCAGGAAATGCCTCACGGCCTATGATTGGCGGTGTGCAGTGACTGCTTCCTGGCGGGATCGGGCAGGTGGGTTGGGACTACGATCTGAACTCGCCTGAGCCCATCACTAATCCTAACACCTTCGTGCCTGAGGGTAAAACAAATCTAGATGCCTAAGCACAATTTTGCGACTTTGACACGTGTAAAACCGTACATATCACAGCTACCTTGTTTATCCAGATGGATTTCAGGACAAATTGGGCTTTCATTTGGTGGTAAATGGTAATAGATATCTCCTGATTTTTTTTTTAGTAAAAAAGATATTAAAAACAATATATATTTGTTAAAATGTACCTGTATATTTCTTGCTACTACCATAACCTATCACCAACTAACAACCCAAATTAAATTCTCCTGCTCCTGACAATTGCAGCAATACCACATATGTCAGTGGTGTCACTAAAGTTGTGTCACCTGGTGCAGTAAAACATGGTGACCCCCCCCCCCCCCCCAGGGGCACTAAGCACTCCTGTAGCAGATGATGAAGTCTGAACAGGGGGGTCCAGCGCTGGTATCATCCGCAAGAAACTTTATTGGAGACTGCTCAGACAGAACATGGTGCTGCCATGGTGTTGTCTCTCAGCAGTCTCCAATAAAGTTTCTTATATAATTATAAGCAGATGTCCAGAGCATTCCCCCCCCCCTTATATCAGATATCAAGAGTCCCCCCCCCCCCCCCCCCCCCCCCCCACCATCAGAAGTCAAGAGTCCCCCACCCTCCACAGTGCACCCCCATTACCTTGTGCTGCTGCAAGGTAGAAGCTGGGGTTGGAAATTGGAAGCAGAAAGTGCAGGGTCTGGAGGAGGACCAGAGAAGGGATGGAGTCAACTGCCGGAGTATGCTGAATGCTGAGAACAGAAGAGACGGAGACAAGGGGGGGGCAGCAGCTGCACAGAGATGCGCAGGATCTGTAGGATGAGTTCTGTCCTCCTCTCTGCTGCCAACTGCTGAGATTGGGGTGGAGGGGCAGAGATGAGCTGCACGGAGAAGCACAGGATCTGCCAGAGGAGTTCTGTCCTCCTCCCTGCTGCCAACTGCTGATACAAGGTAGGGGCAGAGACGTAGAGGGTGCTGCAGCTGAAGGAGAGGTGCAAGGGCCGCATGAAATGTCCTGATGGGTCAGATTGGGGCCTTGTATTTGACACATGTGCCTTAGACCAGTGGTCATCAACTCTGTCCTCAGGACCCGTTAACAGGCCAGGTTTGCAAGATAACTGAAATACATGACAGGTGATATCATTTGATGCTCAGTGATTGCAGTATTCTAAGTCTGCATCTCCCCCAAAATAATACATAAAACCTGGCCTGTTAGTGGGCCCTGAGGACAGGGTTGATGAGCACTGGCGTAGACTGTCTACTGACATGCAGGAAGTGCTGAGTAGACAAAGCTGTAATGAAGAAGACATCCGGGGTCTCCATGAGCTGGTGAAGGGTCCACCTAAAGTGTTGTGGGGGATTTCTTGTTTCTGCAGCTTTTTTTGCAGTTTTTTTCCTTTCTGTGCACATGCTTCATTAAAGGCAGAGCAGTGTAAAAAAATTAAACTTTTTATAGACTGCTCCTGGCGAATATTAAAAATTAGCAATGTTTAGCTCATTAAATGTGATCTATATAAAGATTGGTTCGTGTGGGGAGTTGACTACCTGCCAATTGGCGGTGCTAAATGAAAGAAAACATTTTTCACTTTCAAGCTGTTGCGAGGGAACCCAGTTCTGTGCCGGGGGGCACTAAGGTGCTGAAGACTTTTCCAACCTTACCAGCAGTACAATGGGTTACTGTTTACCCAGACACTAAAGGAGGTCTCATTGATGTGTTATGTAAGAGGTTTTCAATGTAAAGATCCTTTGTAATCCTATTTCTGCCTGATAATGAAATTATGGGCCAAAATCAATAATGACATATATGATGCTGCCTGATGCTACCATTAGAGGGTGTGTAAACCCCCAAATCTTACTGTACAATGTTTAACCACTTGCCGACCGCTGCACGCCGATATACGTTGGCACAATGGCAGAGGTGGGCGTACCTGTACGTCCCCTTTAATTTGCGGGGCTAGCGGGCGCGTGACCATGCCCGCGGGACTCAATGTCCGCCGGTCTCCCGGCGATCGTGTCACGGAGCCGCAGAACGGGGAGATGCCAACGATTGGCTAATTCCAAAGCGAGATCTGGTGGGGTTTCCTAGGTATTTAGGGAGGTGACGCAGCATGCCGCCCGTGCCCCTGGACGACGTGACCTATCGCGAAACGCCACGTAGGGCGGAGCGATGCGCTGATGTCACCTCGTGTTTCTACTGATCGTTCAGCAGGACGGGTTGGTCTGTGCGCTACCGGCCGGCGCACCAGACAACAAGGCTTGCTATTCTGTTTCTTTAATGTAAGTGTATTACTTTTTTATCTTTATTAAACAAGAAGATTTTACACTATGGAGCGTTTATTTTTCTTTCCACCATGTATATCCATCCTTGACCCCACAATGGTATGAGGAGAACATTGCATGTTAGAAGCCCTATTGAGGATATTTGGAGATCGTAGCATCATCCTCACTTCACTGTTGATCCATTTTGATGTGCCCTACGAGTTTTCTCTATATACAGGCTTCCCATGATCCTCTGTAGTGGGGGATAGTGTGCCTCTGGTAAGCAGTGTTTATGTTATACAGGAGAATTGCTGCTGTCTTTCACGCATTTATTTATTGATTTGTCAATTTTTAATGGGTTATAGTTTTATTACTTACCGTAGCACAGTTTGAGTTTTCTTCTTTTTCCTTTTTCCTTTTTCTTTTTCATGTAAACAAGGCATTTCCCCGTTCTGCCTTGTGACATGACAGAGATCACCGCTCCCTGTGATCGGGAGCAGTGATCGCTGTCATGTCAGTGATAGCCCACCCCCCCCCCACAGTTAGAATCACTCCCTAGGACACACTTAACCCCTTGATCGCCCCCTAGTGTTTAACCCCTTCCCTGCCAGTGTCATTTACACAGTAATCAGTGAATTTTTATAGCACTGATCGCTGTATAAATGTGAATGGTCCCAAAATAGTGTCAAAAGTGTCCGATGTGTCCGCCATAATGTCGCAGTCACGCTAAAAATCGCAGATCGCCGCCATTACTAATTAAAAAGAAATGAATAATAAAAATGCCATAAAACAATCCCCTATTTTGTAGATGCTATAACTTTTGAGCAAACCAATCAATATACGCTTATTGAGATTTTTTTTTTTTTTTTTACCAAAAATATATAGAAGAATACATATCGGCCTAAACTGAGGAAAAAATTATTTTTTTATATATTCTTGGGAGATATTTATTATAGCAAAAAGTAAAAAAAATTGCGTTTTTTTTTTTCAAAATTGTCGCTATATTTTTGTTTATAGCGCAAAAAATAAAAACTGCAGAGGTGATCAAATACCACCAAAAGAAAGCTCTATTTGTGGGAAAAAAAGGACGTAAATTTTGTTTGGGTACAACGTCGCACGACCGCGCAATTGTCAGTTAAAGCGACGCAGTGCCGAATCGCAAAAAGTCCTCTGGTCAGGAAGAGGGGAAAGTCTTCTGGGGCTGAAGCGGTTAACCTCATACTTCACTGTATACAGTTTTCTTAAAGTGGTTCTAAAGGTAGAAGGCGTTGTTTCTTAATTTAATGCATTCTATGCATTAAAGCAAAAAAAAAACGTTCTGCATGCAGCACCCCCTTCCCAGTGTCCCCCTTATACTTACCTGAGCCTGATCTCGATCCAGTGATGTGCACAAGAGCAGCGTCTCTCTTGGCTCTCTCTCTTCTCTTCACTGGACAGAGAGGTAGCAGCTTGAGCCATTGGCTTATGCCGCTGTCAATCATAGCTGGTGAGAAGAGAGAGGATGGCGGGGGGGCGAACTGCACACTGTGTGTCTATGGACACACCGAGCCGGTGGATCAGGGAGGAGCACGCACATGTGCCCCCAGAGCAAATTGCTTGCTATGGGGGCACTTGGCAGGGGGGAGTTGCCAGGAGCACTGACAGGGGGGACTCAAGAAGGGGTTAAGGGGGCTAAGCCACTGACTTACAATCAACAGCAGCGTTGTCAGCCTGCCATGTACATTCCTGACAGCCCACCTGCCAACTATGAGGCAGTGGCTTGGCTCTATCAGAAGGAATATGATCATTTAAAGCAGAGTTCCAACTGTCTAAAATTAATTTTTTTTTGGATGAATATAATTTTTTTAAAACTCTGTATCACTCACGTTTTAGGGATCGATGGCCGCTCGATTGCCGATTTCCCATCGTACGATATCTTATATTCTTCTCTCCTGGCCGTTTTCATTTTGCTTGTGGGCATGTGAAGCCCACAAGCATCCTGTTCCGGGATACGGTGCCCGTTCTCTGCATGCGCATTGTGTCATTTTGTGTTCTGACAAGAAATGCCCCCTGTCGAATAATGCCCGCCCTGTATTGCGCATGCGCGGTGCTTGCGTAGTATGGAGCTTTCGGCGGCTCTGTACTGTGCAAGCGCTGCGCATGCGTAATACCGGGCGAGCATTATTTCACCGGGGGGGCATTTTTCGTCAGGACACCGTCAACTAATCCGGTTGCCATCTCAACGGGTGGCGTCGTCTGAAGTGCCCGCCCCGTTGTGATGGCAACGAAGCCCTCGGCGTTTCCCACGGACTCCTGGGAAATGATGACACACATCTCCCAGGAGCAGTAGCAAGCGGAGGCGCCGAGGGAAGTGGTGATGAAGGAGGCAGATTTCGATGGACCACATAGCAACAGGCATAAAAAGGTAAGTAAAAAAATTTTTTCTCCAAATGTTTTTTTTCTTAATTTATTTCATGCACATTAATGAAATTTTTTTTTTGGTGGAACTCCACTTTATGTTGTATCTCGGCACTCTGCTCCCCTCACTTTCATGCTCTGCATTTGTATTAGAGATTAGAAGGCTTGCAAGGCTTTCATATCACTGCTGGGAGGAAGGAGAAGGGTAAGCTGAGCCAAGTCACTGCTGGGAGGGTGGAGACATGATGATGAGTCACTGCTGGGAGGGTGGAGACATGATGATGAGTCACTGCTGGGAGGGAGGAGACAGGATAATGAGTCACTGCTGGGAGGGAGGAGACATGACGATGAGTCACTGCTGGGAAGGAGGAGACATGATGAACAGTCACTGCTGGGAGGGAGGAGACATGATGGTGAGTCACTGCTGGGAGGGAGGAGACATGATGATGAGTCACTGCTTGGAGGGAGGAGACATGATGATGAGTCACTGCAGGGAGGGAGGAGACATGATGATGAGTCACTGCAGGGAGGGAGGAGACATGATGATAGGTCACTGCTGGGTAGAAGGGAGCAGGGTGAGCTACTGCTAGGAGGGGAGGCAGGATGAAGCTGTGGTGTCACTGCTGAGAGGCAGGGGAAGCTGAGCTGTTGAATTAGTCCTGGAAGGAAAGAGCTGCTAAATCTTTGCTGGTAGGGGAACCTGAGCTGCTGAGTTACTGTGGATGAGGGGGGCAGGGTGAGAGGAGTGCAGGTGTAGCTGAGCCACCGCTGGAAGTAGGATCAGGGTAAGAAGAGCTCCTGAGACTCTACTGGGAAAAGAGGCAGGTAAAGCTGAGCTGCTGAGTCACCATTGGGGAGGGGCAAGGAAAGCTGAGCTGCCCAGTCACTGCTGGGAGGAAGGAGCAAGAGAAGCTGAGCTGCTGAGTCACTGTTGGGAGGAAGGAGCAAGGGAAGCTGAGCTGCTGAGTCACTGTTGGGAGGAAGGAGCAAGGGAAGCTGAGCTGCTGAGTCACTGTTGTTAGGAAGGAGCAAGGGAAGCTGAGCTGCTGAGTCACTGTTGTTAGGAAGGAGCAAGGGAAGCTGAGCTGCTGAGTCACTGTTGGGAGAAAGGAGCAAGGGAAGCTGAGCTGCTGAGTCACTGCTGAGAGGAAGGAGCAAGGGAAGCTGAGCCACTGAGTCACTGTTGGGAAGAAGGAGCAAGGGAAGCTGAGCCACTGAGTCACTGTTGGGAAGAAGGAGCAAGGGAAGCTGAGCCGCTGAGTCACTGCTGGGAGGAAGGAGCAAGGGAAGCTGAGCTGCTGAGTCACTGTTGGGAAGAAGGAGCAAGGGAAGCTGAGCCGCTGAGTCACTGCTGGGAGGAAGGAGCAAGGGAAGCTGAGCCGCTGAGTCACTGTTGGGAAGAAGGAGCAAGGGAAGCTGAGCTGCTGAATCACTGTTGGGAGGAAGGAGCAAGGGAAGCTGAGCTGCTGAGTCTTTGCTGGGAGGGGAAGCTGAGTTGAATCACTCATTGGGAAAGGGCAGGGGGGTCAGGGGAAGCTGAGCTGTTGAGTTAACAAGAGTGAGGGAGGGAGAACAGGATTAGCTCAGTTGCTGAAAATTAAAGTGCTATAAATTTGAAGGAAGAATTGCTCCACAATGCCTGCAGCTACAGAAGTCAGCGAGGGCTCGTTTTAAAGCTAATTTACAGCTTTTTAGTAATAAACTTTTTGAACTCCATAGCCTGGAGTGGACGCAGTTGCACTTTAAAGCTAAGGAACATTTTCCATCAATAGACACTCAATAACCCAAACTATATGTAGTAACCTCGCTTAGGACTATAGCTAAACCTTGCTTTTTTCTGAAGGGGGAAATACCCTGTATTACCAAAAGTATTGGGACACCTGCCTTTACACACACATGAACTTTAATGGCATCCCAGTCTTAGTCCGTAGGGTTCAATATTGAGTTGGCCCACCCTTTGCAGCTATAACAGCTTCAACTCAACTCAAGCGAGTTTGGGGTGGAGGAACTTGACTGCCTTGCACAGAGTCCCGACCTTAACCCGATAGAACACCTTTGGAATGAATTATAGTGGAGACTGTGAGCCAGGCCTTCTCATCCACATCAGTGCCTGACCTCACAAATGCACTTCTGGAAGAATGGTCAAACATTCCCATAGACACACTCCTAAACCTTGTGGACGGCCTTCCCAGAAGAGTTGAAGCTGTTATAGCTGCAAAGGGTGGAGCCAACTCAATATTGAACCCTACAGACTAAGACTGGGATGCCATTAAAGTTCATGTAGTTCATGTTCAGTGCATGTAAAGGCAGGCGTCCCAATACGTTTGGTAATAAAGTGTATGTCAGAAAAATATTTGTGGTAGTTTTCCCCTTTAAAAATTTTTTTTTTCCATGATTGTCACAAAGGCAAAGAAGTGGTACCAGAAATGACAATGGAGCTCTGGGGTTTTATTTCATCCCTTAGAAAGTGGAGAAGTTGTTTCATGTCACACTTTTCAAAAGAACATTTGAGTTTTGAACATGAAGAAAGTAGAAAAAAAAAAAAAAAAGTCTCATTCCCAGGCAGATCAGAGGAGCTGCCTCCGTGATTTATATAGACGCTACTTTATACCTCATCAACGCAGCCCAGTTCTTGGCCGCTGACCAGCACGAGGCTGGAGAGACGCAGCCACCGCAGAGAGACGGCTCAAAGGTGGCACAAGTGTCTATTGATTCAAGAGCTCTGTTTGGATTTACAGTCAGATTATTTGAGAAACAGCTGCCATCTGACCGCTCAGAATTATTTCCAGATTTTTACATGTTGAAAGTCGAGTCAGAAACATTTCCTCTTTTTTTTTCTCCTATAAATATAGTTAAAATGAGTAAGTGGATTTGTGGTTTATAACACTGGCACAAGTTTGTGTAACCTGCATCTGAAAACAGCTGTTTTATCTTTCCAAAATATGTATTCATATATGTCAGACTTCATATTCGAAGGGTATTATGCCCATCCTTCCTGGGTATGGGCGAGCATGTGACTTACTCACTCTGGAGAAGGTTTTCGTCCAGGATATCCCTGTACTTGGCGGCATTCATCTTTCCCTCGATTGCAACCAGTCGTCCTGTCCCTACAGCTGAAAAACACCCCCACAGCATGATGCTGCCACCACCATGCTTCACTGTTGGGACTGTATTGGACAGGTGATGAGCAGTGCCTGGTTTTCTCCACACATACCGCTTAGAATTAAGGTCAAAAAGTTCTATCTTGGTCTCATCAGACCAGAGAATCTTATTTCTCACCATCTTGGAGTCCTTCAGGTGTTTTTTTTAGCAAACTCCATGCGGGCTTTCATGTGTCTTGCACTGAGGAGAGGCTTCCGTCGGGCCACTCTGCCATAAAGCCCCGACTGGTGGAGGGCTGCAGTGATGGTTGACTTTCTACAACTTTCTCCCATCTCCCGACTGCATCTCTGGAGCTCAGCCACAGTGATCTTTGGGTTCTTCTTTACCTCTCTCACCAAGGCTCTTCTCCCCTGATAGCTCAGTTTGGCCGGACGGCCAGCTCTAGGATTATGGAGGCCACTGTGCTCTTAGGAACCTTAAGTGCAGCAGAAATGTATTTGTAACCTTGGCCAGATCTGTGCCTTGCCACAATTCGGTCTTTGAGCTCTTCAGGCAGTTCCTTTGACCTCATGATTCTCATTTGCTCTGACATGCACTGTGAGCTGTAAGGTCTTATATAGACAGGTGTGTGGCTTTCCTAATCAAGTCCAATCAGTATAATCAAACACAGCTGGACTCAAATGAAAGGTGTAGAACCATCTCAAGGATGATCAGAAGAAATGGACAGCACCTGAGTTAAATATATGAGTTTCACAGCAAAGGGTCTGAATACTTAGGACCATGTGATATTTCAGTTTTTCTTTTTTAATAAATCTGCAAAAATGTCAACAATTCTGTGTTTTTCTGTCAATATGGGGTGCTGTGTGTACATTAATGAGGAAAAAGATTAACTCAAATGATTTTAGCAAATGGCTGCAATATAACAAAGAGTGAAAAATTTAAGGGGGTCTGAATACTTTTTCTAAGTCATTTTCTAGCAAAAATAATGATTTTACCTTGAAACCAACAAGTGTCAGAAAAAGGTTTAGTCTTTAGGTGGTTAAACTTCCCTCATTTACAGAGCGAAGTTCATTCCTTTGATCCAAAGTACAAAATGTTACAATGTTTATAGTTAGCTCAGCGGCTGAGGAATGTTGTGAAACTTGGCAGACTGGCTGTTTTTTATTTTATTTTTTTGATCGCGAGGGGGAAAGAATCGCAATCTCGATTCTTAATAATTAATCATGCAGCTCTACTATACATTGATATAAAAAAACTTCTGCCCCCACCCATGCCTCATCTCAATCCAGCGAACTGCATGAGAGCAGCGTCTCTCCTGGGTCACTCTCTTCTCATTGGCTCCTGCTGCCGTCACTCCTAGCCAGCGAGCCAATGAGAAGAGAGCGGGGGGTGAGACAGAGCAGCGCTGTGTGTGTTAATTAACACAGAGTGGCTCAGGAGCGAGCCTGCTCGGGTGCCCCGTTATCAAGAGGCTTGCTATTTAGGGCATTCGGCAGGGGGGAGGAGCCAGGACCGCCGGCGGAGGACCCAAAAAGATGAGGATTGGAGCTGCTTTTTTTTAATTACAACCTTTAGAATCACTTTAAAGTGATTACAAAGGCTGTTGTTTTTTTCCTATAAAAATAATAAACATGTTATACTTCCCTGCTTGTTTGCAGTGGATTTGTACAGAGTAGCCCCGAGCCTCCTCTTCTCAGGTCCCCTCTTCTGTGATCCGGGCCCCAATACATGGTGATCTATGTATATTTCATTATCTCCTTCTATTTTATATTTGTAATATTAAATTTATACATTTTTATCTTATCTACTCTACTACTGTTTTGCTTGGTGTGACCTTTGCCTTTAAAGTCCTGGAGGAATTTCTTGTTTTTTGTTTTTTTGTTTCGTTATTTACTAAAACTGGAGAGTGCAAAATCTGGTGCAGCTCTGCAGAGAAACCAATCAGCTTCCAGGTTTTACAACTCTAGTGTATGGAGAGGAACCTGGGGGCACCTGATGTAAGGGAGGGACTGTGATGTGTGAAGGGATTCTGATTGGGACACTAGATGTAAAGGGGAACTCTGATTGGGACACCAGATGTAAGGGGGTACTCTGATGGGGACACTAGATGTAAGGGAGTACTCTGATGGGGACACTAGATGTAAAGAGGAACTCTGATATGGACACTAGATGTAAAGGGGTACTCTGATGGGGACACTAGATGTAAAGGGGAACTCTGATATGGACACTAGATGTAAGGGAGTACTCTGATGGGGACACTAGATGTAAAGGGGAACTCTGATGGGGACACTAGATGTAAGGGTGGTCTCTGATGGGGACACCAGATGTAAGGAGGGACTATGACGGGGGCACCACATGTAAGGGGGTACTCTGACAGGGCACCAGATGTAAGGGGGTACTCTGACAGGGCACCAGATGTAAGGGGGGACTCTTGACGGGGGCACCAGATGTAAGGGGGTACTTTGACAGGGCACCAGATGTAAGGGGGGACTCTGACTGGGACACCAGATGTAAGGGGGTACTTTGACAGGGCACCAGATGTAAGGGGGGACTCTGACAGGGCACCAGATGTAAGGGGGGACTCTTGACGGGGGCACCAGATGTAAGGGGGTACTTTGACAGGGCACCAGATGTAAGGGGGGACTCTGACTGGGACACCAGATGTAAGGGGGTACTTTGACAGGGCACCAGATGTAAGGGGGGACTCTGACTGGGACACCAGATGTAAGGGGGGACTCTGAAGGGGACACCAGATGTAAGAAGGGACTCTGAAGGGGACACCAGATGTAAGGAGGGACTCTGACGCGGACACCAGATGTAAGGGAGCGCTCTGATGGGGACACCAGATGTAAGGGGGAACTCTGACGGGGACACCAAATGTAAGGGGGGACTCTGACGCGGACACCAGATGTAAGGGAGCGCTCTGATGGGGACAGCAGATGAAGGGGGGACTCTGACGGTGACACTAGATGTAAGGGGGGACTCTGATGGGGACACCAGATGTAAGGGGGGACTCTGATGGGGAAACCTGATGTAAGGGGGGACTCTAATGGGGACACCTGATGTATAGTGGTTTTATTTTCTTTTTCTTGAAATATGTGATTGGCCTACTTTTATATTTTTATTAAAGAGCAATTTGGACCTCGGCTGGAAGAAATTTTCAGTGGCATTCTTGCGTTACAGGAATGTGCGCAGACTTGTGTGCATCCCTGCAATACACAAACACACACACAGCCCTTTTGTTGGTGTACAGCGGTGCCAATAAGTCTTAATGACACAACCACACACCTTGCTTTTGCATTCATTCACCTGCCTTTTGGTGCAGCGCAATTTATATAAAAAAAAAAGGTTATACAGGTTTTACATCTATTTGCACTACATTTTGTCTTTCATTTGTTTTGTATACTACTATAGTATATAAAAAAAAAAAATGCAGCGCACCGCTAAAGTGTTGAGGTTTGGCTTGGGAAAAAAAAGGTGGCAACCCTACACTGGGTGGAAGTTGTTAGTTTCCTATATAAGCTCTAACGAGCAGGGCCCTCTGATCCCTCCTGTATTGATTTGTATTGTACATGTACTGTCTGCTCTCATGTTGTAAAGTGCTGTGCAAACTGTTGGCGCAATATAAATCCTGTATAATAATAATAATAATAAAGGTGGTTAATGAGTGTCAGGTGTGCAGGCTAGAGTGGTAATGCTGCAATGCCAAAAGCTAACCATAGATGGGGATAGTAAGCAATTCCAGCAACGTAAAAATCTCCTTTACATTCTGGGCGGCCATACGCAACCTGTGACCTAAGCCTAGCTGGTCTCATTTGCATATGTATGTCCTTGCAATGGAGACAAGCGCAGGAAAATAAGGTTGGACGTGAAGCGCTTAGCCTAGCCTACAGGTTGGTGAGAAGCGGACTGGTTCTCCTTTAATATAGGTGGGACAGGCAGACTGCAATCATTTGTTTTGTTGATTTAAACACATTACGGCGGATCACCTTACGCATTGCCCAGGCAGCGATAAAATAAACCATGCAAACAGCAATTCTTTTCTGCTTACAGTAACATTCCACTTAATTGACTGACGCAGACAGTTCTCCATGAGCCAGCCCATACACATACAGTCCTAGAGGATACATTTTTGGTGGTCTGTAGGGTTTTTTTTTTTTTCTTTATAATTGCTTCCACCTGAAGAACTGAAATTAAAAAAAAAAAAAAAAAAAAAAAGTTACAGGAAGTCTTTCAAATAATACAGTTCATAATTGGCAGTAATGAAGTGTACAGCTCACAAAATCGCATCGTACTTGACTTACTTGACCACAAGGAAGCCATCCTGAGTATGAATAGGGAGCGGATACATTAGGTTTCCCGTGCCATTCTTTCACTCTCCAGTTCCTGCATTCACCAGGGACCGTTGTTAATTAACTCGCGTTTTGCGTCCGTACCCTTGGAAAAACAAATATATTGAAATTTTTGGCTTTTTCTAAAGGTTTTTTATTCCAAGAACGTATTTTGTTTGGCCATTTGAAAGAATCTTCAAACAGGTTGTTTAATATGTGTTGCGGGTGGTCTGGAGTGTGGCAAGTCGTAGTGCCGATTTTTTATTAAAGCTTCGTACATTCGTAAAAAATTTATAGAGTTCTTTTTAACAAGAATCTGTAGACCTTTTTATGGATAATATCAACACACGCTATATTCTCTGTGGCCTCATTTGAAATCTTTAATGGATATTCAATATTCTCTGTATCTTTACTTGATTCTGTGTATTTTCTGTATGTTTAATTATCTGGTTCCCACCCACAATCTGTAGATTGACATCCATCAGCAGGATGCCCCATGGTGGGGGACAGCTATGAGATCGTGCCACTCTGTCTTTACTAACACCTAGGAGCCAATCGGCAAGGTTCTTGATTAGCTGTGCCGGTGGTCTCTAAACTGAGGCCAGTTGGTCAGATGTGGCCATTTATCCAGCTCTTTGGGCTCTCCTTCTACTGATACAATGCACCATTCCTTCACTGGCACCAAAAATGGACCAATATTTATCCCACTGACACCAATAATGGGCCACTATTTATCCTACTCACACCAATAATGGGCCACTATTTATTCCACTGACACCAATAATGGGCCACTATTTATCCTACTGACACCAATAATGGGCCACTATTTATCCTACTGAGACCAATAATGGAGCACTATTTATCCCACTGCCACCAATAATGGGCCACTATTTATCCTACTGACACCAATAATGGGCCACTATTTAGCCTACTGACACCAATAATGGGCCACTATTTATCCTACTGACACCAATAATGGGCCACTATTTATCACACTGCCACCAATAATGGGCCACTATTTATCCTATTGCCACCAATAATGGGCCACTAGTTATCTTACTGATACCAATGATAGGGTACTATTCCTTCAACTGACACCAATGATGGGGCACTATTCCATCCACTGACACCAACAATGGGACACTATTCCTTCCACTTGCATCAACAATGGAGCACTATTCCTTCTACTGACACCAATGATGAAGCACTATTTTTTCAGCTGACACCAATAATGGGGCACTATTCCTTCCACTGAGACCAATGATGGGGCAGTATTCCTTCCACTGACACCAACGATGGAGCACTATTCCTTCCACTTGCATCAACAATGGAACACTATTCCTTCTACTGACACCAATGATGAAGCACTATTTTTTCAGCTGACACCAATAATGGGGCACTATTCCTTCCACTGAGACCAATGATGGGGCAGTATTCCTTCAACTGACACCAATGATGGGGCACTATTCTTTCAACTGACACCAATAATGGGGCACTATTGTTTCCACTGACACCAATAATGGGGCAATATTCCTTCCACTGACACCAACGATGGGGCACTATTGCTTGCACTGACACCAATAAATGGGGCACTATTTCTCCTTCTGCTGACCACAGATTCTATGTAATTTTATTTACCTGCAGTGTTCACCAAACCTGAAACATTGTTTATTCCCACTGATGCTGGGGCAATAATGCTAGAATTAGGTCTCGTCCAGTAGGGATGTCATTTTTGGGAGTCACAATTGATACTGACTAGAAAAATTATTTTAAAAAATGTTTAGAAATTAGTTTTGTGGGCCTATATTAAAAAATCTGAGCGAAATATTGTGCCAATAAAAAAAAAAAAAAACAATTTGTGTCCAGGTTATGGAAATCCTGATACTGATTCATTCTTGACAAGCAAAAAAAAAAAAAAAAAAACTTTAAACCATTCCTACACTGACCTCTGTTGCTGTAGGCACTGGGGAGTTATTCATTCTAAAGGTTTCAAGCAAAAAGTACTTTAATTCTATCTCGTCAGCTTTGCTCCCTCTCCCAGCCTATCGGCCTTCAAATCTTTATTTATTCGATTTTGTGAGCTGTACACTTCATTACTTGGTAATTGGCGCACATGGGGCATGCAGTTGGCACGTCAGGCTGCAGTCTGGCTCTCCAGTGTGCTGTTGGCACGGGGCAGCTTCTTACAATTCTAATTAAACACACCTGACTGACAGCCATACCCTACTTCCCTGAATCCATTCCAGCTGGAGAAATTCTTACCTTTGTCCTTGTTCTTCACTGACTTCAGAATGTATCCCCATTGGGTCCTCTTCATCCTGCACAGTTGCTCTGTGATACCATTCATTGCCAAACTCTGCAAGACCATTGGAGGCCACCTTGAGTACAGCTTCCCATAGGAATGAATGGGGGCCACAAAACATATGTGCTGGCAAACAGGACCCACCCAATAGTGACACGTTTTAAAGCAAGGCTGTGAAGCACCGGGTGGGGCTCCATATTTTTGGTAAGTAATATACAGTGGAACCTTGGTTAACGAGTAACGCGGTTAACGAGCGTTTTGAAAGACGAGCAACTTTTTTTTTTTAGATTCTGACTCGGTTTCCGAGTGTCTTGCAAAACGAGCAGAATTCAAGCTAATGGGGTGTGGAGTACCGCATTTGGCCAGAGGTGCGGGGGTACCGGGGACACTCAGAACGGTTCGGAGCCATTCGGAAATACTCGGAAACACTAGGAAATTCTCAGTTCTCGAGTGTTTCCGAGGCTTTCCGAGTTCAGCCGAGCTGTCCCTGAGTATTTCCGAGGCTCTCTGGCGCCCCCCCCCCCCCCACCTCTGGCCACATGCGGTATTGCATGCAATAGAAGTCAATGCGGAACGAATTATCTTCGTTTCCATTGACTTCTATGAGGAAACTCGTTTTGATATGCGAGTGCTTTGGATTACAAGCATTCTCCTGGAACAGATTATGCTCGTAATCTGAGGTTCCACTGTACTTACCTTTTCCAGATGTCTTCAGGCTGCTGGCCTGACTCATTGAGATTCAACTGTCTTCCATACATGTGACATGCAGGATCCTTTGTCTTCTCTCCTGGCATTGGCGGTGGACGGCCCTCACTGCTGGATAGAGCATTGCAAATGCTATGATATGTGAGTGTTATTCTATTCAATATTGTCCCGTGACCCCTGACTGCTGGAAAATGCAACCCCAGTGGGTGTGGTCATGATAGCGTGGGGCATCAGAGGGCATTTGAACAGGCGGTGAGCAGGCGTTCCACCTGCTTTTTTTAACGTGCAAAAATGCTCTTTTTTGTTTAATTTATTTTTTATACAAAAGTGAACTTATCCTTTAAAAAGTGCCGTGGGCTGAAAAATTCGGGGCAGTAGGAGTCCCAGGGGGGGTGCACTTCAGGTTGGGCTTTAATCTGATTGCAAGAGACCGGCTGAAAATTAAAGCGGAACTCTATGTTTGTTTTTCTTGAGTCAGTTGACTGTTAAAAGCAATGTATGATGGTTTTGTACATATTTTCTTTATTATGGTTAGGACTGAAAAATAAGTTTTTTTTAAAAAATGTGCCCCAAAGTTTATGATACTAAACACACGCTGTTTATCCACTTCAGCCCCGGAAGGATTTACCCCCTTAACGACCAGGCCATTTTTTGGGGGATTCGGCACTGCGTTATTTTAACTGACAATTGCGCGGACATGGAACTCTGTACCCAAATACAATGTATGTCCTTTTTTTTCCCCACAAATAGAGTTTTCTTTTGGTGGTATTTGATCACCTCTGCGGTTTTTATTTTTGCGCTATAAACAAAAAAAGAGTGACAATTTAAAAAAAAAAAAAAACAGTATTTTTTTACTTTTTGCTATAATATCCAATAATTTTTTTTTTAAATAAATTTTTTCATCAGTTTAGGCCAATATATATTCTTCTACATATTTTTGGTAAAAAAAAAAGTCCCAATAAGCGTATATTGATTGGTTTGCATAAAAGTTATAGCGTTTACAAAATAGGGGAAAGATTCAGGGACTTTTTATTTTATTGTTTTTACTAGTAATCACGGGAACCAGCAATTTTTAGAGGGACTGCGACATTGCGGCGGACGAATCTGACCCTAAGTGACACTTTTTGGTGACCAGGCAGGCCATAGATATATATACACGAAACAACGTACAGGTATGTTGATTCGCGCAATAGAGCCACCCTGCCGCAGTATATATGCGGTGGGCAGTCTTTAGGTGGTTAATTTACATTGTCCCTTCTATTTCTGTATATGGATGATGGCACTGTATTTACAGTATTTTAATAAAAAAAAAAATCTAAATACCATTTTTCCTAATCGATATACAGCTGTCACATGACCCAGCTCTCTCCCAGGCTGTGTGCAGGGAAACATAAGCAGGAGGAGCTTCTAGTCCTTTGCTGCTGGTCGCATGCTAAAAAAAATAAAAAACAGTTTTTGGACTACCGAGTAAAAATAGATTATATCAATCAACTATTTTAAATGGGCATACAAATATATATTTGAAATCAAATCATTATTATTTTTTTGGCAATAACATGGTGTGGGCAGATTTCTGCCAGTCACAGGCTGTGTCACGCCCCTCCAGCCCGTGTCTTAGAATAAGAGGGAGGTGAATCCTCCATTAATCTACATGTAATATCCCACCCCCCATTGTGTTTAGCTGGTTAGTGGGCATGGAGGAGGAGGAGGGAGGGAGTGGGCTGTCATTTAGCACTGTGTATACGCCTACATGTGTGACTCTATAGTCACATGGGCTGTTTAGATGTGATAGGGAGGAAATGCGCAGCATAGAAACTAACTGAACTGAGCATGTGCGGAGTTGCCACCACTGCTCTGCAAAATCCCTAGCTGCATTGGGGACATGGACAGAAGGGGGAGATAGAGAGCAGCAGGATAAACCAGTTTTTTTACAGAATAAAGGAGTATGAGTATGAACAGCATGTAATACACTATTTATTGATAGTTTTTCTTTTTCATGTGTGTTTAGTGGCACGTTAAAATGTTACTAAACCCAAAACCGTAAAATCAGTCTGTATATGCAGTAAAGCATGCTTGTTATACTCACTGTGGAACCTAAGGGGTTAATCCTCTACATTGTGGGAAAAGGCTGTTTGATCCTGTATGCAAAGATCCTCCCCTTCTTGCATTGTCCCCATAACATGTCGTGATAAGACAGAGTTACTGGAGTCAATCTGCACATGCTCAGTTTGGTGTTTATTGCTAGAGAGTTTTTTTTTTTTCTCGGGAGGGTGCATGTGATCAGCACAGACCCAATCAGCACTGTCCAGACAGAGGGTCAGGGGTCCTGCAGCCTCATAGGACAGATCAGTGCAGTATGAAAACTCCTCCTACAAGCTTTAACCAGACACTGATAGAAATCACAAGACTGCTATATACTGCTGATGAGAAAAGGTATTTATTAGTTTGTATTTACTAAAATAATTGCATTTCCATGTTCTGTGTACTGTGGGAGACCAGATCTAGTGAATACAGAGTCCTGGGTTTAGTAACACTTTAACTATTCCAGGCATAGCCGGCATGCCAGCAGTGTACATTGAGCTGCGCATGAGCGTGCCAGTTTTAGTAAATCTTCTCCGTGGTCTCTTCTACAATAAAAAAACAGCCTGCCCTCAATTTCTTTCTATCTTGGTTCTGCAAATTTCAGGTGTGAATAACATACCTTTTATTCTTATTATTGAAGTGTGATAAAAGCTTTTAATTTTCAGTACAGTGAAACCTTGAATTACGAGCATAATCCGTTCCAGGAGAATGCTTGTAATTCAAAGCACTCGCATATCAAAGCGAGTTTCCCCCATAGAAGTCAATGGAAACAAAGATAATTTGTTCCGCAGTGACTTCTATTACATGCAATACCTCATGTGGCCAGAGGTGGGGGGGGCGCCGGAGAGCCTCGGAAATACTCGGGGACAGCTCGGCTAAACTCGGAAACACTCGGGAACGGAGTATTTCCGAGTATTTCCTAGCGGCTCCCGAGTATCCCCGGCGCCCCCACACCTCTGGCCAAATACGATACTGCACACCCAATTAGCTTGAATTCTGCTCGTTCTGCAAGACAACAATCGCAAACCGAATCAGAATTTTTTTTTTAAAAAGTTGCTCGTCTTTTAAAACGCTCGTTAACTGCGTTGCTCGTAAACCAAGGTTCCACTGTATTTCGATATTAGTCTTAAATTTTGGGCCACGTGGCTTTGATGATGAAAGCCCGACGTCCGTTTGATCTGTAAGGTGCGTCAAAGTTCAGATGAGAGTCGCGGAGAATATTTGTGAGGAAGATGAAATTCTGTTTAAATTGTTGTGAAAATTGTATCCACATGGACTGATGTTATAGGTGCCCCGGCAAAAACCTGCAGCTGATTATTTTCCTAACGATGTAATGGGCGAGAGGTGTCCCAGCAGCTGGCTGCAAACGGTTAAAGGGGAATAAACATACAAGGGCCAACATCTGAGGAGCATATTACAGGATTAAAGGGGCTTTGCTGTTTTGCATATCTTTTGAAACAGGTTATCTTTGTAGTTTTCTTGTGGGTTAAATTAGGTATTTTCTCACTTTATCCAAAACGAAAAGAAAACGTTTAGGGTGGACTCACATTTTATAGAGGACCAGTAACTGATGAAAGTCTGTATTAAAGCGGTAGTAAACCGCAGTTGAATAAAAAAAAAAAAAAATCCCCTGCAAAGCAATGTCATAATGTGGTAGTATACATCACATACTAGCACGTTATGGGAGACTTACCTTAGAAGTTACCTTAGATGTTCAACAGATGTTGAAAGCTTCCTCTGGCTGCAGTGGAGAGGCAGGCGGATGACATCTGACTCAGCCAATAAGAGTAAGCTTTGTATTAATTTATAGCAGAGGTCTCCCAACTTTCTAAACAAAAGGTCAGTTTTTACTATCCTTTAGACTTTAGAGAGGCCAGACTGTGGCCAGTGGGAGTAGAAAATGTCCTGGCGTCGGTATCAATTCATGAGAAGAATAGTGTCCAATTGTTGGTGTCAGTGGGAGGAATAGTGTCCCATCGTTGGTATCAATATAAGGAATAGTGTCCCATCATTGTCAGTGGGAGGAATAGTGCCTCATCAATGGTGTCCGTACAAAGAATAGTGACTAATTATTGGTGTCAGTGGGAGGAAAAGTGCCCCGTTGTTGGTATCAATAGAAGGAATAGTGCAACATCGTTGGTGTCAGTGGAAGGAGTATTGTCCCATCATTGTTGGTGTCAGTGAGTGGAATAGTGCCCAATTGTTGGTGTCAGTGGGAGGAATAATGTCCCATCATTGGTGTCATTGGTAATAATAGTGCCCCGTCATTGGTGTCAATGGGAGGAAAAGTGGCCCATCGTTGGTACCAATAGGAGGAATAGTGCCCCATCGTTGGTGTCCGGGGGAGGAATAATGCCCCAGCTTGGCCCAAATGTACTATTTCAGGAGTGTCCAAACTTTCTTTCAAAGAGGGCCAGATTTGATAAAGTGAACATGCGTGAGGGCCGACCACTTTGCCTGCAAAATGCATTCTTTGAACCAATAAAATTCGGTCTAAGTCTGTTCGTCCAAGCACTAATACATGGCCCAACAAGAATTCTCTTGCCTTTGTGGCTGTGTGTGGTAAAGAGAGGAGCTCGGACATTATTTGGATATATATATATATCTTTTGTGGCCCCAATGAATCCCCGAGCGCCACTTAGGACTAAGAATGAGCTTGGGCGTGTTATTTGGATATACCGTATTTATCGGCGTATAACACGCACCTTCACTTTAAGAGGGAAGTTTCAGGAAAAAAACTTACATTTTAAATAGAGAAGTGTGAAGCAAACTAACGGTCAGTGTTCATCAATGCAGCCTAATCAGTGCCCATCTGTAGCTTCACCATTGCCATGAACGCAGCCTCACCATTGTAGGAACGCAGCCTTACCATTGCCATGAACGCAGCCCTACCATTGCCATGAATGCAGCCTCACCATTGCCATGAACGCAGCCTCACCATTGCCATGAATGCAGCCTCACCATTGCCATGAACGCAGCCTCACCATTGCCATGAATGCAGCCTCACCATTGCCATGAACGCAACCTCACCATTCCCATGAACGCAGCTTCACCATTGCCATGAATGCAACCTCACCATTGCCATGAACGCAACCTCACCATTGTATGAACGCAGCCTTACCATTGCCATGAACGCAGCCCTACCATTGCCATGAACGCAGCCTTACCATTGCCATGAATGCAGCCTTACCATTGCCATGAACGCAGCCTTACCATTGCCATGAATGCAGCCTCACCATTGCCATGAACGCAGCCTTACCATTGCCATGAACGCAACCTCACCATTCCCATGAACGCAGCTTCACCATTGCCATGAATGCAGCCTCACCATTGCCATGAATGCAGCCTCACCATTGCCATGAACGCAACCTCACCATTGCCATGAACGCAACCTCACCATTCCCATGAACGCAGCTTCACCATTGCCATGAATGCAACCTCACCATTGCCATGAACGCAACCTCACCATTGTATGAACGCAGCCTTACCATTGCCATGAACGCAGCCCTACCATTGCCATGAACGCAGCCTTACCATTGCCATGAACGCAGCCTTACCATTGCCATGAACGCAGCCTTACCATTGCCATGAATGCAGCCTCACCATTGCCATGAACGCAACCTCACCATTGCCATGATGCAGCCTCACATGTGCTATGAATGCAGCCATTGCCATCAGTGAAGCCTGATCGATGCCCATCTGCAGCCTTGGAGGGGACAGGCAGGGGGGCGGGACGAGCACCATCAGATTACATACAGGAGAATCTCCTGTTTACTATGCGGTCTCTTTAATACAAAGTCCCGCCTCCTATGATAGACAGAACAGCCGTCCAATGGCAGCCCAGATACGGGACTTCCTATTACAGATGCCGCCGAGTAAACAGGAGATTCTCCCGTATGTAATCTGATGGCGCTCGTCCCGCCCCCCTCCGAGGCAGGGCTGATAAATACAGTATATATCTTTTGTGGCCCTGGGGGCCACAAAAGATATATATATATATCCAAATTACCAGGGGGCCACATTAAACGCGGGCCGGACTTTGGACTTGTCTGTACTATTTAAAGGGACATTAAATGTGGAGGTAGGCTTTAACAAAACACTTTTACAGACAGAAGAAGGCAGAACAATGAAACAGAAATACAAAAAAAATGTACGCCGTGATATTAGTGAAAATGATATTCGGACCATGCGTTTATTTCTCAGAATCATCTTCAAAGCTGGATTTGCCCTTTAAATCTCTAAAACTCAGCGGTCATCGTGCACATTATAATCACTTCATATAAATTTACACCCAAAAAGGGATGTTTTCCATGTGGCTTGTTCACACCGTTTTATCTTTTCCGAGATATGAAGAAGTCTGACATATTATGAAGAATGCCACTGACACAGAACCGGTTCACAGAGAAAAGGAGTCAATTCATGCCGAGCAGTTAAATGGGCACAGATTGTCACGGGTTAACAGAAAACACATGTCACCAAAACCTCTTCTGATGCTAGACCACATAAAGACCTAATGCAGACCATGCATGACCAAAGTGCAATCCACAGTGCTCTACAAAAATCAGAATGAGGGATACAAATATAAAGTTTTAAAGAGCTTGGCTTCGCCCATGGATGTCTGAAGATTTATTTTTACATTTGGAGAATAACGAACTGTTGAACTGGATCAGTAATACTACAAGTCTTTGTTACAGTGTACAGTATCTAAAGCCAAAGTTTTAGGGAACAGTTAAAACCCTTTCCCATGGGGAAAGGTTTTTTTTCACTTCCTGTCCTGTAAACACAACAGGAAGAAAGGGAAATACTTTCGTGGGCAGTCACCAATTGGAGATTCTCCCTCTGTTCTGGTTCTGGTGACAACTCAAAATTTTGGATCCTCTCTCCCTTTCAGTCCAGTTGACGATGATCATTAAAACAAATTGAGAGCTTAAAGGAGAAGTAAGGCCAAAGCTCTTCTGGTCATAATTCTCCTGTGGGTCAGTCTGTGGGTCATAGGACTGCACTTAGTTCTGCACTCCTGTGACCCAGATTCAGCTGACATCAGGATAAAGTCCTCTATCAGCCGACGTCACTCAGATGGTCCAGGCTCTGGAGGAATCCTGGCAATAGTGTCTGGATCCACCAAGATACCTGACCAGCTTCTAGCTCAGGCTCTCAGCACAAAGCTATGAGCCCGAGCCAGCTGCTTCCATCCCCCCCAGTGCCCGGTGCTCCAATGAGCATTGAAGGGGCAGAATAGAGGGCCTATGACTGACAGTCACTGGCTCTCTGCTCACTAAAAACCGAGAACAGAGTGATCAGCAGTCTTTGATTGCTCAGTTCTCGGTCTTAGAGTCGGCAGGGGACTGATGCAGCTTTGGACTGCAATGACTGCACCCATCTAGGTGAGTGTAATTGTTTATTTTGAAATCCCACACTTCTCTTTTAAAGTGGTTGTAAACCCTTACATATACCCACTGAAGTGACTGACCTCAGGTGATACACAGAGAAGAAGCAATTAATTCTACATATGTTCTACGGTGCCTTGAAAAAGTATTCATACCCCTTGAAATTTTCCACATTTTGTCATGTTACAACCAAAAACCTAAATGTATTTTATTAGGCTTTTATGTGATGTGTGGCGTGCATTTGTATTCAGCCCCCTCCACTTTGATACCCCCAGCTAAAATCTAGTGAAGCCAATTGCCTTCAGAAGTCACCTAATTAGTAAATCGAGTCCAGCTGTGTGTAATTTAATCTTAGTATAAATACAGCTGTTCTGTGAAGCCCTCAGAGGTTTATTAGAGAACCTTAGTGAACAAACAGCATAATGAAGGCCAAGAAATACACCAGACAGGTCAGGGATAAAGTTGTGGAGAGGTTTAAAGCAGGGTTAGGTTATAAAAAAATATCCCAAGCTTTGAACATCTCACGGAGCACTGCTCAATCCATCATCCGAAAATGGAAAGAGTATGGCACAACTGCAAACCTACCAAGACATGGCCGTCCACCTAAACTGACCGGCCGGACAAGGAGAGCAATAATCAGAGAAGCAGCCAAGAGGCCCATGGTAACTCTGGAGGAGCTGCAGAGATCCACAGCTCAGGTGGGAGAATCTGTCCACAGGACAACTATTAGTCGTGCACTCCACAAATCTGGCCTTTATGGAAGAGTGGTAAGAAGAAAGCCATTTTTGAAAGGAAGCCATAAGAAGTCCCGTTTGCAATTTGCAAGAAGCCATGTGGGGGACACAGCAAACATGTGGAAGAAGGTGCTCTGGTCAGGTGAGACCAAAATTTTACTTTTTGGCCTAAAATTAAAGTGCTATGTGTGGTGGAAAACTAACACTGCACATCACCCTGAAAACACCATCCCCACCGTGAAACATGGTGGTGGCAGCATCATGTTGTTAGGATGCTTTTCTTCAGGAGGGACAGGGAAGCTGGTCAGAGTGGATGGGAAGATGGATGGAGCCAAATACAGGGCAATCTTAGAAGAAAACCTGTTATGCCCTGTACACACGACCGAACTTTCTGGCAGACAAGGTCCGACGGTCTTCCCGGCGGACTTACGACGCACTTTCCAAACGAACGGACTTGCCTACACACGACCGGACTTTCTGGCAGACCAGGTTTGCCGGTCTTCCCAATGGGCTTTCGACGGAGTTACGGCGGCCTTCCGAATGAACAGACTTGCCCACACATGGATTAAAGTCTGTTCATTTTGAACATGATGAGGTACGACGGGACTAGAAAAGGAAGTCAATCTCGCCGCTTTTATCGGCGAGATTAACACCTTGCGAGCCTCGTCGCAGAGCATTCCAGGCCCTTAGGTCTGGTATGAATTTTAAGGGGAACCCCTACGCCGAAAAAAACAGCGTGGCGTCCCCCCAAAAATCCTTACCAGACCCTTATCCGAGCACGCAGCCCGGCCAGTCAGGAAAGGGGGTGGGGACAAGCGAGCGCCCCCCCCCCCCCCTGAACCGTACCAGGCCGCATGCCCTCAACATGGGGGGTGGGTGCTTTGGGGGAGGGGGGCGCCCTGCAGCCCCCCTCCACCCCAAAGCACCTTGTCCCCATGTTGATGAGGACAAGGGCCTCCTCCCGACAACCCTGGCCATTGGTTTTCGGGGTCTGTGGGCGGGGGGCTTATCGGAATCCGGGAGACCCCTTTAATAAGTGGGCCCCCAGATCCCGGCGCCCCACCCTATGTGAAGGAGTATGGGGTACATCGTACCCCTACCCATTCACCTGGAAAAAGTGCCAATAAAAAAACAAACTACACAGGTTTTTAAAGTAATTTATTAGGCAGCTCCGGGGGGTCTTCTTCCGACTTCGGGGGTCTCTTCTGACATCTCTGCTCTCTCCGGTTCTTCTCCCACTCTTCAGTTCTACTCCCACTCTCTTCTCCCGGTGTCCAGTTCTTCTCCCGCTCTCCGGTTCTTCTGCCGGGCTCCTCCGCTCACTTCTGCTCTTTTGACGCTCTTTTGCTAGCGGTGGCCCGGTCTTCTCCATCGTCTTTTTCCCTCTTCTCTTCTTCCAATGTTGACACAACGCTCTCTCCCGCTGTAATGCTGTGTGAGCGGTGCGCAATGACTTATATAGGCATGGGGCGTGGTCATCCGGTGACTCCGCCCCTTATGATGGCACAGTCCCAACATCACCCGGTGACCACGCCCCATGTCTATATGACATCACCCGGTGACCACGCCCCATGCCTATATGAGTCATTGCGCACTGCTTACACAGCATTACAGCGGGAGTGAGCGTTTTGTCAACATCGGAAGAAGAGAAGAGGGAACAAGACGACGGAGAAGACCGGGCCACCGCTAGCAAAAGAGCGGCAAAAGAGCAGAAGATAGCGGAGGAGCCCAGCAGAAGAACCGGAGAGTGGGAGAAGAACCGGAGAGCGGGGAGAGCGGAGAAGTCAGAAGAAGACCCCCGGAGCTGCCTAATAAATTACTTTAAAAACCTGTGTAGTGTGTTTATTTATTGACACTTTTTCCCCCAGGTAAATGGGTAGGGGTACGATGTACCCCATACTCATTCACATAGGGTTGGGGATCTGGGGGCCCAATTATTAAAGGGGGCTCCTGGATTCCGATAAGCCCCCCGTCAGCAGACCCCGACAACCACAACGGCCAGGGTTGTCGGGAAGAGGCCCTTGTCCTCATCAACATGGGGACAAGGTGATTTGGGGTGGGGGGGCCGCAGGGCACCCCCCTCCCCCAAAGCACCCACTCCCCCCATGTTGAGGTCATGCGGCCTGGTACGGTTCAGGAGGGAGGGTCCACACCCCTTTTTCTGACCGGCCGGGCTGCGTGCTCGGATAAGGGTCTGGTATGGATTTTTGGGGGGACCCCCACGCTGTTTTTTCAGTGTAGGGGGTTCCCCTTAAAATCCATACCAGACCTAAGGGAAACTGTTGCCTCCCTCTCGCGCTCGCTGCGATAAAAAAAAATGTATCTTTCCAATTGCAGCGAGCGCAAGATGTACAGCACCCTGACGCCGAGAACCAGCGTGATAGGATTGCGCTGGAAACATTCTTGCAGGTGCTGTAGCTGCCCTTGCGTCGTATTTGGTCCGTCGGACCAGCATACAGACGAACGGGCTTCCCGACAGGAACTGGGTCCGGCGGAGTTCCAGCGGGAAGATTTGAAACATTTTTCAAATCTAAAGTCCGTCGGATTTTCGACAGAAAAGGTCCGTCGGAAGTCCGATGAAGCCCACACACGGTCGGATTGTCCACCGGACTCGGTCCGTCGGACCAGTCCGGTCAAAAAGTCCGCTGGTGTGTCTGCAAAAGACTTGAGACTGGGGCGGAGGTTCACCTTCCAGCAGGACAACGACCCTAAACATACAGCCAGGGCTACAATGGAATGGTTTAGATGAAAGTATATTCATGTGTTAGAATGGCCCAGTCAAAGTCCAGACCTAAATCCAATTGAGAATCTGTGGCAAGACTTGAAAATTGCTGTTCAGACGCTCTGCATCCAATCTGATAGAGCTTGCGCTATTTTGCGAAGAAGAATTTGCAAAAAAGTCCCTCTCTAGATGTGCAAAGCTGGTAGAGACATCCCCAAAAAGACTTGCAGCTTTAATCGCAACGAAAGGCGGTTCTACAAAGTGTTGACTCAGGGGGGCGCCATACAAATGTACCCCCCACACTTTTCACATATTTATTTGTAAAAAATGTTGAAAACCATTTATCATTTTTCTTCCACTTCACAATTATGTGCCACTTTGTGTTGGTCTATCACATAAAATCCCAATAAAATACATTTATGTTTTTGGTTATAACATGACAAAATGTGGAAAATTTCAAGGGGTATGAATACTTTTTCAAGGCACTGTATATTGATAAACTGCAAGTCTTAGGTAGTGCCGGGCAGGCCTCGTGTTTAGTGATTTGGGACTTTGTTAGGATCCTTTTCATTTTTCGGAACATCTTGAAAATGTAACGGAGTATTCACTTATTCCAGCATTCTATTGATATGTTCCAACAAAGGCAAAAAAACAAAAACAAATTTAATTAACATACCTCCTCGTCTGCGCCCTGTAATTGGTTCAGACCGTGACACTGTGTATTTAGCGTGTCATAACGCAAACCTTCACGCCGATCGAGTCGGCGTCCAAACGTTTGACACAAGTTGTATTCTCAAGGCCAGTTTATTTTAGTAAAGGTCCTTTCAGCTGGTGAAAAGCTAGCCCACATAATCCATACGCCTGGCGCGATTAGAAGGCCGTGTCCGTCGCTGTGCCGGAATTGCTTGTGTCGGTTCGTGGGTGGTCAGGCTAATTGGTGACGGCTGAATGTTAGAATCACAATGGCATTCTGTTTCCTCGCCCTGTTCTGTGTGAGTGTAAACTCTTTACACAGCCGTGTGAGTCAATGGGCAAACTATTTATTGTGCGGAGCTGTTTATAATCTTTCCTCTGGCAGACGCTCATACGACTTCACATCGCTGGATTCTATAAATTTCAACTCGAGCGGTTACAGGACTTCTGCTTGGGCCTTAATAAGAGAAACACACAATTTGTTTCCTCATGAGCAGAACACAGAATTGGATTATAAATCATCCTATTTCATTTTTTTTTTTTTGTAAAGCCCAACTAAACTGACAGTTTAAATCAGCTAAATACATTCCAGGAGCAACTAACTGAAAGATGTGCAAAGAATTACAGTTCATTTTCTTAAAAAAAAAAACAGCCACAGCCCAAACGTAGAAAAGCCTGTCCTCTGCCAACATGCTGCAGAAGGACCCGTGCTCTCTTGTGTGGAAGCAGTGGTCTCTCTGCAGGGGTCCGACATGCTCCCACTGCATGCTAGACCTCTTCAATCAGCAAGGAGCTTGAGCTTTGCTTGCAGACCAAGTGCATCAAAGCAAAAAGTGCAAAGTCTTTTTCGTCAGAAAGCAGACACAGCCAGAGTAGAAAAGCCTATCCTCTGCCAGCCTGTTGCAGCGAAAGACCCTTTGCTGTTTGTGCGTAAGCAGTGGTCTCTCTGCCTTCTGCTGAATCATAGCTAGAGTTCTCCAATCTGCAGGGAGCAGGTAAATTGCTTATTGAAGACCAAGTGCATCAAAGCAAAAAGTGCAATGTCTAATTCTGCACACACACGGTCGGAATTTCCATAAAAAAAAGTGTGATGGGAGCTTTTGGTCGGATATTCCGAACGTGTGTATGCTCCATCCAGCTTTTTCTGTCTGAATTTCCGCCAGCAAAAGATTGAGAGCTGGTTCTCTATTTTTCCAACGGAAAAAGTTCTTGGCGGAAATTCCGTTCGTCTGTATGCAATTCCGACGCGCAAAGAAAACACGCATGCTCGGAAACAATTCGACGCATGCTCGGAAGCATTGTACTTCATTTTCTCGGCTCGTCGTAGTGTTGTACGTCACCGTGTTCTTGACGGATGAAAGTTCAGAGAACTTTTGTGTGCCCATGTGTATGCAAGGCAAGCTTGAGCGGAATTCCTGTTGGAAAAACCATCCAAGATTTTTCCGACGGAAATTCCGCTCGTGTGTACGGGGCATTACAATTCATTTTCTTCAGAAAGCTGACACAGCCAGAGTAGAAAAGCCTGTCCCCTGCCAGCCTGTTGCAGCCAAAGACCCTTTGCTGTTTGTGTGAGTGCAGTAGTCTCTCTGCAGGGGTGCAACACATCTCTTTTGATTCAGAGCTAGAGCTCTCCAATCGGCAGGGAGCATGAGCTTTGTTTATTGCAGACCAAAGCCATCAAAGCAAAAGCTCCCCTCCCATTTTTGTAAATATTTTCTTCTATCTTTTCATGTGACAACACTGAAGAAATGACACTTTGCTACAATGTAAAGTAGTGAGTGTACAGCTTGTATGACAGTGTAAATTTGCTGTCCCCTCAAAATAACTCAACACACAGCCATTAATGTCTAAACCGCTGGCAACAAAAGTGAGTACACCCCTAAGTGAAAATGTGCGAATTGGGCCCAAAGTGTCAATATTTTTAGTGCCCATAATTATTTTCCAGCACTGCCTGGGTTCACCAGAGCTTCACAGGCTGCCACTGGAGTCCTCTTCCACTCCTCCATGATGACATCACAGAGCTGGTGGATGTTAGAGACCTTGCACTCCTCCACCTTCCGTTTGAGGATGTCCCACAGATGCTCAATAGGGTTTAGGTCTGGAGACATGCTTGGCCAGTCCATCACCTTTACCCTCAGATTCTTTAGCAAGGCAGTGGTTGTCTTGGAGGTGTGTTTGGGGTCGTTGGAATACTGCCCTGCGGTCCAGTCTCTGAAGGGAGGGGATCATGCTCTGCTTCAGTATGTCACAGTACATGTTGGCATTCATGGTTCCCTCAATGATCTGTAGCTCCCCAGTGCCGGCAGCACTCATGCAGCCTCAGACCATGACACTCCCACCACCATGCTTGTCTGTAGGCAAGACACACTTGTCTTTGTTCTCCTCACCTGGTTGCCCCCACACACGCTTCACACCATCTGAACCAAATAAGTTTATCTTGGTCTCATCAGACCACAGGACATGGTTCCAGTAATCCATGTGCTTAGTCTGCTTGTCTTCAGCAAACTGTTTGCAGGCTTTTTTGTGCATCATCTTTAGAAGAAGCTTCCTTCTGGGACGATGGCCATGCAGACCAATTTGATGCAGTGTGCGGCGTATGGTCTGAGCACTCACAGGCTGACCCCCCAACCCTTCAACCTCTGCAGCAATGCTGGCAGCACTCATACATCTATTTCCCAAAGGCAACCTCTGGATATGACACTGAGCACGTGCACTCAACTTTGGTCCACCATGGCGAGGCCTGTTCTGAGTGGAACCTGTCCTGTTAAAACGCTGTATGGTCTTGGCCACCATGCTGCAGCTCAGTTTCAGGGCCTTGGCAATCTTCTTATACCCTAGGCCATCGTTATGTAGAGCAACAATTCTTTTTTTCAGATCCTCAGAGAGTTCTTTGCCATGAGGTGCCATGTTGAACTTCCAGTGACCAGTATGACAGAGTGAGAGCGATAACACCAAATTTAACACACCTGCTCCCCATTCACACTTGAGACCTTGTAACACTAACAAGTCACATGACACCGGGGAGGGAAAATGGCTAATTGGGCCCAATTTGAACATTTTCTCTTAGGGGTGTACTCACTTTTGTTGCCAGCGGTTTAGACATTAATGGCTGTGTGTTGAGTTATTTTGAGGGGACAGCAAATTTACACTGTTATACAAGCTGTACACTCACTACTTTACATTGTAGCAAAGTGTCATTTCTTCAGTGTTGTCACATGAAAAGATAGAATAAAATATTTACAAAAATGTGAGGGGTGTACTCACTTTTGTGAGATACTGTGTATATATATTTATAATATTATTTTTTTATTTTTTTTTCAGCAGAGACCCTAGAGAATAAAATGTAGATCGTCATCCATAGGCGATGCTTTACAGGTTACCTGTTTAGAGTTACAGAGATGGTTTAGTGCTAAAATTATTGCTCTTGCTCTAATGATCGCGGCGATACCTTACATGTGTGGTTTGAACAACGTTTACATATGCGGACGTGGCTTACGTATGCGTTCGCTTCTGTGCGTGAGAATGGAGGGATGGCGGCGCCTTAATTTTTTTTTTTTCTTATTTATTTTACTCTTTATTTTTTTATTTTTACACTGTCCCTTAAATTTTTTTTTAAATCACCTTTATTCCTATTAAAAGGAATGCAAAGCTAAGCTCCTCGCTAATTGGAGAACTCAAGGCTCTAACTCCGCAGAGGCGCGTTGGACCCCTGCAGAGAGAGCATTGCAGCATGCTGTCAAGTGACAGGCTTTTCTACTGTCCTGTGGCTGCTTTCTAGAAAAAAAAAAGGAACACCTTTTGCTTTGATGCATCTGTTATTTATATATAGCTGATTTAAACTGGACTTTACCCACAGTTCTGATATTTGCCGCTATGTGTATTTTTTATGTTTATGCAACATAAAGAGGCATTCAATAAAGTTATGCAAAAATTAATTATCCATATGCTTATTAGAAAAAGAAACTTCAGTTGACCAAAACAGGTTTACTATCCCTTTAACAAGCCGTGTCGGGTTGATTATGATTGCAAACATTGTAAGTTATACATTTTACTAGTACATTTTGTAGCTGAAAAAAGTTCCTGAAAATGAAGGACTTTCTGAGTGTGAACAGACCCGGAAATGTCTCCACCACCCCATCCCTGCCAGACATCACTTCAAGGACAAAATAATATTTTGCTTTTGTTAAAATCATTGCCCTTAGACGCCCATCACCTCTCTAGAAGGTCTGGCCCCCATGGAGCACGGGGGGGGGGGGGTCAATGGTTATAAAATCATACAAGGTTATTGGGTTGTATGGAGTTCAGAACATTCAAACAATATTTCTTGTGACTTGGAGCTCAAGAAAGCTTTAGTTTTTTTAAAGAAATTCGGACAAAACTTTGTCTATGCCATAATAATAAAAATCTAAGGGGAAAAGTTATTAGCATTTGTTAGGCACCAAAAGGTATATAAAACATGGGGTCTATGTATTGAAAAATGTAAAGCACTCTTCCTCCTGTAAAATTACACGTACGTTTGTTATGTGTGAGTGCCAAAATTGAATGTTATTCGGATATGTTCTGTCTAGGTCTAGGTTGAATGTGTGAATCAAGAAAGCACTGTTTTATGGCCACTAGATGGAGCTCATGATCATAGGAAATACTTACTGGAATCGTTAGCTCCAACTAGTGGCCATAATGTTCTTTTTGTCTTATTCACGTGTAGCGCTCACCCCCACAAGGGCCACTTATTTGTTACAGGTTTCTTTCCAAGATTAGTGCAGCTGCAGCCAGGCACACAGCAACAGTCACACTTTCTTGCTCAATAAACAGTCTAGGGCAGCCTTTGTCAAACTTTTCAACACAAAGGAACACTTGAAATAACTTTCTAGTCTCTGTGAACATCTGCTAAAAATGACTATATCTACAACTTTTGATACATTAGTGATGTTCAGTGGGAAGAATGCTCCTTACACTTGTGGCCATTGGGAAGAATTACCCCCTTACAAAAGATTAATGGTGTCAATGGGAACTTATCTGAGAGGCAGAAATTGTTCTTTGCTCAAGGAACCCCTAGCAACACCTGGAGGAACCTTACTGTTCCATGGAACCCTGGTTGAGAAACCCTGATCTAGTCTTACATTTTTTAATTTTTATTGCTGAATAAACTTGGATAGGGCATGGGGAGCTGTGGGATACTACATTAGCACTGAACAGTAACCAGATCCCCAAGTCCCCTTTAGTAATAGCCCAGCAAATTGCCAAAACTGAGACACCATAGGCTCCATTCACACTTGTACGACTCCAAAGTTGCGCTGACTTTGGAGTGCAACTTTGATGCAACTTGGATAAGAATTTGGCTTTGGCCAGTGATAGTGGACAACTGTTGTATTGTATAACATTCAGGTACGGCTTTCATGAAACTTCTGAGGGTTAACGTTGAAGTCTATATCCTACACTCAGGTCTGCACTCACAATTTCCCTGGAAAATCTGGATATTCCAATATCAGACATTTCACCGGTAAACTATCCAGACTAGATCATCAGAGAAATCCCTTGATTGGTTCCAGAGATTTTCAGCAAGTAGGCCCCCCCAGCTTTAGCATAGCTGGGACCTCAGTGAGCATAGGTAGAATTTTAGCTGGGCCACCCAGAAGGGCAGTAGTCCTTTCAAGCTGGGAACTTCTCTTGAAAAAGAACCCATCAGCTCCAGACTCCAGACTATTTATGTACCCCCCAACCACCTTCTGGGCACCCACCCCTAGGGATTGGCTGAGACAACAAAAGTTTTCAGGTTGCTGATTTGTCTTTCCAGCCCACTACATTTTCTAATCCTTCAGAAGGTAGGGGGAAACAAACCTGCAAGCAGTGGAGCTCAGAACAGCCCAAAGCAATCACAAGCTACTCCACTGATTACAAAGGAGCCAAAAACTAAATTTACCTAACTATACTAACAACCTGTCTGGGAGGGTGGTACATCTGCTATTCTTTTGAATGAGGAAATCCAATGGTGCTCAAAGGTGGGTATGGGGAGCAGACCGAGGATGGTGCTGGAGGTGAAAAGGGGGAGGAGACGGAGGACGGTGCTTGAAGGTGGGTATAGGGGGGAGACGGACGACTGTGCTGTAGGTGGTTTTGGGAGGAGACAGAGGACTGTACTGGAGATGGGTAGAAGGACAAGACAGAGGGCGGTGCTCGGAGGTGGGTAGGGGAAGGTGACAGAGGATGGTTTTTGGAGGTGGGTAGGGGGAGGAGACAGAAGGCGGTGCTCAGAGGTGGGTAGGGGGAGGAGGCCGAGGATGGTGCTTGGAGGTGGGGAGGGGGAGGGGATGGGAATGGAGCTCAAAGGTGGGTATGGGGAGGAGATGGAGGACGGTGCTGGAGGTGATAATGGGGAGGAGATGGAGAACGATGCTTGAAGGTGGGTATGGGGGGGGGGGGGGGACGGAGGACTGTGCTGTAGGTGGTTATGGGGAGGAGACCGAGGAATGTACTGGAGGTGGGTAGAAGTAGGAGACAGAGGACGTTGTTTGGAGGTGGGTAGGGGGAGGAGGCAGAGGGCGGTTCTCGGAGGTGAGTAGGGAGTGGGAGGAGACAGAGGATGGTGCTCGGAGTTGGGTTGGGGAAGGAGACAGAGGATAGTGTTTGGAAGGTGGGTAGGGGGGGAGACAGAGGACAGTGCTCGGAAGTGGGTAGGGGGTGGGGGATGGTGCTTAAAGGTGGGTATGGGGAGGAGACCGAGGATGGTGCTGGAGGTGAGTATGGGAAGGAGACAGAGGATGATGTTTGAAGGTGGGTATTGGGAGGGGAGACGGAGGACTGTGCTGGAGGTGGTTATGGGGAGGAGACAGAGGACGGTGCTCGGATGTGGGTAGAAGGAAGAGACAGAGGACGGTGGTCAGAAGTGGGTAGAAGGAGGAGACAGAGGACGGTGATCTGAAGTGGGTAGAAGGAGGAGACAGAGGACGGTGCACGGAGGTGGGTAGGGGGAGAAGACAGAGGACGATGCACGGAGGTGGATACAAGGAGGAGACAGAGGATGTTGCTCAGAGGTGGGTAGGGGAGGAGACAGAGGACTATGCACGGAGGTGGGTAGAAGGAGGAGACAGAGGACGGTGGTCAGAAGTGGGTAGAAGGAGGAGACAGAGGACGGTGCACAGAGGTGGGTAGGGGGAGAAGACAGAGGACGATGCATGGAGGTTGGTACAAGGAGGAGACAGAGGATGGTGCTCAGAGGTGGGTAGGGGAGGAGACAGAGGATGGTGCTCAGAGGTGGGTAGGGGAGGAGACAGAGGACTATGCACGGAGGTGGGTAGAAGGAGGAGACAGAGGACGGTGGTCAGAAGTGGGTAGAAGGAGGAGACAGAGGACGGTGCACAGAGGTGGGTAGGGGGAGAAGACAGAGGACGATGCACGGAGGTGGGTACAAGGAGGAGACAGAGGATGGTGCTCAGAGGTGGGTAGGGGAGGAGACAGAGGACTATGCACGGAGGTGGGTAGAAGGAAGAGACAGAGGACGGTGCTCAGAGGTGGGTAGGGGGAGGAGACAGAGGACGTTGCTCAGAGGTGGGTAGTTGGAGGAGACAGAGGACATTGCTCGGAGGTGGGTAGAAGGAGGAGACAGAGGACGGTGCTCAGAGGTGGGTAGGGGGGGAAGACAGGGGAAACTGTGCTCGGAGGTGGGTAGGGAGCGGAGACACGCGTGACTCAGAATGGAGTAGAGTATCTGCACCTATTCTCTGAGAAAAAAAATCTTTGTCTAGCAATATTCATATTTTGCTGGAATTCAGTCAGACTCTTTTTAGAAATACACCCCATGGTGTAGGGGTTGTTTTTTTCACTTAAGCCAATCCCCCCCCCCTAAGTTCTGGATTAAATGGGGGGGAGTCAGAGGCTCCGTCTGGTTCTTATTGCTGTTTTTGCCCCATTGCAGAGTTTGCCCTTCCTGGAAAAAAGTAAACCTTCCTAATAGGAACAAAAAGCAGTAAAAGGGCCTATGTGCATGAAAATACAAAAGCAACATGAAGCAACCTAGAAGTAGGTCACTAGTAGGTCAGAAGGAGGATAGCTGCCTCTGGGACCTTCCAATTGCAAGTTGCAATTGCTGCTCATAGTAAAGAATCACAGGCTTAAATCTGACCTCCAGATTTCCCTTCAGTCTTGCACAGTTGTATCGGCTCTTCTCCTGGACTGAAATAGCTTACTCTGATTTCACTGCACACTGTGAGCTTCTCATAATGTGCATTATAAGCTACAGCAAGTCAGATAGAGTCCGTCTCATTTCCTATCTAGAGGATGTCCAGCATCATCTAGCTTTTTCTTCCCCACCCTGACTGTCACCCTGATAAAACGTAATCCAATTTGCTGTATCAGTGAAAATAATTCTACCCGATCTCCTAAAGCAGCCAGATACTTCCTGGATCAGGTAAATTTGCCCGTGCCACAGCCGGCCTGCAACCACATGCAATGCGGGTTAGCATTTTGAGGATTGAAGTAGGTGGTGAGGAGGTGATCCACTGTTGATCAGTTTTCAGAGGGCCGGCAGTCTAGCTGCACATGTGAAGGAGCCTGTAGAAGTTTAGTAACTTGAATAAGTTCCCCATGACTAAGCCCCCGGGAGGGGGGGGGCGGAGCAAAGCGTGTTGGGGTGTGGCCTGGCAGGAGCCCAGGCTGAGGTTGTCTCTCCTGCCATCGTACTACTCGTGTGGATGTGCGGCATCGGGGATCCCTTCCCCCCTCTCTCTTGAATTGAGTAGAACTTGGCTATGCCTTTGAGCGGTCAAACTCAATAACTCCAACTTTATCTTGTTGTGTGTTTTCCAGGATGATGTTCGGCTTCAAGAAAACGTGCAAGAAGCGTCCGCCATCATTGTGGCTCTCCTCAAAGACCGGAATCCTGTGTTCACCGGGCAGATATTGGTTGCAGGAAAATAATGTGGAAGAAATATGCAACTGGTGAACAAAACTGCAAATGTTCAGCCGCTTCCAGTGACTTATTATTAGGGTTGTCCCGATACCGATACTATCGGTGCCAATACCGAGCATTTGCCCGGGTACTTGTACTTGGGCAAATGCTCCGATGCTTAATCCGATACCTGGACAGACAGGGGTGATCGGTGCGGCGCTGGGGAGGAGTTACGAATGAACAGAGTCAGTGATCACTGACTCTGTGTATTTTGAAAAGGAAGGAGTCAGTAAATGACATATTTACTGGCTTCTTCCTCCGCTCTCCATCCTGATAGATTGAGGACAGTGTGGCGGTGACCTGAGGAGGATATGGGGGACAGTCAGGGGTGATTGGTGTGGCGCTGAGAAGTTATGCCGCGTACACACGGTCGGACTTTCCGGCATACTTGGTCCGGCGGACCAGAGTGTGCCGGACAATCCGCCCGTGTGTGGGCGGCGGCGGACTTTTCCGGCGGACTTCTTCCCAAAAGCCCGCCGGACCTAGATTTGAAACAAGTTTTAAATCTTTCCGTAGGACTCAGTTTCGGGCGGAAAGTCCGCTCGTGTGTGTGCTGGTCCGACGGAAAGCCCGCTCGTGTGTAGGCTGGTCCGACGGACCAGATACGACGCGAGGGCAGGGTATTGCATCTCGCGCTCTCTGCAATAGGAAAAACAAATCTTCCTATTGCAGTGAGCGCGGTGCATGCCAGGCCCTTAGGTCTGGTATGGATTATAAAGGGAACCCCGCTACGCCGAAAAAACGGCGTGGGGTCCCCCCTAAAATCCATACCAGACCCCCGATCCGAGCACGCAGCCTGGCCGGTCAGGAAAGGGGGTGGGGACGAGCGAGCGCCCCCCCCCCCCTCCTGAACCGTACCAGGCCGCATGCCCTCAACATGGGGGGTGGGTGCTTTGGGGGAGGGGGGCGCCCTGCGGGGCCCCCCCACCCCAAAGCACCTTGTCCCCATGTTGATGAGGACAAGGGCCTCTTCCCGACAACCCTGGCCGTTGGTTGTCGGGGTCTGCGGGCGGGGGGCTTATCGGAATCCGGGAGCCCCTTTTAATAAGGGGGCCCCCAGATCCCGGCCCCCCACCCTATGTGAATGAGTATGGGGTACATGGTACCCCTACCCATTCACCTAGGGAAAAAGTGTAAGTAATAAAACACACTACACAGGTTTTTAAAATATTTTATTAAACAGCTCCGGGGGGGGGATCTTCCTCCGGCTTCGGGGGTCTTCTTCCGGCTTCGGGGGTCCCTCTGCTTCATCTTCTCCCGGCGTCCGGTTGGTTCTTCTCCGCAGGGCGCCCCCCTCCCCCAAAGCACCCACCCCCCATGTTGAGGGCATGCGGCCTGGTACGGTTCAGGAGGGGGGGGGGGCGCTCGCTCGTCCCCACCCCCTTTCCTGACCGGCCAGGCTGCGTGCTCGGATCGGGGTCTGGTATGGATTTTAGGGGGGACCCCACGCCGTTTTTTCGGCGTAGGGGGTTCCCTTTATAATCCATACCAGACCTAAGGGCCTGGTATGCCCCGCGACGGGGCTCGCAAGGTGTCAATCTCGCCGATAAAAGCGGCAAGATTGACATCCTTTTCTAGTCCCGTCGCACCTGAGTCACGTTCAAAATGAACGGACTTGTCCGTGTGTGGGCAAGTCCGTTCATTCTGAAAGTCCGCCATAACTCCGGCGAAAGTCCGTCGGAAAGACGGGCGGACTTAGCCCGCCGGAAAGTCCGGTCGTGTGTGGGCAAGTCCGTCCGTTTTAAAGTCCGGCGCACCTGGCGGACAAAGTCCGTCGGAAAGTGTGCCGGACCAAGTAGGATAGAAAGTCCGACCGTGTGTACGCGGCATTACAATCACTGATTTCCCTGTATAGATTTCAATAAAGCAGCTGACAGCCGCTTCTTCTCCTCTCCCTCCCGAGGCTTTCAGCTGCTTTATTGAAATCTATACAGGGAAATCAGTGATTGTAACTCCTCAGCGCCACACCAATAACCCCTGACTGTCCCCCATATCCTCCTCCAGTCCCCCTCCGCTCCCTCTATCCTCGATCTATCAGGATGGAGAGCGGAGGAAGGAGCCAGTAAATATGTCATTTCTCGGCTTCTTCCTTTTCCAAATGCACAGTGATCACTGACTGTTCATTCGTAACTGTCACTGAACATCATAAACTGTGTTTACGATGCTTCAGTTTATGAATGGAGAGGAGCCACTGCCTCCTCTCCATTCATCTTCAGTGCAGCTGAGGCTGCAGAGAAAGGGGAATCTGTGTCCTCAGTCCCTTTCCCTGTCTCAAAAGGGAGATGTCAGGGGTTTGTTAAGACCCCTGATATCTCACCAAAGCTACCTGCCAACAGGGCTAATAAAAATAAAAAAATTAAAGAATTGTAATAAATATTGAAAAGGTTAAATTGTAAAAATAATATAAAATAAAAAACACACACTGACACCGTCCACTTCACCCCCACACCCCCTAAAAAGAAAAGCATTGTAAAAAAAAATGTAAAAAAAAAAAAAAACAGTCCATGCGTCATCAGTGCTGCATATTAGTGTCACAAAAGAAAGTATCAGTCTTAAAAAAGTGGTATCGGGACAACCCTCGTTATTATGACAGTTTTGTAGCTGCCGCATTACTGCTTCTACTATTACTGAACCAACTTTCACCAGAAATGATAATGGAGTAAATCAAACCTTACACTGTGTGCCGCTTATAAAAGGAAAGTTGCAATTGCTGCTCATAGTAATGAATCGCAGGCTTAAATTTGACCTCCAGTCTTCCCATCAGTCTTGCAGTTTTACCGACTCCTCGCCTGGACTAAAATGGCTTACTCTGATTTCACTGCACACTGTGAGCTTCTTACAATGTGCTTTAGAGGCTGCAGCATGTTAGATAAAGCCCCGCCTCATTTCCTGGCTGCAGGACGTTGAGTAGGGTTGCCACCTTTTCGTGATTCACCCGGACAATCCGGGTTTTTAATCATTTCAGTCGCCCTGCAACCCGGACACATTATTTAGACATGAATGTAGCTCTGAACAGAGCCTGACAGGAGGGGGAGGGGACACTATGCACGCTGCATTACTATTCTCTTTGAATCTAAGGGGTTAATCCTCTGCATTGTGTAAAAAGGCTGTTTGATCCCGTCTTCTCTGATCCTCCCCTTCTTCCACTGTCTCCAAAAAATAACCTGATATTTACAGAGCCAGGGGACGGGCTGCACATGCTCAGTTTGATGTTTATTGCTAGAGAGTTTTTTTTTTCTTGGGAGGGTACATGTGATCAGCACAAGGCCAATCAGCACTGTCCAGACAGAGGATCAGGGGAGAGGGAAAACTTCTTCTCCAAGCTTTACTAGGAACTGATAGAAGTCACATGGCTGCTATAGACTAATGATGAGAAAAAGGTATTTATCAGTTTATATTTACTAAAGTAGTTGCATTTCCAACCTGCTGGGTTGAACGAAAAAAAAACTAGCAGTGTGTACCAGGCTTTAGTGAAAGGAAAGAAGACAACTTTATAAGCACACACTAGGCAAGTATTAATACAAATGATGCACCAAAGAACAACAAGGTCTGTTTATTACATCAGCCCCCCCCCCATGTTTTTATATATATAATTATTTTTTATTATTATAAAAAATGTTCCACTACTTTACCCCCTCTCTTTAAATACTTAAATACTTACCTGAGCCTTACCTGTGCCCTTTCTGCAGCAGCGCTGCTCTCTCTTCCCCTATTCACAGGATTCACTGAGAGCAGCAGGAGCCATTGGTTCCTGCTGCGGTCAATCAAATCTGCACGGGGGGGGGGGGGGGGGGGGGCAAGCTGTGCTATGTGTGCCTATGGACGCACACAGCCCAGCTCAGAAGTGCACCGGCAAGAGAGTCCCCTCAGAGGGCTGCTTTTAGAAATCATGGGGGGCCCCATACAGCCCCCTATTCCCCCATCCGAAAGTGACTGAGGACATAGATTTATCAGTCCCTTTCTCTGTAGCCTCAGCTTCACAGATGAATGAATAAGTGCTTCGAGGCTTCCTGCTCATTCGCAAACTGAAGCGTTTACGATGCTTCACCAATGAATGTACACAGTAGTTATTGGTAATGATCTCCCATAAGGATGAGCTCAGGCATGTTCGCAACTCCACGTGCCCGCGCCCGCCAGGAAGCTGACACTCTGCAGCACTAATCACGGGCAGTGAGACATTTCCCGATCCACAGCTGCACAGATCTGGAAATCGCTGCCTTACTGGTCTCACTGCCTGTAATTAGCGCTGTGGAGTGTCAGCTTCCTGGCAGGCGCGGGCACTTGGAGCTACAAACACGCCCGAGCTCATCCTTAATCTCCCACTGTGTTCATTCAGGAAAGGAAGGGGCCAGTAAATTACATATCCCTCCCCCCACTCTTTGTCTTGAAACATCCCCCCTGTGTGCCCACAGCAGCTGCCGGTGGGAGGGACGGGAAGCAGGAAGTGCTGTGGGGCAAAAGGGGCACACAGGGGGGCCCGGACAGCAGAGGGAAGGGATGCATGTGCTAGAACCAATCCCCCTGCAGTGCAGCCAGAGGGGGAAAGAAGAGGAGAAGGCAGGCAGCGCTGCAGGGGGAGGCAGAAGAGAATCGATGTCTGCAGTAAGACAGTACAGCCGGACCTCCTGCTCAACAGGTGCCTGGGCCCCCCTTTTGAACTAATGGGGCCTGTGCCCAGTACAGGAGGGCTGGCTGTACTGCCGTATCAGCAGCTCTGCCCCTCAGCACACAGCTTGCTGAGGGGGCACTTGTAGAAGAGGCACTGGCAGGGGATAAGGAGGTAAGCAGGCGCTCTATAACCACTTTAGGCATAAAAACTGTTAAATAAAAACACTGTGGGAAAAAAAGTGTAAAGGGGGTTTCACTTTAAGTTAATATATTATTAACCTCCTATTCTTTTCATGTGTTCATTATTGTACCTGTTGAACTGGAAAAATGTAAAATGTTTACTTAATATATTAAAAAAAATTTTCTAACACTACTAATCTCAGACATGAATTCTATGGCATGCTGACTACTATTTAAAGCTGATCTGTAGCCGACCCCAATAAAGTTATATTTATATTTCTGATGCCCAGTTGTGAAATGTATTTATTACTTCTGGATTCCCAGACTTGAAATCTCATGTAGTCTCCCCTATATAGACCACGCCGGGCAGCGGAGGAATGTCTGTGACCACTATGTGTAGAGGCCCCTGTGTGTTTGAATAGTGCAGTCACTGGCACACTCCAATTTCTCATCCAAAGTAATAACATTTACAGAGCCTGTAGGGGGCAGTACTGAGTGGGCAGAGCATGTTTTACTAATTCTTTCCCTGGATCAGTACCTGTATTACCTCATTGTGATCAGACAGCTTGGCAGGAGCCTGAATTCTTCCAAAGCAGCTGTTCTGAAGTTCAGATTTAGATGCAGTTCAGATGCAAATTTTTGGAGCCAATGGCCACCAGCGTCATTAACATTGACTGGTTGTTAAGGAGCGGCCTGGGAAGCCAGCTGTCGTGTCCTTAACAATGGATGACTCATCAGCTGTCAGCGGGGTTCCCCGCTGACAGCTGAATCTAAAAAAAAATTTGCCAACAATAGAAAAAGTTGTTAAAAAAATAGTGCAGTCGTCCCTTCCAATCCATGCCAGGCCTTTTTGGGTTTGGCATGGATTTTGGGGGGGGACCCCATGCCGTTTTTATTTTGGCATTGGTTTTACTTAAAATTCGTATGGATACGGTATGGTATGGTGTGGATTTTAAGTAGAACCCCATGCCAAAATGTAAAAAAAAAATGACATTGGGCCCCCCCCCCCAAATCCATACCAGACCCTTATCCGAGCATGCAGCCTGGCAGGCTAGATAAGGGGGGGGGACGAGCGCGCACCCCCCCCATCCTGAACCATACCACCCGCGACATGGGGGGGTTGTTTGGGGGCAGGGGGCTATGCCATCCCAAAGCACCTTGTCCCCATGTTGATGGAGACAAGGGCCTCTTCCCCGCAACCCTGGCTGGTGGTTGCTTGTAGGGGGCTTTATCGGAATCTAGAAGCCCCCTTTAACATGGGGGCCCCCCAAATAATGCCCCCTTTATGTGAATATGTATGGGGTACATTGTACCCCTACTCATTCACCAAAAAAAAGTGTCAAAAAGAAATAAAAGCAGAGAGACAGTTTTTGACAATTCCTTTATTAAAAAAACAAGAACAATGTCCCCCAATGTAGATCCATCGTCAATCACGCCGTCCGCCACCACGACGACCTGAAAAATAAAGCCCCGCTCCCCCCGCCTGACAGTTTTTAAATCGCTAAGGGGCGGGGCCACGTCACCTGGTGGCACCGCCCCCTTGTGACTTCACCAACCCAGCATGTGCCGAATGAAGAATAAATGAAGAATTAGGAAGATGACCTGAACGCACACGAGTCCAACTGCAATACATGGCTATTTCTAAATGGCTACAATTCAGCTATTAGCAGTGTATATAAACCCTACAAATGAAACTATCTTACTTACTCCCTTTTGGTCTTTTAAATATAACATTGAAAACCTTTTGGATCTTACCAGAAATTGCCTCACATATTCCTGAGATTTGTAGAACTCCTCCCCGCAGTGTTAATGAGATTGGGGGGGGGGGGGGGTTGTCTTGTAGTCTTGCTCAAGGGTGAAGATGCTCCTCCATACATAAAGTGCAGTCAGTAAGTGTTGTCACCCTAGGTCACGAAGTGTGGTACTGGCAGGATCACTGGGTGAAGTTGAAGAAAGGAAAAAAAAAACCTGCTCAAAGAAAACAAATGCAGCCACCACATATACGGACAGGTAAGCTGCAATATATTACTTTTTTGTTCCTGTGTTTAGATTATGCTTTACTATAACCTTTAAAATGAAGAGTAACCTAAAGCAACCAATCCAAATCCTATTGTCTTTATCAGCTTATTATTTAATAAAACACATACTGGTTACTTATTTCTGATTGGCTGCTGTTGGCCTGTGTTATTAGATCTTGCCCGTTAATATTTAGATTGCTTGACCCCTGTAACAATTCTTGACATAGTAGGTAAGATCGAATAAAGACAATAGCGCCATCCAGTTCAACCTGTGTAGGTGTACTTGTGTCAGTGTCTATAATTATTTCCCATATCCCTGTATGTTGTGTTCTTTAAGATGCACATCCAAGAATCTCTAAAAAATATCCATACTCCCCGCAGACACCACCAATTGTGGAAGGGAGTTCCACATCCCTATCGCCATGACGGTGAATAACCCCCTACGTAGCTTAAGGTTAAACCGCTTCTCCAATCTCATTGTGTGGCCCCCGTGTCCTCCTACACTCCCTGGGTCTGAAAAGTTTTTTCCTACGCCAGGATAACCATTGAGGTATTTGTAAATCTCTATAATGCCCCCTCTCAAGTGTCTCTTAGAATACATTTAGTGCTGGTAGTCATTTCTCGTAATTGAGATCTTCCAAACGCCTTATTAATTTAGTTGCCCTTCTTTGGACTCTCTCCACCACATCCCTTCTGAGGACTGGTGACCAGAACGGGACTGAATACTCCAGATTAGGGATGTACCTAATCGACTCGAACATCCGGTGTTCGTCTGTTTGCCGAATAGCGAACAATTTGGGGTGTTCGCGGCAAATTCGAAAGCCGCGGAACACCCTTTAAAAGTCTATGGGGGAAATCAAAAGTGCGAATTTTAAAGGCTTATATGCATGGTGTTGTCATAAAAAGTGTTTGGGGACCCGGGTCCTGCCCCAGGGGACATGTATCAATGCAAAAAAAAGTTTTAAGAATGGCAGTTTTTTCGGAAGCAGTGATTTTAATAATGCTTAAAGTGAAACAATAAAAGTTAAATATTCCTTTAAATTTCGTACCTGGGGGGTGTCTATAGTATGCCTGTAAAGTGGCACATGTTTCCCGTGTTTAGAACAGTCCGAGAGCAAAATGACATTTCTAAAAGAAAAAAAGTCAGTTTTAAGCATTATTAAAATCGCTGCTTCCGAAAAAAACTGCAGTTTTTAAAACTTTTTTTTTGCATTGATACATGTCCTCTGGGGCAGGACCTGGGTCCCCAAACACTTTTTATGACAATAACTTGCATATAAGCCTTTAAAATTAGCACTTTTGATTATTCATGTTCGTGTCCCATGGACTTTTATGGTGTTCACATGAACAAATGAATTTTTTGCCCGTTCTGCTGCGAACCGAACCAGGGGGTCTTCGGCTCATTCCTACTCCAGATGTGGTCTAACCAAAGTTTTATAAAGTGGTAGGATTATAGTTTTATCCCTGGAGTATATCCCCTTTTTTATGCATGCTAATATTCTGCCGGCTTTGGTAGCTGGAGCTTGACATTGATTGCTATTGCTCAGTCTTCTTCTAGGACCCCCAGATCTTTCTCCATCCTTGATTCCCCCAGCGGTTCTCCCCCCAGTGATTAATTTGCGTTTATGTTTTTAGCCACCAAGTGCATTACTTTACATTTCTCCACATTAAACCTAATTTGCCATGTAGTTGCCCACTCCATTATTTTGTTCAGGTCTTTCTGTAAAATTTCTATATCCTGATGTGAAGTTATTGCCCTGCTTAATTTTGTGTTGTCCGCAAAAACTGAGATTGAGCTATTTATCCCATCCTCTATATCATTTATGAATAAATGTAATAGAATTGGTCCCAAGACAGAACCTTGGGGCACCCCATTTACCACTGCAGACCAGTCTGAGTACTCGTTATTTATCACCACCCTTTGGACACGCCCCTGTAACCAGTTTTCTATCCAAGAATAAACCTTATGGTCCATGCCTGCAGACCTCAGCTTGTAGATTAAGCGTTTATGGGGGGACTGTATCAAATGCTTTTGCAAAATCCAGATACACCACATAAAAACAGTATTCCTAATTCATTTGGTTATACATTTACTGCACAATCCTATATTATTTTACCCATCTATTACAGAATATAGAACCGTGTACATACTGGATAATGTAAATAGGATAAATTTCTAGTACAATTTTAAAATAATTTATCATATGCAAGTCAGTGCATTTGCTAATTCTTAACAAGTAATAAATAAGCTTTAAAACAAGCCCTTGCTAACATTTGTAGCTGCAGGTGCTGTGGAGCAAACCATCCTCAAATTTCAACGCAGAGGCACTAAAAAAAAAAAAAAAGTCTCAGCTGCTATAGGCCATGGATATAGGAGATGGTCAGAAAGTGCAGGCATACTGCAGGAGGTGGTCAGAAATTGTAGGCATTGCTACAGAAGATGGTCAGAGACTGTGGGCATAGTATGGGACATGGTCAGAGTTTACCGCAATACTACAGGGAATAGTCAGGTTGTGGACATACTGCAGAAGATGGTTGGAATCTGTGGGCATAATATAGAAAGTGGTCAGACACTGTGGACATACTAAGAGAGATGGTCAGAGATTGTGGGTTTACTACAGGAAAATGGTAAGTGACAGTGGGTATACTACAGGAGATGGGAAGAGGTTGTGGAAATACTACAGGAGATGGTCAGAGAGTTTACACACTATGGGAGATGGTCAGAAATTGTGGACATACTACTGGAGACAGAGGTTGCAGACATTAAGGAGGAGAAGTTCAGAGGTTGCAGGCATACTACAGGAGAAGTTCAGAGGTTGCAGGCATACTACAGGATAAGTTCAGAGGTTGCCGGCATACTACAGGAGACGATCAGAGGTTGCAGTCCTTCTACAGGAGAAGTTCAGAGGTTGCAGGCATACTACAGGAGAAGTTCAGAGGTTGCAGGCATACTACAGGAGAAGTTCAGAGGTTGCAGGCATACTACAGGAGAAGTTCAGAGGTTGCAGGCATACTACAGGATAAGTTCAGAGGTTGCAGGCATACTACAGGAGAAGTTCAGAGGTTGCAGGCATACTACAGGGGAAGTTCAGAGGTTGCAGGCATACTACAGGATAAGATCAGAGGTTGCAGGCAAACTACAGGATAAGATCAGAGGTTGCAGGCATACTACAGGATAAGATCAGAGGTTGCAGGCATACTACAGGATAAGATCAGAGGTTGCAGGCAAACTACAGGAGATGGTCAGGGATTGTGGGCATAGTACAAGAGATGGTCAGAGATTATGTAAATAGAGATGCAGTTGAAGACTGGGTATACGTTCCAGAAGATGGTCCGGGATTGTGAACCTGAAGAAGGGACTGAAGCAGAAAGTATGCCCTCTTTTATGTTTGTCACTTGTACACTTGTTTGTTTGAATCTGCACTGACTACAGGGTTCATATCCATTGTATCTGCAGGTAGTGTTCAATTGATCTATTTTTAACTCAAATGTTACACAAGGAATCACTAACCATTACAGCCTCTTTACAGGAGGCTTCCACATTTGTGCTCTCTTCAACCCCCTTAAAAATTAGCTTTTGTCATATTTGATATTTCCAACAGCATGATTCAATATAAAAGATTAGAGACAAGAAATGCATAAAAAGAGAAAAGTGAATAGAATTTATTAAAAAGTAATAAATTGTGAAAAAAATAAACCAAACTATTAAACCATGTTTCCTTCACCTGCAAAAGTTCTGGTTCTGACAGTTCAGGCACCACAGTAAGAAGAAGCTGTTCTGGCAGTAGAGGTACCATGGTATAACGGAGCTGTTTTGGCAGTTCAGGTACTACTATGGTATGATGGAGTTGTTCTGGCAGTTCAGGTAACATATTATGTTGGAGTTGTTCTGGCAATTCAGGTACCATGGTATGATGGTGGTGTTCTGGCAGTTTAGGCACTATGGTATGATGGAGCCGCTCTGGCAGTTTAGGCACCATGGTATGTTTAGCTGTTCTGGAAGTTCAGGTACCATGGTATGATGGAGTTGTTCTGGCAGTTCAGGTACCATGGTATGATGGAGTTGTTCTGGCAGTTCAGGTACCATATTATGTTGGAGTTGTTCTGGCAATTCAGGTACCATGGTATGATGGAGCTGTTCTGGAAGTTCCGGTACCATGGTATGATGGAGCTGTTACGGAAGTTCAGGTACCATGGTATGATAAATTTGTTCTTTCAGTTCAGAAACCATGGTATGATGGAGTTTTTCTGGCAGTTCAGGTACCATGGTATGATGGAGTTGTTCTGGCAGTTCAGGTACCATGGTATGATGGAGTTGTTCTGGCAGTTCAGGTACCATGGTATAATGGAGCTGTTCTGGCATTTCAGGTACCATGGTATGATGGAGTTGTTCTGGCAGTGCAGGTGCTTTAGTACCTTTCGCAGTTCTCGTAGTGCACCTATGGTACCCACACCAAGAAAGACCTACTTGTAGAACTACTATGGACTTTATAAATTATGTTTTGTGGTCCATAGTTGTCCTATAATAGGTTGGTCTTTTTTGGTGTAGGTACTATTTTATATAGGAGGTCTCTGGACCTGCAGGGGTTTAAGACCATTACGAAATTTCAATACTAATACAATGGGCTAAAGTGTAATCCCCTAGGTCTCACTCTTGATTTTCTTTTTGAGTTGGATTCCAAATTTTGGTTGCTTAGAACCTATAAAAAGGGAATGATAAACAGGACATTTGTTAGTATGGACTAAAAGATTTATATGAGAAAAGGTCTCCTCCCTGGTGGAATATTACTTTTTTATATGGTCCATAGAAGTCCTACAAGTAGGTTGTTCTTCTGTGGTGTTGGTCCTATTTTATATCGAGGGACTCTGGACCTACAGGGGTTTGAGATCATTATTGATATAAGATATCAGTGCATCTGTAATACTACAGCGAACACGTTCTTCAACTTTCTTATTAGTAGGGGGTCACAGACTGGGTTGAGGTGTTCTGAGGCTTTTCCTATATCACAGGTTAGATGACGCAGGGCCACAGTCTAAGATCACTTTTCCAAGTCCCACGTCCATCAGGCTGAGAGAGTTTTGGCTTCCGGGGCCCTAAGTAAGAATCAAATGTTTGGCTCCTCGACTCCATGTTGGCTACCAGAGCTCGATAATTAACCTTAAAGGGTATGTATATATTTTTCATGTCAATTAGCAGAATATTCGTAATGCAACAACTGCACCCAAAGCCCTCGGTGTGTGTCCGCGCTGCCTGCTGGTGGCCCATCTGGGATTGTCTCATTAGAATGATCTGTTTTATTTAAAAGTCAAGAAATAAATAAAAAAAACAACAAATGTCCTTCTACTCTTCCCATCAACTGCCATGTGTTCTGCAGACGTCTCCCCCTGTCCTCTCCTCCATCATTTTGTGATTATGCTGCTAAACACATGTCTGTGCCTGGGATGAGAAGTGGGTGCAGCAAATGGGGACGGAGATTTATCTCTATTACTGGCAGTGGAGGAGGAAAGTCAAGGAAGGGCCTTGTCTATAATTGATTTGGGAGTGTCGCTTTCTATTTTTTATTTCACCAGATGAAAGTGATCCCGTGTAATTGGCGGTTTAATGTGCGTTTTATGTTACCTTACAGAGTTTTTGGCAGCTAACAGTCGTTTCCTCCAATTGTTCACTGCTGGGGTTTTTTTTTTTAAGATGCTTCATTTTTGATCCAGCAGGAATGTGTTAGCAACTTGGAAAGTCATGTGTCTTTAAACTCGGGAGAAGCCCCTGACATCATTTAAAATAATGAGATGTCTGCAGTGCACTGAAGATGAATAGTTGGATGAAGTGTGGACATACATAGGTTTAAAGCGCCACCTAGTGGTCATCGTCTAAAATGTTCAGTACCTAAAGCAGCGTTACTCGACCAATTTAACTTAAGTGCAGCCATTCTCTACCAGGGTTCCGTAGAACCCTAGGTTTCCTCCAGAGATTGCTAGGGGTTCCTTGAGCTGTGGCTGACTGACCTCCTATTTTATAGTGCCAGCAGAGCTCCAGGGCCAACACCACTTGGCAAAGCCAATGATCTTTCTTATAAGTCTGTAAGGGTGGCATTCTGACCACCACTGTAACGCGGACATTTTTCTCACTGATCACCAATGTAAGGATCATTTTCCAACTGACCCCCGATGAATAGGTTATAGCAGGAGTTCCGCGAGACCTGAACATTTTTTTTTAAGGGTTTCAGGCAGGGGTGTCCAAACTCAATTTCATCACGGGCTGCATCAGAATTATCCAGAGAAGAGTAACGCTGCTCCAGGTGATATCAATCCGATAGATCAGGATGGGCTGGGTGCAAACCACGGCTCGCCACCAAATTGTAGAAAAGAAAGATTCGGCTGCACACCACCAAAACGATCCAACATGAATTTATTGGTACATAAAAGTCATAATGACTGCCACCAAGACAAGGACACAGGAGAGGCGACGCGTTTCACACTTGACCAGTGCTTCTTCTTTGAAAATTCTTTGAAGAAGCACTAGTCAAGTGTGAAACGCGTCACCTCTCCTGTGTCCTTGTCTTGGTGGCAGTCATTATGACTTTTATGTACCAATAATTTCATGTTGGATCGTTTGGTGGTGTGCAGCCGAATCTTTCTTTTCTGCATCAGAATTATGGTTGGCCTCAAAAAGGCAAATGTATCTACTCTTTATCATATAAATAGTTGCCTCTGCATTCGATTATTACTGGTTTAAGTAATAACTTAGGACTTAAGCTGTGAAGGACAGGCGCAGACTGGCACAGAGCCACCTCACACTCCTGTAGCCATAGGCGTGCGCAGGGGGTGTGCCAGGTGTGTCTGGGCACACCCTATTCACCACGTGCAGTACTGATTCCCCCAACTGCCCAGGCTTTCCCCCGTGTTACCCCCCCTCCTGCCCCACAGTGCTGCTGGCTTCCCACCTCTCCTCTCCATAGGCTGCTTTGGGGGATGTTTCAGGATGGACAGCAGGGAAAGGGTCTAGTAAATATGGATTTTACCGCCCCCTTTTCTAAATGAACACAGTGAACATTCTCGCTCACTGTGTTCATAACTGAAGCATAGTAAACCATGTTTAATGAATGATCAGGAAACCGCTCAGCACAGAGCGCTTTCCATTTATTCACTGCCTTGTGCAGCTGAGGCTGCAGAGAAAGGCATGTGCATTTGAGTTTTGGGGTGCACACCCTAATGCGATAGGCTACACACACCTATCCCTGTAGCATATGACAAGTCTGTACAGGAAGGTCGCACAGCGCTGGTATCATCCACAAGAAGCCTTATTGGAGACTGCTCTGACAGAACATGGTGCTGCCATGGTGTTCTGTCTGAGAAGTCTCTAATAAAGTTTCCTGTGGATGATACCAGCGGTGTGCGACCCTCCTTATCAACTGCTGCAGAACTGTAGTATTCTGCTAACAGTTATAAGCAGATTTTCAGAGCACCCCCCCACCATCAGAAGTCAAGAGTCCCCCACCCTCCCTTATATCACAGTGCGCCACCCTTACTTTGTACTGCTGCCGGGAAGAAGCTGGGGGCAGAACTGGAAAGTAGAAAGTGCAAGGTTTTCGAGGACCAGAAGAGGGCTGGAGTCAACTGCCAGAGTCTGCTGAATGCTAAGACCAGGGGAGGCTAAGACAAGGGGGTGCTGCAGCTGGAGAGGCGCAGGATCTGTAGGAGGAGTTCTGTCTCCCTCTCTGTTGCTGACTGCTGAGTCGGGACGGGGGGGTGTCAGAGATGAGACTCTCATGGCTTCACAGAGAAGCACAGGATCTGGTGGAAGAGTTATTTCCTCCTCTCTGCTGTCGATTGCTGAGATAAGGTGGGGACGATCCAAAAGGGGGGTTCCGCAGCTGCAGGAGAGGTGAAATGGCCTGGAGGGCTGGATTCGGCCCACGGACCGTGTGTTGGACACATGCTCTAGGGTAGTGATGGCGAACCTTGGCACCCCAGATGTTTTGGAACTACACTTCCCACGACCACTTCCACTACACTGCAGAGTGCATAAGCATCATGGGAAATGTAGTTCCAACACATCTGGGGTGCCAAGGTTCGCCATCACTGCTCTAGGGTATAAAGGTTGAGAAAAACTACTTTAAAGAAAAGGAGAAGAGAATACCTGGTGCCGCGCATCCACAGATTTGTGTGATGATATGAGAGACAACCAGGGGCGGACTGACCATTGAGTGACTCGGGCACTGCCCGAGGGCCCTGGGCCACTAGGGGGCCCCATCAGGGTTGCCAGCCTCAGTAAATTCAGGGACAGTATGTATAAATCTGTGTTTTTTTACATCTGTCTGTCTATACTGTGTGTACATGTCTGTGTATACTGTGTGATTGTATACTATGTGTGTGTATACTGTGTGGCCCCATAATCTCTGATTGCCTGGGGGCCCCATAATCTCCTATTGCCCGGGGGCCCCATGAGTTATCCTTCCGCCCCTGGAGACAACCTCAGCCTGGGCTCCCGCCAAGCCATGCCCTCAAACGTGTTTCTCTCTGACCCCCGGAGCTTAAAGTGGACGTAAACCTGATTTTTTTTTTTTTAAATTTAGGCTTGTAACTTGTACAGTATAGGATTTCATGTCATCTGTGCCCAGTCTTGCCACAAAAAGTTAATCCAGCTCTGAGCAACCCTCTTATCTTTTTTCAGTGAGATAAAAACAGACAGAAATATCAGTCAGTTCTTCCCCCTTGCTGTGAGTGACAGGTGATTTACATATCTCATGCAGGAGCCTTAGAGAGTCATTCTGTGTAATTCTCATCCCCTCCTTCTTTCTTCTCCAGCTCTCCCAGGATTGGCTGCTCCACACCTCAGCATGATTGGGCATGCTGAAGTCATGTGGTGACTTTCCTGGTTTTTGACTGGATGTTAGAGATCATAGCAGAAGTTCAGTGCAAGAAATACACAGGAGAAAATTCATGTTTACAAGGGGAGTGTAGAGGTGGGCGGGGAGTCTACTGACATCACGACTCCACCCACCGAGCTCCAGACAACAGACCCGCCCACAGAATCTGCAGTTTTTCGGGTCTCATAACAGACAGAGGGGAGACATTTGACAGGTAAGGATACATGCAGGAAGCGTGTATATCCTTATAGATAACCCCTATGGCAGTAGTTTAGAGAGAATGAGAGTGGGTTTACATCCACTTTAATCAAAGGAAATTATGAAAAAGGCTACTTTAGAGGAACCTGTGAAATAATTTTCAGGTTTTGGGAATACCTATTAAAACAGATTCCCTGGGAGAAATGCTTCTTGACATGGTGACCACTGCGATGAACTAAAGGAACATTGATGACATGCAGCAAGCTATGTCAAATGTTATTGATCCTGGACCTATCCAAGCACCATCACAAAGGAGGTCAACCAGTCACACCTTATGGAACCTCTTGCAACCTCGGGAGGAACCCTGGTTGAGAATGGCGGACCTATAGGTTGTTTTTTTCATTTTTTTTTTTTTTTATGAAGGTTGTCTGAAATAGCAAAGTGCAGTACATGATGAGCCTGACTGATGTGTGCATGTGTTTAAAAATTTGCTTGACTTATGTGCAATCCAGCCTGATTCACTCCCTGGTTTTCTCTCACCTCGACTACCACAACTCCCTCCTCATTGGCTCTTTACATCTCCCCTTCAATCCACCATGAGTGCTGCTGCCAGACTCATCCACCTTACAAACCGCTCAGTGTCTGCTACCCCCCTCTGCCAATCCCTCCATTGGCTGCCACTCACCTAACAAATTAAATTCAAAATCTTAACAATAAGTTACAAAGCCATCCACAACTTTGCCAACAGCTACATCACTAACCTAGTCTCAAAATATCAACCTAATTGGAGTGCGCATGCGCGCGGCGCCGAGGTCGGACATGAGCTGACTCCGCTCCGCACGCCTCCGGCCAGAAAAGCTAAAATTGGCAAAGGGGGAACGAGCGGAGCTCTGCCAAACGGACATCCCGAAGCCTGGGAGCGGACGATGCAGCGGAGAGGGTCGGTAAACAACCGAAACCCCCCACAGCACCTCAGGAACACCCGCGCCTCTAAGGCCCAGCAGTCTCCCTCTCCCAAGATGGCGCCGGGGAAGGGAGATTCCACACGCGGCGGAGCCTCAACACAGCGGCGGCCCTCCACACAACAAGGAGGGGACCTCACAGAAGGCTGCACAGCTCAGGACCAGCACCAGAACTGGGTGACCCAACAGCCACTGCCATCAAAATCAAAGCCTACAGCACCTGAGAAGGTTAGTCCTCAGACACTGCAGCGGCCCCCCCAGCCTAAGATGGCGCCTGTCAGCAGCGATCACCCATATGAGAGCAAACAGATGCAGGCACAGCAGAATAAACCGCTCCACCCAATTACTTTCCAGGTTGAGGTGCATAGAGACCCCTTCTCCTCCCAGTCCCAGGAGGGACCTTGCTCCCCACAGAGCGACCACCCGCAGCTGTCCCCGTTATCGGGCTCCTCGGACAGGCCGTTACTATTCACTGACTCCCCAGCCTCCTCCACAGACAGGCAAATGGCTGAAATTGCTGAATTAGCCATGAGTCAAAACAGTGGGCCTTCCTCACAGCCACTAGCCCCTGCTGCAGGGTATTCAGGCGACACAGTTCTCCTAGCTAGATTTTCAGCACTCCTACAGCAGGAACTGTCAAAAGCTTGCAACATTATCACCAAAGGTATGAAGGATGACTTCCAAAATATAGGGGAGAGGTTAGACACGATCGAGTCTAAAATGGATGGGACGGTTAAAAGAGTCAATCAAAACTCCAAAATGATCACATCCCTACAGGATCAACTGGACCAAGCAAACGCAAAAATCGAAGATTTGGAGAACAGATCTAGGAGGTATAACTTCCGCGTGCGTGGCCTCCCAGAATCCGAATTAGACCTGGAAGATTCGATCCACGATCTAATGAAACAATTGATACCAGATATTTCCCCTCACCAAATGGAACTGGATAGGGTGCATCGAGCCCTGACAGCCCCAAGACAAGATGGACTGCCGCGCGACGTGATAGTTAAGCCTCATTTCTACCGCATTAAAGAAAGGATCATGTTGGAAGCAAGAAATCAAGGAGACATAACCATCTCGGGTCACCCAATCCAGATTTTTGCGGATATAGCTCAAGTAACAATCCAGAAAAGGAGAGCGTTGAAACCGTTGCTTAACCAACTTATCAACCGACAGATTAAATACAGATGGTCGTTCCCATTCCGATTGTCATTTATCTACAAAGGCAAGTCCCACTCATTTACCACTTTCCAGTCGGGCGAGGCCCTCCTCCAAGATTTGGGCCTTCTGTCCACGGAGCCACAGGAACCCAGTGCCCTATTCGACGAAAGCCGACCGATCTCCCCCCTGTGGTCCCAGCCAAGGGGCCCTAGAGCCAGAAAATCTCCGTCAGCAACCTGAACACTACCCCAGAAGCACATCACAACTTCGTACTTGCGACCGAGTATTCTAGTATTGGTCCAAGACCTGCTCTTGAAGACCCTGCTGCGGGCGTCTGATTGTTCCTGGGGACGCAGTATCCGTTGAAGCCGTTCCGGTTTGATACAGACTTAAAAGTTGACTTTATATCAGGTTATAAGTTATGTTGTCTTAGATATCTCGAGAGGGGAGTCTGCCTTATCGGCAGACTCGCCTCTACATTTTTTCGCCTCTCCCCACCCCTCCACTATTATGTTTGAATTTAGTAGTGAAACTTCCCAATCAATTATGCGAGTGGACCCCGCTCGTCCCCCACTTGAAGCTAATAAATAGTGCCGGAGGTGAACCGCATGCCACCACAAGTGAACCTGTCCCCACCGCAAGCGGGGAGACAATTTCACAAAACAAACTCAGGGGCTAGATACCCCTGCAACCACACTGAAATGCAGTGTGCAGGTGTCTTTTTAGCACCTCTTTTTTTTCTACATTTTTTTTTATTATTGTTATTTCCCCCTTTTACCTCCCCAAGAAATTTTTTTGTGGTTTTGGTCGTGAGCAATAGGTTTAGCTTAATACTACAACAAAAAACAGTACTATACTATCTGTGTCTCTACTTCTCTAATTCTGCCTTTTTCTCTCCCCTTCCCCTTTTCCACTCCCTGACCGCGCTCCTGCCCCACGCAAGAACCCGAGAGGAGGACCCAGTAGACTTCCGAAAAATTCCACTGAAACGACTAAAATGTGAGTACAGCCTTCCAAACTGCCATGTCCTGTAAAAACCAACCTACCTACACGATATTGACGCACAACACTCAGGGTCTAAACTCCCCTACTAAACGGACCAAGGCCTTTCAGCAATACCATAAATTAGGAGCGGACATCCTCTTACTACAGGAGACACATTTCTCACGTACGTCAGCCCCAAAATTCCTGAACGCAAAATACCCAACGATTTATCTGTCTAACGGTCCAGATAAAAAGAGAGGAGTAGCTATATGTATTGCTAAAAGGGTCCCCTTTACTCCCACTAATGTGATAAGGGACAGGGAGGGCCGCTATATTATGGTAGCTGGTAGAATCAACGACAGTGAGGTCACCTTATTGTCTTATTATGCTCCTAACGTTGGACAGATAAATTTCTTCAACACAATGCTAGAGGCCATAACACCCCATTTAGTGGGTCACGTGATGCTAGGGGGAGACAGCAACACTTCACTAGATCAAATCCTAGATAAGTCAGACCCCCGAAAGGCGACCCTAAAGCATTCCCCTAAACAAAGCAGCACCCTAGCACGCCTGCTCCATAACCACGACCTGATAGACCTTTGGAGAGATGCCCATCCCACAGAACGGGACTACACATTCTACTCACATGTACATAAAACTTACTCGCGCATTGATCATTTGTTCACACTTTCCCCATTACTCCCATATATCTCATCGACAAAAATACTACCTACAGTATGGTCAGACCACTCTGCGGTCCTGGTGGTTCTATCAGATCTCTGGTCGAAATCCAGACAACCTTCTTGGCGACTGAACGAATCATTACTAAGCGACCCCATAATCGCCAAGGAAGTTGAGAAAGCCATACAACAATATTTTCAAGAAAATACCCTTCCGTCCTCCTCTCCAGAGATAGTATGGGCTGCCCACAAGGCCACATTGAGGGGCATACTAATACAATTAGCTACTAGGGTCAAGAGAGAACGAACTCAAACAATTCAACAACAGGAGAGAGAGCTATATAGATTAACACATGAACAAAAATCCAACCCACACATAGACCTTAGAAGCCAGATTGATACAGCAAGAACAGCATTGAATTTGAGCCTCACCACAAAGGCAGAGAAATATATCAGATGGTCCAAACACCGCTATTACACAATGGGGGATAAACCAAACAGATTACTAGCTAGGAAACTAAACCCAAGACCATATAACCCGGCGCTACCCAAATTGAGACTGCAGACTGGACAAATAACACAGAACCCCCAACTCATACTCCAGGAATTCTACACATTTTACTCTAAACTATACGACTCCCCAAAGGATTTCAATATTAACAAAGCTGAAGAATTCCTGAGGGACATATCACTCCCAACCTTATCTAGTGACCACATCGAAAGAATGGAGGCAGAGTTTACGATGAGTGAAGTGGCGATGGCTATCAAATCCCTGAACCCGTCGAAGTCTCCGGGTCCAGATGGATTCTCAGGCCACTACTACCGCAAATACGCGGAGATTCTGTCTCCTCGTCTTTGCGCCTTTTACAATTCACTAAGAGAGGGGCTCCCGATTCCACTTCACGAAAATAAGGCCTTTATACATGTTATACCCAAACCGAATAAAGATCACGGGGACTGTGCGAACTACCGTCCCATATCGTTGATCAATGTAGACCTCAAAATACTAACAAAGATATTAACCACCCGCATGAATTTGTTTATTTCGAAATATATCCATCCAGACCAGACGGGATTTGTCCCCAATAGACAAGCGCCCGACCAAACTAGACGCATAATAGATATAATCTCTGCTTTAAACTCGGGCTGGGATGGGGGAGGTCGGAGAGGAGCTCTATTGGTTTCATTGGATCTACATAAAGCGTTCGATTCCCTATCCTGGGACTACCTTTTCTATATTTTGGGGAAATACGGGTTTGGATCCCACTTTCTAACCACACTTAAAACAATTTACAGTCACCCCACAGCTAATCTAGTAGTCAAGGGATATAAATCCCAAAACATACAGATACTAAGAGGTACTAGACAGGGTTGTCCCTTATCCCCCCTATTATTTATTTTAGCCCTAGAGCCCCTGGCCATTAAAATTCGAGAACATCAGGATATATTGGGGGTGAAATGTGGCGACAGAGAACACAAATGTGCAATGTTTGCAGATGACATCTTACTGCTACTCTCCTCTCCGGTCACCTCCTTACCCAATCTACAGCTGGTGCTGAGACACTTCACGGAATTTTCGGGACTCAAAGTGAACCAATCTAAAACTCAAGCACTTAACGTTTCCTTGCAAACACACATAGTCCAAGCGTTACAACAATCCTACCCTTTTAAATGGCAGAAAGAGACAATGTCATATTTAGGCATCTTCCTCACTCCTACCCTCACTACACTATATAAACATAATTATCCCCCACTATTCAGGAAAATACTAGAAGATATCAAAAAATGGTCAAATAACCCTCCGTCATGGTTTGGAAGGCTGTGCTCAATTAAAATGACGGTTTTGCCGAAGGTGTTATATCTGTTTAGGACCCTCCCAATAGCAGTTGTAAGGAACGATTTACAGAAACTCCAGAAAAAATTGCTGGACTTTGTGTGGGGAAACAGGAGACCTAGAGTGAACAGGAGAACACTTTACACACCTAAGCAGATGGGGGGCCTGGGAATGCCAGATTTACTTAAATATTACCAAGCAGCACAAATGTCCCAATTGATCAAATTCCACACTAGACAGCCTAGACCGCTCTGGATGTCAATCGAATCTTCTCTGTACCCTGACAGAGAGATTAGTCAACTAATGTGGTTAAAGGCGAAGGACAGGCCGGCCATGATGTGCCCGAGCTTGTCTTTCTCCCTAAATTTGTGGGACAGACTATCAACAGCCTACGGGTTCAGGTCCCAACACAACCCATTGGCCCCTCTATTTGGGAACACACTGTTCACTCCGGGTCTTCAACCCCGAAATTTTTTGTGGTGGACCAACAAAGGATTAATACGTATTGCAGATTATTGTGACCACAGGGGTGCTTTGTCGAAATCAACCTTACAGGAGAAATACGAATTCCCAAATTCAGAACTATTCCGCTTTACCCAGATAAGACATTTTTTAGCGACCCTGAATCGCACCTCTGATATCACTACATTCACCCCAATGGAAAACCTCTGTAGGAATTTCGATAAGCACACTGGTCATATATCACGGATATATAATATATTGACCTCATCTATCTCAAAAATGCATTACATGCAAAAATGGGAACAAGATATGGAAATGGAACTAGATATGGAAGTTTGGAATAAGATTATACTGAATGCATCTAAGTCACTTGTTAATACCTCCATGATAGAGGCAAACTATAAAGTAATGATGCGATGGTACATGGTCCCAGAGAGGATAGCAACTTTCGTTCCAGGGGCGTCCCCCCGGTGTTTTAGAGGTTGTAATGTAAATGGCACTTTTTACCACACTTGGTGGACGTGCCCCAAAGTGAGGAGATTCTGGATACGCACGTACAATCTAATATACTCCCTCACACAAGCGAACCTAGTCAAATCACCTTTGCACGCGCTGTTGGGACGCCCAGTGGAGGGGACATCAAAGTCAATGCGCAGATTGATTACATTTATATTTGTGGCGGCCAGGATTTCCATAGCTAAGTCCTGGAAGTCTCCCACAGTTCCCTTTTACTTATTAAAAGCCAAACTATCATGGATAATGATAAATGAGCGCCTAACGGCAATATTGAAAGATAAGATAACCGGATTTAATAAAACTTGGGACCCTTGGATAGAATACCTCACCAATACGTAGGTTGCCCGACGATTGAGGCACCTAAGGTGTGGCAGGAGCGCACCCCCTACCACCCCCCTCCTCCCTCCCCCCTCCTAATTCCTCTCATACCTACTCTTTATCCTTCTGCTTCTCTTCTCTCTCTCTCCATTTTCTTTACGATCCTCATCTTTTATTATAGTCGATGATGACTATCACAGTATGTTACATAATTTACCAGATGTTTATTTTACTTTCTGTAAACTTAAAAACTGAATAAATACCATTGTTTAAAAAAATACCAACCTAATTGTCCTCTCCGTTCCTCCCAAGATCTCCTGCTCTTTAGCTCCCTCATCACCTCCTCCCATGTTTACCTCCAGGACTTCTCCCGAGCCTCTCCCGTCCTCTGGAATACCCTACCACAATCTGTCAGACTATCTCTAAATTTGTCTACTTTTAGGCGATCCCTGAAAACTGTTCTTTTATTTTCTTCATCAGCTCATCCCCCACAGTTATTACCGTATTTATCGGCGTATAACACACACTTTTTTCCCCTTAAAATCAGGGGAAAATCGTGGGTCTGTGTTATACGCCGATCCCCGCTAATTTTGATCGATCGGGGCGATCGCCGCCGACATACACATAACGTGTAGATTTAAAGATGGCGCAGCGGAGTTCGCAGGGATTCGGCGGAGCGGAATGAGAGATCACAGTGACTGGGTGGAGCCGAGCTACACATAGCCGAGTGTACTCGGCTCTTCTCGGCGCCGCTCACAGTCACGCCCAGTCCCGCCATTGGACCTGTGTTATGTCCATCGTAAAGGCGGGACTGGGCGTGACTGTGAGCGGCGCCGAGAAGAGCCGAGTACACTCGGCTATGTGTATCTCGGCTCCGCCCAGTCACTGTGATCTCGGCGGCGCTCGTTCAGCTCCGCCGAGTCCCTGCGAACTCCGCGGCGCCATTTTTAAATCTGTAATGGACACTGAGGGCAAGGCTGAAATGGCAAGGCTGCACTGACCTCTGGGGCAAGGCTGCACTGGGGCAAAGCTGCACTGACAAGGCTGCACTGGGGCAAAGCTGCACTGACAAGGTTGCACTGGGGCAAAGCTGCACTGACAAGGCTGCACTGGGGCAAAGCTGCACTGACAAGGCTGCACTGGGGCAAAGCTGCACTGACAAGGTTGCACTGGGGCAAAGCTGCACTGACAAGGTTGCACTGGGGCAAAGCTGCACTGACAAGGCTGCACTGACAAGGCTGCACTGGGGCAAAACTGCACTGACAAGGCTGCACTGACAAGGCTGCAATGGACACTGGGGCAAGGCTGCACTGACAAGGCTGCAATGGACACTGGGGCAAGGCTGCAATGACAATGACAAGGCTGCAGATGGACACTGATAAGGCTGCATTGATGGGCATTTTAATGTAAGTTTTTTTTCCTTAAACTTCCCTCCTAAAAGTTTTTTTTCCTTAAAATTCCCTCCTAAACTTGGGGTGCGTGTTATACGCTGATAAATATGGTACCTTTTCTTTCATTTGACCCTCCCTTCTAGATTGTAAGCTCTAACGAGCAGGGCCCTCTGATTCCTCCTGTATTAAATTGTATTGTAACAGTACTGTCTGCCCTACTGTTGTAAAGCGATGCACAAACTGTCAGAGCTGATCATGTGGTAAAGAGCCTCCATCAGAGGCTCTCTACCCAAATCGGAGCTGCGGTCTGTCAGACTGACATACCACAACAGCGATCGTCGCACTGCCCGCCCCCACGGGCGTGCGCCGGCTTGTTATCCTGATCACGTCATATGACGTCCGGTCAGGATAACACAACCACTTTGCGCACGTCATATTTATACATGATGGGCAGAAAGTGGTTAAGGGGGAAAATCTTCCGGTCCGTAAGTGGTTAAAACGCAACATATGAATTATCTACTCGGAATAACATATTTTATACTTTACCTAAAAATTGGGTATTATATTGTGTGCATTAAAACTCATTAAAGCCCCATACACACTATCAGATTTTCTGCTGATTTTTTCCTTCAGATTTACCAAAACCATCTAATATGAGGTCAAACCTTGAGAGTTTGTATGCAGTCAGGCAGGCCCTTGCACTACATGGTTTTGGTAAATCTGAAGACAAAATTCAGCAGAAAATGTTTATGGGGCTTTAAAGTGTATTTTTTCCAAAACAAATTTTATTTGACGTGACATAAAAAAATAGCAAAACCCACCAGTTTATTTTCTAGGGCTCTAAGTAAATTTTTATCAAAAAAATACAGATGCCCATCAGTGCCTCCTCATCAGTGTCACCTATCAGTGCCTCCTCATCAGTGTCACCTATCAGTGCAGCCTCATCAGTGTCACCTATCAGTGCCTCCTCATCAGTGTCACCTATCAGTGCCTCCTCATCAGTGTCACCTATCAGTGCAGCCTCATCAGTGTCACCTATCAGTGCAGCCTCATCAATAAAGGAGAAATATTACCTGTTTGCAAAATGTTCTAACAAAGTATGAAAAATGTTTTGTTTTATTTATTTCTAAATTTTCAGTCTTTTTTCGTTTGTTTAACAAAAAATTAAAAAAAAAAACAAACAGTTTTGCTCTTGCTCTTATCCTCATGAACTTTGTGAGTTGCCACTAGTCCTCCATTGGCTGCCACTCAGTCACCGAATTAAATTCAAGATACTAACTATAACTTACAAAGCCATCCACAACCTGGCCCCCAGCTACATCTCTAACCTAGTCACAAAATACCAACCTAATCGTTCTCTTCGCTCCTCCCAAGACCTCCTGCTCTCAAACTCCCTTGTCACCTCATCCCATGCTCGCCTTCAGGACTTCTCCAGAGCCTCCCCCATCCTCTGGAATGCTCTACCCCAATCCGTCCGTTTTTCTCCTACTTTATCCACTTTCAGACGATCCCTGAAAACTCATCTCTTCAGAGAAGCCTATCTGGCCCCCACCTAACAACTGTACCTTTATCTTCTCAATCAGCACATCACCCACAGTTATTACCTCTTGTATCTCTTGACCTCCCCTCTTAGATTGTAAGCTCTAAGGAGCAGGGCCCTCTGATTCCTACTGTATCAAATTGTTTTGTACTTGTACTGTCTACCCTCAAGTTGTAAAGCGCTACGTAAACTGTTGGCGCTATATAAATACTGTATAATAATAATAATAATAATAGTTTATTTTTAAATAAAGTCCTTTCCTATATACTTCATTTAGTTGGCGCCCTCTGCTGTTTCCTTTATACATTGCAGAGATCACTTCAGTCTCATTGAGGAGCTGCCACTGCTATTTTTGGGCCTATGGACTTATTATGTTGTAACTCAGCTGTATGCCTACCTAGGGTTAGGGTTACGGTTAGGGTTAGGGTTACGGTTAGGGTTAGAGCTAGGATTAGGGACCACCCCCAAAGGTCAAAGGTCAGCAGGCGTGTCCCCCCAGAGGTCAAAGGTCACGAGGTGTGGCTGACCCACCCCCACCAAAGTGTTCCGCCTACCCCAACTAAGTCGGGGCGTCAGCAAGTTGGGGTATCAGCAAGTCGGGGAAAGCGCTAACCCTAAGGCCTAACCCTAACCCTAAACTTCACCTATCTGCTGAAATTTGTTGGAGTCCCCTCCCTGCTATTTGTTGCGGTGTCTTTAGTGGGGATGGTCATTTGGCTTAAAGTGGTTTTAACCTAAAAAATATTTTATTGCACTTTGTTTTCATCTGGTGATCCAGCCAGTAAGTCTTATTTTTAACTTCCTTTAATATGCTAAGTTAATCTTTAAATAAAAATAATATATGCTCGTGGTTTTGCAGGTAAAAACAATGTGCATTTATTTTATTTTTTGCAAGGAGCCTGCAGAGCTTTGCACCTGCGATCAGCAATTCATGGGTGCAATGTCAGGCTCCTGCACAATCTTCCTCCAGCTTTGTGCCCGTATCTCCATAGATTCTTTCTGTTACAAAGCTAGAGGAAGCCTGAATGAACCACAAGTGTGCTGATCAGCGAGCTCGCAGATCATTGAGGCTACAATGCAGTGGCAGACCGGACTTGTCGTTTATTATTCACAGATCTCTTTGAACGATTGACACGGCTGTGTGGGCGGAGCCCCCGACAGCCACACCAGTTTTAAAAGGTGACAGTGGACGCATCGCCGGTGTTTCTCGGGCTTACCGTTTTTGCTGGTTCGCCCAAGAAATTACCCGGCGGTGCGGCCGGCTGTTCCCATAGGCGATCAAAGAGTAGATATTTTTTGATTGACTCTATGGCCTTGGAGGACCCGAGCAACGTCATGATGTCACAATTTCTGGTCTAGGCTGGAAGTAAATATTTTTTTTTTTTAAAGGCAAAAGATCAAAAAAAAAAATTTTTTTAATCTTTTGCTTTTAAAGGTAAAAGAAAAGCTTTGGGGTCGTTTTGACCTCAGATCTCTCCATAAAGAGGACCTGTCATCCTTATTTCTATTACAAGGGATGTTTACATTCTTTATAATAGGAATAAAAGTGGTAAAAAAATAATAATAATAAAGGGACAGTATAAAAATAAAAAGTAAAATAAATAAGATTTATTTGAATTTTTTTAAAGTGCCTCCATCCCTCGCGCACAGAAGCGAATGCATACGTAAGTCGCGCGCGCATATTTAAACGGTGTTTGCACCACACATGTGAGGTATCGCTGCAAACGTTAGAGTGAGAGCAATAATTCTAACACCAGACCTTCTTTGTGTGCTTTCACACTGGGGCGGTGCACTTGCAGGATGGAAAAAAAAAGTCCTGTAAGCAGCATCTTTGGGGCGGTACGGGATAACAGCGTATACATCGATCCTAAACCGCCCCTGCCATTGAAATCATTGGGCAGCGCTGCTTTTTGGATGCTTTTAACCCCTTGTCAACCCCCTTCTTTGGGGTTAAAAGCGCCCCGCTCCCACCTGCACAGCGCCAGTAAAGCGCTGCTAAAATGAGCGGCGCTTTACCGCCAGCACAGAGCGGTCCTCGGTGTGAAAGAGGTCTAATGCCCTGTACACACAACTGGTTTTGCCATCGGAATAAACTCTGAAGGTTCTTATGACGGAGTTCCGACAGGAATTCTGCTTAAGCGGTCTTGCCTACACACGGTCGCACCAAATTCCGACCGTCCAGAACGCGGTGATGTACAACACGTACGACGGGACTAGAAAACGGAAGCTCAATAGCGAGTAGCCAATAGCTTCCGTCTCGTACTTGCTTCAGAGCATGCGTCGTTTTTGGTGCGTCGGAACAGCATACAGACGATCGGTTTTCCCGATAGGAATTGGTTCCTTCGGAAATATTTAGAACATGTTCTATTTCTAAGTCCGTCAGAATTTTCGACAGAAAAAGTCAGATGGAGCCTACACACGGTCGGAATATACGATGAAAAGCTCCCATCGGACTCTTTCTGTCAGAAATTCTGCTCGTGTGTACTCGGCATAAGGCTTAAAAAATTTGCTCTCCTGTTTTTTTTTTTTTTTTTGATGCAGCCCAATCTTTTATATTTTTCCAAAAATTGAGTATTATAATGTGTCTGCACAAATATTTTTTTTCCCCCTAAATGTATGCATTTGATAAATATCTGCGCAAATATTGTGCAACATAGGAAAATTGCAACTACCACCATTTTATTCTCCAGGGTCTCTGCTTTCAGAAAATGTATACTTTAGGGAGTTTAAAGTAATTTCTAGCAAAATATAACAAGAAAAAAAAAATAACAAGTGTAGACAAGTGTTTAACATTTCAATCTACTATATGTATCTGCTTCGTATCTAGATCTTACTGTCCATCTACTTTATGTTCTTTCCAGGTGCTTTATATATATATATCCATTTGCAGACCACAATACGTATATAGACGTTGCAGTGTGCAAGTGATTTACCGGGGTTATGGCTGAAGCTATCGGCCATGATCCTGGTATTTCGGCCAGTGGCTGGTTTTCTAATGAAAGTGGTCAGAGCGGCTTATTAGCCACTGGATTGCTTCTTGAAGCAGGGGACCCCCCCACTGAATAATCATTTTCACCGGCGTGCCTGAGAAATGATCCGGCCGTGTGGCCAGCTGGTCACAGAGGCCAACAGAGACCAGATGGTCTCTGATCGCCTTGCAACGTCATGATGTGGTGTTTTTGACCCCAGATCTCTTCATTAAAGTGTTTGTTAAGTCTAAATTCTAAATCACTCCATCCCCTCTATTAGAGCCTGGCATAGCACACTATGTAAGTCATTTCTAAAAACAAGAGTTGTAAATACCTATTTAGAGCTATCTTCAAGCCGGTCACGTGACTCGCAGATGATTTACATCTCCAATGGATGGCTTCTGCGGAAGGGCCAAGATCTCCCTCTGACGTCAGCCGGGGAGATCACGTGGCCTCCCACAAAATCCCTGTACCTTATTGCCAGCTCTTGTGGCTACCACTGCAGCTCTGCCGGCTTCTCCACCTTTTTCTTCCTCCGGCTGCGCTGAAGGGGGATTGGTGTCTGCTCCCCCCCCCCCCCACCGCAGTCCTCCCTGTGTGCCCCCCTCCCCTGCAGCATTGCCACCTTCCCTCCTCTCCTGCCAGCAGCTGCTTTGGGCACTATGTCCTCTTTACCAGCCCCTTCCTTTCCTGATTGAACACAGTGAGTGATTGTCACTGTCCATTCATCACTGAAGCAAAGTAAACTATGTTTACTATGCTTCAGTTTGTGAATGAACTAGGAGCCTCAGAGCGCTTCCTATTCATTCACTGTCCAGTGCAGCTAAGGCTGTCTGTTTACACCCCTGTTATTTTACAAGGCTGTTAAAAAAATGTAAAATAGGGGGCCCTGTCATGTAGTCTGTATGGGGCACCGTGATTTCTAACAGCAGCCCAGGCAAATGTAAACAGTGTTTGCACCACATATGTGAAGTGTCACCGCGAGTGCTAGAGCGAGAGCAATAATTCTAACATTAGACCTCCTTTGTAACTATAAACTGGTAACCTGTAAAAAAAAATGTAAAGCGTACCCTAGGAGATTTTTAGGTATAATAGTTTGTCACCATTCCACGAGCGTGCGCAATTTTAAAGTGTGACATGTTGGGTATCTATTTACTCGGCATAACATCATCTTTCATATTTTACAAAAACATTGGGGTATATATTGTGTTTTATTTAATTCTTTTCATTTATTAAAGTGTATTTTTTTTAAATTGCGTTTAAAAAACCGCTGCGGAAATACTGTGTGACATAAATTGCAACAATCACCATTTTAATCCTTAGGGTCTCCACTACAAAAAATTTAAATATATATCTATAGATATATATAGATATCTATATCTATATATATATATATATATAGATCTAGATATATTTATAGATATATATATCTATATATATCTATAGATATATATCTAGATATATCTATAGATATATCTATAGATATATATATAGAGAGAGAGAGTATCTATCTATCTATCTATCTATCTATCTATCTATCTATCTATCTATCTATCTATCTATCTATCTATCTATCTATCTATCTATCTATCTATCTATCTATATCTATATCTATATAGATATATATATATAGATATATATATATATCTATATATATATATATCTATATATATATATATAGATATATATATATAAGGTTCGGGGGAGGTAGAGGAAATTTAGGAGGTAGAGCAAAAAATACTGATTTAAACTTGAAACAAAACGTGCCAGAAAAGGCTCGGTCTTCAAGTGGATATGCAACCTCCTAAAAGCCTTCTGAAAAACTGCCACAAGGTGGCGCAGTTGCACCTCTGATTTTCTGTGTTTTTTCAGTTGATGAATTTCCTCTTTAGAATAGATTTTCATTGTCCCAACGAATGGCACATTCACTTTATTATGTCCTTTCTCTGTGATGCCGCTATTCTCGCCAATGCTTGGTAATGATAATGAAGAGTTATAAAAGCAGCAGAGTTGAGTCACATTAGCAGATATGTGGCTCCATTGCAGAATGAACTGTTACCATGTCTATTTTAACATGTAAATGCAGCATAGAATGTCATTGTCATCCTTGCTTCCCTATGTATTGAGATACAGGACTCCGGACCTGCATGCTTGTTTCGGGGCAGTGATACAATGGAACTATGACGGCCCACCTCCACTGATCCCATCAATCCCCCAGCATTGCTACTGATCCCTGTAGTCCTATGATTCCTAAGAGTTTTCTGTCTATTGATGGGTCCCCTAACCTCCCCAGTCCATGATGTGCAGGCAGTGAGGAGATGATGTGCTGTAACCTTTAGCAACCAATCAGTGAGCAGTAATGCTGTGCACTAACCTCTTACAACCAATTATTGAGCGGTAAGAATATGCAATAACCTCTAGGAACATTGGTTCATTGGAGCAGTAATAATGTGCGGTGACCTCTTGCAACCAATTAGTGAGTGGTATAGATGTCCGGTAACCTCTAGCAATCACTCAGTGAGCAGTATTGATGTACAGTAATCTCTAGGAACCAATCAGCAAGCAGAAGTCATGTGCTGTAACCTCTAGAAAATAAACAGTGAGCCATAATGTGTGCTGTAGCCTCTAGCAGCCAGTCAGTGAGTGGTAATGATACACTGTAACCTCTGGCAACCAATCTCAATCACTGCCTGATCCTATTCTGTAAACTGATTTTGAGTCTAGCTGCTACTTATTGTATGTCTCAAAGCAGGTGGAGAGCGAAATTGCATGGAAGAGGGGGCCCAAGAAAATGTTTGCCCAGGGTCCAGTCAATATTAAAGACGGCCCTGATGACGGGCGCCATATTTCCATTCTGATGGGTTTTCCTTGATTTTATCTTCATAACACATTTTAGTAACCAGATCTTGGCCAGGTAGGCTGTACGGGGGGCCTCTGATATATTTTTCATTCTCTCTGCTGAAGTTCAGTAATAGTAACAATTCTTGTCCCTCCCCCACCCTGTGATTGGACAGTAAAGGAGAAGCATCAGACTGATGAGCTCATCTCTCTGTCACTCTGCTCTCTCCTTTTATCTGCATGTGTAATGCACGGCACTGGCTCCGTGTGCTGCTTCTCCATTTTCCAGTCTGAGCTCTGCTGCTATCAAGACTAATACCAAGTCAGATTCAGGTAAACCAAAGAAAACTTGTATGCAAGCCGCTCTGGCTCAGAAAGGGGCGCTAGCCCTAAGTCCACTGCTGTGAGTGCTGGCTGGGGAAGGAGCTCGTCCCGGCTCCAGGCATCAATGTGTGTTGAGGTAGATATCCCTGTAGCTGCACATCAAAGCAAACCTGTTAGTAGTGATATATGGCAACCTCAGCCTGGGCTCCCGCCAGGCCACGCCCCCTATGCGTTCCGCTCTGCCCCTCGGAGCTTAATCATGGGGTTCATGATTATGCTCTGAGGGGCGGAGTGAAATGTGTTGGGGGCGTGACCTGGGCGGGAGCCCAGTCAGATTCAGGTACCTGCACTGCTTGCATTTAAAAACTACATTTGATTTTGTATTATTGATTATAGAGCTGCAATAAAGTGACACTAAACATTTGTTTAAAATACGCCTAAACCTTGCACTGTTCATTGCACACGCCTGACCCCTGCACTCTGCCTTGCACACTCCTGCACTATATTCACTGTATTGTACGTTATATACTTCTCATCAAAGGGATCAATGTCTGAACAGTTGCTGCTAGTTAAGCAGTCACTGACTATTATATTGAAGTTTTTCTATGTCCACTCGGACAAAGTGTTAGCTCTTCTGTCTATTTTCAGTGTACACAAAATCGTATGTAAAAGAAGTGATTTTTTTTAGTTATTTATTTATGTTAATGATTGTGCTGAGGTTTATGTGTGTCTGTGAGACTCTTGCTTGTGGCACAATTAACTAGTTACCGACCGCCCACCGCAGTTGTACTGCGGTAAGTTGGCTCCCCTGCGCAAATCGCCATCATTGTACGTCGGGCGTGTAACACAGCGATTTGTGGGCGCGCGCGGCCATTCATGAGGGGGGGGAGCCAACCAGCGAGTCCGGCAGACACGATGTTCGCCGGTCACCCACGATCGCTACAGAGAGGTAGAATGGGGATCTGTCAGTGTAACCAAACAGATTCCCGTTCTGTCAGGGAAGGAGAGAGAGATCGTCTGTTCCTAGTGATCGTCTGTTCCTCCTCCAGTCAGAACAGCCCCCATACAGTTAGGAACACCTCCCAGGGAACACAGTTAACCCCTTGATCGCCCCCTAGTGTTAACCCCTTCCCTACCAGTGACATTTATACAGTAATCAGTGGCTATTTTTAGCTCTGATTGCTGTATAAATGTCACTGGTCCCAAAAAAGTGTCCGATCTGTCCGCCACAATGTCCCGCTAAAAATCGCAGATCACCGCCATTACTAGTAAAAATAATAATAAAAATGCCATAAATATATCCTCTATTTTGTAGACGCTATAACTTTTGCGCAAACCAATCAATATACACTTATTACGTTTTGTTTTGTTTTTTTTATCAAAAATATGTAGCAGAATACATATTGACCTAAACTGATGAAGAAATTATTTATTTTTTATTTTTTGAGGGATATTTATTATAGCAAAAAGTTAAAAAAAATTTTTTTTTTCAAAATCTTGGTGATCAAATACCACCAAAAGAAAGCTCTATTTGTGGGGAAGAAAGGACGTCAATTTTGGTTGGGTACAGCGCCGCACGACCGCTCAATTGTCAGTTAAAGTGACGCAGTGCCGTATCCCAAAAAATGGCCTGGTCAGGAAGGGGGCAAATCCTTCCGGGGCTGAAGTGGTTAAGGGGTCAAATCTTCCTGTCCTTATGTGGTTAAAGCATATTTTTTAGGTACAAGGAAGCCTGGGTTATGTTTACCCATGCCCTTTAAAAAGGAAGTAAACCCTGATGGGTGTTACTTCCTTTTTGTTTCCCTGCAAAGGTAAAGCATAATGGGCCACTATGCATTGCATAGTAGCCCATTATGTGACACTTACCTGCAGGAGAAGCCCGCGATGTCCCCGTCTTCCTCGCTAGTAGCGAGCGTCCATTCTTCACTCCTCTTCTTTCCGGGGCCACGAACTCCGGCTCTGTGACTGGCCGGAGTCGCGTGACGTCGGGTGACGTTACTCCTGCGCATGCACACGGGAGCCACCTTTAACGCCATGACCCGAGCTAGAAACGGCATAGCGTGCCCTTTCTAACTCTGGCGCATGCGCAGAAGAAATCGCCCTACGGCGATTTGCAAATATCTCCTATCTCCGTGCAGGTCTGGGAGATATTTTAAGCACCTACAGGTAAACCTTAATCTAGGCTTACCTGTAGGTTAAAGTGGTTGTAAAGAGTTTACAACTTTAGGCCCCTCCCACCATTAACTGTTTGTTGCCGCATGGCGCTCGCTCCACATTACTGCTCTCTCTGGATCACCCAAAGCCACCTCCGTTTTTTTTTTTTTTTTTAACAATCTAAACAATGACCCTTCGGCTGCATTCCCACCCGGGGCGTTATGAATCGGTCCTGCCTGTGATTTGAAACCGCTCTGGTAAAATGACAAATCGCACAGCGCAAATTTCAGATGCCATTCATTTTAATGACACCTAAAAACATGGCGCGGCTGTGCCGTGATTGTCGCGCAATAAATCGTGCAGCAAACTGCATCATGTGAAGCTTATAACCCCCCAAAAAAAAGTTCAGGAGCTACTTTTGGGCGACAAACCTCACGCGGTTATTATAAAAAAAGTTTGGAAATTCTAGAGAAATTTAAATGGTAAGAATGCCGCGCTAACAAAATCGTAACAATAAGCAGCAGCATACAGTGCGATCACACCAAAATTAAAAAATTATATAGAAAAGCTGCGCTAAAAATTGAAATAAAATCCATAACAAATGACATAAAAAGAAAAAATGAGTCCTTCAAAAATGTAAACACCACCACCGTGCACCTATAGACAATAGTGCTAATCCACCGTAGCTGTTGATTCAGCTTACCAGATGGCAAGCATAAAGAGGCATGTGGCTATAGCCCAGCCAAGGCCTTTAAGCTTGCTGCCACTCCCGGTGTTCAGATGGCGGGGGGTAAAACTCCAGGCTCACTCGCGGTGTCCACATATGTACATGTTCCAATGGAAACCCGGGTAGCTCAGAGGAAAGAGAGACTGGCCATAGTGTGATATCCTCCAAATATTTATTATAAAACATGTAGTCACTTACATTAAAAACAGCAGAGTTGCGCATACGAAAGCCAGCCGGCATACAAAGTAAATGGAGCCCGTTGTCAATGGGGAATCGTTCCCCATGATGACGAAACGCATCTGGGAGGTACGCACTTACGTCACCACGCTTTTGTAGTAGGAGGACGGGCTCCGTTTACTTTGTATGCTTTCGTATGCGCAACTCTGCTGTTTTTAATGTAAGTGACTACATGTTTTATAATAAATATTTGGAGGATATCACACTATGGCCAGTCTCTCTTTCCTCTGAGCTACCCGGGTTTCCATTGGAACATGTACATATGTGGACACCACGAGTGAGCCTGGAGTTTTACCCCCCGCCATCTGAAAACCAGGAGCGGCAGCAAGCTTAAAGGCCTTGGCTGGGCTATAGCCGCTTGCCTCTTTAAGCTTGCCATCTGGTAAGCTGAATCAACAGCTACGGTGGATTAGCACTATTGTCTATAGGTGCACGGTGGTGGTGTTTACATTTTTGAAGGACTCATTTTTTCTTTTTATCTCATTTGTTATGGATTTTATTTCAATTTTTAGCGCAGCTTTTCTATATAATTCTAGAGAAATACTTACATAACGCTTTACAATTTATCTAAACCCATTACCTAGATTTTAATTGACTAAATACTACTAAAACTAAAATGGCATTTTAGACAGAAGACTAAAACTAAATCAAAATTTGACACCAAAATTAACGCTGTGCTGGACCAGCCAGGAAATGGGCTCTATTGTGTTTTTTTAATTCACTGGAGTTCCAATTAATTTTTTATACCTTACAAATACGGTGGCAATGCGGCTCTGCTGCGCAGGATAACGTACCTAGTACAAGATTCCGCACTATGAGCATTTGCGCACTGCCAGCAACCCATCCCCGCTGTCATTATACACAATGGGAGCTGATCCACGGGTATCATGGGCTCCATGTCCGCCGGCACCCACTGAGGAGGATTCAGCTGAGAGGCAGATAGGTGGTCTGTCTATGTAAACAAGGCAGATTGCTGTTCTGTCAGTGGGGAAGGCTTTGATCCTGTGTTCCTGCAAAGCAGTGACTAGGATCCATGTCTTCCCTTAGTAAACGCTCCTCCCCCTCACAGTACATAAACACTGGCTAGGCACACAGTTAACCCTTTTTTCACCTCTGATATTATCCCCTTCCCAGCCACTGTCATTAGTACAGTGACAGTGCATATTTTTTTAAGCACTGATCACTGTATTGGTGTCACTGGTCCCCAAAAATTGTCAGTTAGTGTCCGACTTTTCCTCTGCAATATTGCAGTCCTGCTATAATTCGCTGATTGCCGCCATTACTAGGTAAAAAAAAAATTATAATTAAAAAAAAAAATAAAAAATATCCCATAGTTTGCAGACACTATAACTTTTGCGCAAACCAAATCAATATACGCTTATTGAGATTTTTTTTTACCAAAATATGTAGCAGAATACATATTGGCCTAAGTTTATGAAGAAATTTGATTGTTTACTTTTTTGTTGTGTATGTTTCATAGCAGAAAGTTAAAAAAAAATATATATATATACCGGTATATATATATATATATATATATATATATATATATATATATATATATATATATATATATATATTTTTTTTTTTTAACTTTCTGCTATATATATGCTATATATATATATATATATATATATATAATTTTTTATTTTTTTTTCAATATTGTCCGTCTTGTTTTTTTTTTATAGCGCAAAAAATTAAAACAGCGGAGGTGATTAAATACCACCAAAAGAAAGCTCTATTTGTGGGAAAAAAAGGACATAAATGTTATTTGGGTACAACGTCACACTACCGCGCAATTGTCAGTGAAAGTAACGCAGTGCCGTCTTCCAAAAAATAGCCTGGTCAGGAAGGGGGGGTAAACCTTCCGGAGATCATGTGGTTAATACATCATGAGATAAATTTTTATTTTATTTTAATGTACAGTGGAACCTTGGTTTACGAGTAACACGGTTAACGAGCGTTTTGAAAGACGAGCAACTTTTTTTTTTTTTTTATTCTGACTCGGTTTGCGAGTGTTGTCTTGCAAAACGAGCAGAATTCAAGTGAATGGGGTGTGCAGTACCGCATTTGACCAGAGGTGCGGGGGCGCCGGTGACACTCGGAACGTTTCGGAGCCGTTCGGAAATACTCCGTTCCCGAGTGTTTCCGAGCCTTTCCGAGGCTTTCCGAGTTCAGCTGAGCTGTCCCCGAGTATTTCCGAGGCTCTCCGGCGCCCCCCCCCACCTCTGGCCACATGCGGTATTGCATGCAGTAGAAGTCAATGTGGAATGAATTATCTTAGTTTCCATTGACTTCTATGGGGAAACTAGCTTTGATATGCGAGTGCTTTGGATTACAAGCATTCTCCTGGAACGGATTATGCTTGTAATCCAAGGTTCCACTGTACCTGAATTTGACTTGCCATCAGCCTCTTTCAGTCTACTGTACAGCAGAGCTTACACAAGGGGAAAAGAGAAGTGGCACAAGGAACCAATCACAACGTGCTGATAGGAGGAAAGAGCAGAGTGACAGAGAGGTGAGCTCATCAGTCTACAGCTTCTCCTTTTTAGTGTCCAGTCACAGGCTGGGTTAGGTGAGGGGGACCTGTAAGTTTGGGTGAAACTGCAGCAGAGAAAGACCAGGTCCCCTTCCCTGCCAGACATGGCTGTGCTGTGTGGCAGAGCTGTGTAAATCTCAGGACTGGATGGACAGAAATGCAAATCCTTTGGCAGACTTGTGTGTAGCAGTTAGCCCCGCGTTCGGCCTTAATCCAGTTGTTTTGCAGGTAGAAGTATATACTAATAATTATTGATGACATCATTTGATAACAATGTATCATTTATAACGCATTATTATAAGGCGGCGCTACAGACAACTGGCTTCTCTCACACAAACACGTGTTTAGTGTCTGCCTTGTGCAGTCGTAATAATAAGATGACATCATCGCGGCCCCTTTTTGTTTGGGTGTCTCTGAAGCGAAGTGTGTTGCTGTGCTCAGGGGACAGAGGTGTCGCTCCGCAGACCCGCCCCAAATGTGTTGACATGGTGCCGTTTTACACGACCCAGATCACCGCACGGCAATACGGCAGAACGGCGCAGATGTCCCGCCGCAGCGTCTCTCTCACCGTGACGAGGGGGAGATTGTTCTTCCCGGTCTCTGCGGGATCGATCTGCTTTCTCTTGTCCGTTTTATGGGACAAGCAGTTAAATTGTGCACGGCGGCAGCATGTGTTCAACAGATGTCTGCCAAAAAACGTGCTTAGAATCTGTATCCCGCCTCGTGTTTTACAGAAAAATATAAAGAAAAAGGTGAAATGGGAGCGCCCATTTTACGGAAATATTTTCTTGCCTTTATTATATTTTAGAGAGAAAAAAAAAAACATTTAAAAAAAAAGTATCTTCATCCAGATATGAAATATTGGATATGAGTATTTTGTAATGTTTTATCCAGCCAGCAGATGGAGCTTAAGGCTTCTTTTTCACGTTTTCTATTTTCTTCTTCCTCCCCTGTTGTGAAAAATGGGTTCAAGCTCAGAAGGTCAAACTGAAATATATACCGCCGAGTGAATGAGTCAGAGTGTCAGGACCTGGATCACCTGCTGGTGTCACTGTGCTTCCTAAATTGGGAGGTTGTAGTTCTGATGTCCACCAGCAGGTGTCTCCCAGCAGTTTGCAGTAATCAGTCTCCACCTGATGCTGGCTGCTGGGAGGGTATTTAGTTCCTTCTCTACTAGTGACTCTCGCATCAGTCTTTTGCTTTGCTGCCAAATACTTCTAGCCATTTATCTTGTTCCCGCTCTCGATCGTGCTTTTTGCCTTGTAGCTATACTCTGAACCCTGCTGCCTTGTTCCCGCTTCCCCCTGTTCTTAATCTCAGTTTTGGTCCCCCACTCCCCATATGTTCCCTGCACCTCCAGTTTACCCTGCTTTTCAGTGTTCCCCATTTGTATATATTGTACATATATAGCACCTTCTAGCTAAGTGTGCTAGGGTTAGTTGTAGTGTAGGTAAATTGTTAGCTTGGCTGAGAGCCAGGCTGGGTTGAATCTGGGTCAGGGTGAGTGACTCGGCCGGCAGTACCTCTGTTACCTCTTCCTGCTTTCTGGAACCTTGGAGAAGCTTCCAGAAGAATGGGAGGGAGGTTAAGAGGAGCTGCCTGGAGTATTGATGAGGGATTCAGCCAATCCCTGGCCAAGTGGGCTTGCAGGGGGAGAGCACCTCTTAAATACTCTGGGTCAGGACAGCAGGGGCAGTGGAGTTAGTGTGTAGCTGGAGATGGAGTGCTGAGGAGGTTGTCGGTTTCCCTTGAGGGTGCCCCCTAGTCTGGGGGGGTGACTTCGGGCCTGGGGCTCGGGCGCCGGAGGTGTCCTTCTACTACACTCAAAGAAGTCCTGTCCAGAGGCACGGGAGCAAGCAAGCGTGAGGACAGCAGGAGCCAGCAAGCACATCCAGGAGGTCTACAGGAGAAGTCAGCCAGGTGGGCTGGTGAGTGTGCAGTCTGGGAGGACTGTGGGATGTAACCAGGAGGGCTAGTGAAAGGGGCAGCTGCAGCCAGGCGGGCTGGCAGAGCTTAAATAGGTGGTGCTGGGACCAGTGACCATGGGAGAAAGTGCAGTGAAAGTACTAGTGGTGTCACCCCATCGTTCTCAAGTATAGGGGTCCGTGGGCCCTGCCTGTAAAGGGCCATTGCTGCAAACTTTTCCTTAAGGTGACACCACTGAGGATCTGCAAGAAAGTTTGTGCAGGAGGCGTGTATATGAACTGTATATAGTTTAAGTGTCCCTGAAGAGTTCTTTGCTGATAAGTCAAGTGGGCATCCCATAAACATCCCATCCTAGTCCAAGTCTATTAACCCCTAAATATAGTTTGCTAGCTTGTTTGGTCCCAGTTTACTGGTTGTAGCTACGCGGACCTGGCAATCCCTGCTGCTGATTTCTGACTCCCCCCCCCCCCCCCTCCAGTTGGCCCAATCTGAGACTTCAGCAAGGCACAGCCTGCCTGAAAGTGAAGTACTTCTGCTGTGTGCTTTCCTTAGCCCATAGTGCTCTAGTATTCCTTTGTCATATATGTAAATGTTAATTTGTCAAAGCAAAGAGTAAAAAGCAAATATAGAAATGGTCCATATAGTAAACTTGGTGCAAAATTGTCAAATTTAAAGTCATTGCAAATGACAATGGGGTGGAAAAGAAGTTTACCTTCCGCACACAGAAAGGCTTCTCTACAGTAAGAGTTAATAAAATGTGGACTAGCCATTCACAGGAGATCGTTTTAGCTAATTCCGTAGATAGGCTGGATGTGTTTCTAAGTGCACACAATATAATTGAATGTTAATCCCTTTTTCCCCTCCAGACCCCTATAACTAGGTCTTTATACCTGGGGGGGGGGGGGGGGGGACAGGTGGGACTGCCCAATCATGTGACTACTGTAATTGGCTGTCACAGTGGTCACATGATGAGGAGGTCTTCCTGATGGCTCCAGATCATTACTAGAGACAGGAAGCTGTTTTTGACTAGACATGTGCACTGGCGAAGAAAGGGTATGTTAGGGACTTTAAGAAAGCCATGTCCTGGTAAGGACATGTAATTCCATCCCTAGGGACTTGAATGAAACCATGATCTGGTGAGGTCATGTGTTTCCATCCCATTTAGTGGAGAGAAAGAGAACAAGGAGAGTGGGACTCTATATGAAGCTCAAGGTAGCAACAGAATTGCTTGGTGAATATATGGGAGTTTTATTGGTTATGACAATAATATATGCATTACATGCTGATATAAAAATATAATATAGTATCAAAAGATTCACATTGGACATATTAATCACAGTGATGACTCATATTAAACATACTGATGATAATAATAACAATAGTAACTCATAAAAAAGCAATAAAATTCCGAAGTTAACCAAGACCGAAATTGGGTAAGGTAATTAACGCGGTAAGGCCTGCAAGACCTGTTGCCTCCCTAGGCCTGTGGATGGGTAACAAAATGATAACTTGAAATTCAAGTATATATTAGTAGAAGCACGGCAATTGGTAGCTCTACGCGTTTTGTGGTTTTTGAACCACTCATCAGGAGCAAGGCAAGTGGTGATTCTATAAGATATAATAATAATAATAATAGGTATGACTAGCCGGGTAAAAAATATAGATATATATAATAACATGGACAGAGGAAGGGTGGATGAACCCGACACTCAGTACATGTGCACTTACTCGGATACATGAATTGGTGGCCGGGTGCTGCCAGCCATCCAGCGATATCCCCAGGTGGGAGCTGAGGTGGACAGCTCGAGAAGGGCAACCTATATAGGCTAGGACCAAGGCAGGTATGAACAAAACGAGGCGGTCCTGAAAGGTAGATGAAAGGCTCACTTCATTTTTTCACCCCCCTTTCAGGACCACCTGGGTATGTCACTGGATGGCTGGCAGCACCCAGCCACCCTGCCACCAATTCATGTATCCGAGTAAGTGCACATGTACTGAGTGTCGGGTTCATCCACCCTTCCTCTGTCCATGTTATTATATATATCTATATTTTTTACCCGGCTAGTCATACCTATTATTATTTATATCTTATTATAGAATCACCACGTGCTTTTCTCCTGATGAGTGGTTCAAAAACCACGAAACGCGTAGAGATACCAATTGCCGTGCTTCTACTAATATACACTTGAATTTCAAGTTATCATTTTGTTACCCATCCACAGGCCTAGGGAGGCAACAGGTCTTGCAGGCCTTACCGCGTTATTTACCTTACCCAATTTCGGTCTTGGTGAACTTCAGAATTTTATTGCTTTTTTATGAGTTACCATTGTTATTTACATGTTTTACATGAGCTATTATTGTTATCATTATTATCATCAGTATGTTTAATATGAGTCATCACTGTGATTAATATGTCCAATGTGAATCTTTTGATACTATATTATATTTTTATATCAGCATGTAATGCACATATTATTGTCATAACCAATAAAACTACCATATATTCACCAAGCAATTCTGTTGCTACCTTGAGTTTCATATAAAGTCCCACTCCCCTTGTTCTCTTTCTCTAGACATGTGCACTGCCGAAAAATGTGTTAGTTTTCGTTTCATTCCTTTTTTTCGTAAATTTGAAAATTGGTATATTCAAATATTCTGAATTTGTAAATACGAAGATTCGGGGATACATTTTATCTGAAGTTACGAATGATCCGAAATAACTATTTTGCCGCATCTACAAACAACATTTGTTCCATAAACAAATGGAAGAGAATGAATTAATAATAAATAATGATAATAATAATAAAAGTAATTTGTTACGTTCCATTCGTTTAGATATATAATTCGTTGTTTCGGATAATTCGTAAATTCGCATAATCTTGTTACGCTCACTAACAGCCGAATTTGAAGGCAAATTCCAATACCTATCATTTAATAGTTTTGTAATAGTAAAGTTATCATTGGTTAGTTAATATTTCAGATTTTGGAGTTTTCGGGTTTTCAAATTTTTGTAGTTTCGTTATTATTTTCGGATTTTCGTTCTTTTGAGATTTCGGATTTTCATTCTGATTTTCAGATTTTCGAATTTCCGAAATTTTGAATTTTATATTATTTGGATTTCCAAATATGCGGAAAAATTTGTTAAACGGGTTTTCGTTATATTTCCGAATTAACGAATTTGTCTAAATTCGTTAAAAGACTAATTCGGAACTAAACAAATTGCACATGTCTATTTTTGACAGCTCGGTCGTTGTGCTTTGAGCGCTCAGTGAGCAGGCTTTCAACAAAGAAGCCTTGATCATCAATGGATGCATATGTATCGTGTGGCCATTAAAACCCGCCATCTGTAACCCCTTCACGACCGTGTAACCAATATAAGCAGCATCCAGGAAGTGGGCTTTATTCTTGGAGACCGCATTTACTGTATGTGCTCCTGTGTTTGCGTTGGAAGCGCGCTCAATCACGCGATCCCAGTACTGAGACCATGCTGTTACCGACAGCTCCGGAGTCTCATGCTAATGACCGGGAGAACTGGTTGTCGATCACATGATCGCTGTAACAGCCTGTGATTGGCTCTCAGAGTCGTCATTCACTTTATAGTCCATCCTGGTGTTGAGCTACTGCTGAGTTAAAGCGGAACTAAAGTGATACACCGTGAGCAGGCTGACATTTTATTGCAGATACGAAATGAGATAAAACATACCTACCTGCCTGCTCGCATCGATCACTGGACTGTAAACTGAGCTGCACATGCACAGCTCAGCCTACAGTGTCCAGGCCGATCTTGTATGTCAGGATGTGACATCATCCCACACTGGCCAATAAAGATGGCCGAAACCCAGCACACAGGGCAAGATGCCGGCCCCGGGGAGTATCCTCCCTTTAGTTCCTCTTTACAGTGGAACCCTGCTTTGTCCTATGCAAATTTCAACTTTCTTAGAAACTCTGGGAACTTCAGCTGCAGATAATAGTGACAGAGTGGCGTAGCAAACCATTCCTCTCCTCTCTCCTGCCACCACATATACTCTGCCCGGTGTCAATTCAGGCACAAACTGACAGCGGTGTCCTGGTCTGAGAGCTAGCAGCTGGCACCTGTGTGAAAGAAGCCAGTCACTGTTTGCAGGCTTCATTCATAAATACATTGTAACAATATTGTTACAATGTATTTGATTTAGTGCTTATGTGAAGAACACATTCATTGGATCCACACATTATGCCAGTTCCAGCAAAACCGGCAAGTGTAATCTTGGGGCAATGCTGCCGATTAAAAATCAGAGAAATGTAACTAGTCCTTGGCTATCATATTCACTTGCTGGCCCACCGTGGTACATATACTGTGACGGGGCGGCTCTTACAGGCACGGCAGCATACTCATACATCGCTGCCTGTTTCCGGGTTTTGGGCAGGAGACCCTGCCCGCCTACTCCCTGTTTGACACAGTGGAAGTTTGTCAGCAGATCCCGGCCAATGATTCTTGGCTGAGACCTGCTTATCAGCTGTGTCCAAATCAAGGCTGGACTGGGACAAAAATTTGGCCCTGGACTTCACCCAGACTAGCCCACTTTGACAGGTCTCTCCCATGCCGGCTTGCCACCCAAGCCCCCCCCCCACTAGCTATTAGCCGTTCTACATTATTTCTCTTATAGGCAGTACCAGTGGGGAAGCTAGACATTATTTCACCTGGGGCAAAGAATCAGTTTGGCGCTCCCCCCCCCAATGGAACAAGATTAGGCAGGAAAGTGAGGCCGCCCTCCTTCCAGATCGTATGATGAGCTTCTAAGTGTTGACTCCTGAGCATCATGTCTGTATTCAGGCGCGCTGCATAACTAGCCAGGGAGAGGAGGTGAGCACTGCGGGGGGGAACAGAGGACTGGAGGGAGGCAGCGGTCCACTGTCACTGAAATCGGCCCACTGAGCCATCGGCCCACCGGGAAACTCCCTGTAGTCCCAATGGCCAGTACATGCCTGGTCCAAATCCAATCACAGCTCAGAGCCCTGTGTTAAAAATCAATACAGGGCTCTGTACAAAGGGAATGATCACTTCCTTTATTTTCCCTGCAAAGCTGGGAAAAGAAACAAATCGATCTGTAGTAAAAAAGCAGCACATTATTACACATTGTTAGGCACACAAGTAACCCCTTGATTGCCCCTTGATGTTAACCCCTTCCCAGCCACTGTCATTAGTACAGTGACAGTGTATAGTATTATCATTGATCACTGTATGAGTGTCACTGGAGATGTCAGCGGCAGTTAGTCAGTTCTCCCCCAGTGTCAGATTGCCCCCCGCACTATCACAGTCCCACTTTAAGTCGCTGATCAACGCCATTACTAGTATAAAAAATTTAAATTTAAAATTAAATAAAAATTCGAGTATATATACTATAGTTTGTAGATGATATAACTGTCACACAAACCAATTAATATATACTTATTGGGATTTTTTTTTTTTTTTTTTTTACCAAAGACATGTAGCAGAATACATTTTGGCCTAAATTTATGCAGAAATGTGATTTTTTTGTTTTAAATGTTATTGAAAATGCTTTATAGCAGAAAGTAAAAAATATTGTTTTTTTAAAAACATTTTTGGTCTTTTTTTCTTTATCCACTTCGCATCGACCGTACGCTAATTTGTGTTCATGGCTTCTTGAAAGGGATATACCAGAGGGATTTGGGGTGTGAAAAAATAAAATAAAATAAATAAGAATTGTTTTTTTTTAATGCACCCCCCCCCCCCCCCCGCGCTTGCGCAGCAAAGAAAACACATAATGTAAACAGTATTTAAATCACACATGTGAGGTATCGCCGCTATTGTCAGAGCGAGAGCAATAATTCTAGCAAAAGACCTCCTCTGTAACTCTAACCTGGTTACCGTTACATTTTACAAAGCGATGCCTATGGAGATTTTTAGGTACAGTAGTTTTTCGCCATTACACTAGTGTGTGTAATTTCAAAGCATGACATGTTAGGTATCTAGTTACTCAGCGTAACATCAACTTTCACATTATACTAAAAAAATTGGGCTGACTTTACTGTTTCGTTTTTTTTATATCATGAAAGTGTCTTTTTTTCCCCCAAAAAAAATTGCGTTTGAAAGACCGCTGCGCCAATACCATTTGACATAAAATATTGCAACAATCACCATTTTATTCTCTAGGGTCTCTACTAAAAAATATATATATAAAATGTTTGGGGGCTCTAAGTAATTTTCTAGCAAAAAAATACAGATTTTAACTTGTAAGCAACAAATGTCAGAAATAGGCTAGAAATAGGCACAGGCAAGAAGAAAGCTCTATTTGTGTGAAAAAAAAAAATCATATAAATTTAATTTGGGTACAGCGTTGCATGAATGCGCAATTGCCAGTTAAAGTAGCGCACTGCTGAATAGTAAAAAATAGCATGGTCATGAAGGGGGTAAAATCTTCCGGAGGTGAAGTGCATTTTCCAGTAAGCTGCGCTTGAGACAACTGCCAACAAGTAGTTAAATCTTTCAACAGTAGAGAGATTCCGTCTGTAGCATAGGCCTAAGCCTCGTACACACGATTGGATTTTCCGCAGACAAAACCTCGGACTTTTGTCCGAAGGGCGTTGGCCAGGAACTTGTCTTGCATACAAACAGCAAGGAATTGTCGGCCAACAAACACGAACGTAGTAACGTACTACATGGTTTTTCAGCTCTTTAGCGCCACCCTTTGGGCTCTTTCTGCCAATTTTGTATTAGTAGAAGTTTGAGTGTTGATTCGCGCGTTTCATTTAGCGCTTTTCATTTTGTGCTTTTCAGCTCGTTTCTGAACGGCCGTTCGTCAACCAGACATGTTGCGGAATCGGAGGAGATAACGTGTGATTTATTATTGGCCTTGGAGTTATTGCTTTGACCCAAGTCCAGTCCAGGAACAGGAGGAGGAGGATTTCTTGGACCGAAAATTGGTTGCTTTATTAATAGTGACCAATTATCTCATATGCCTTTGCTGCGGGAGCTCCAGGAGAATAATCCAGATAATTTTCGGAATTATCTCCGGACGACGGACCCCTGCTTTCCCCAACTCTTGGCATTGTTGACTCCCTATATTAAGAAGCAGGACACATGCATGAGGCTTTTATTTTATTTTTTGGTTGAATAATAATGATTTGATTTCTTATATTTTCTATATTTTTGGATGCATAGAATTCACAATAACAAAATTGTGGAGAATAATACTTGGCTATGTGTTTTATTTCAAATGACAGTTTGGGAGTCGGCAGTTACATTTAAAAAAATACAATGTAAAATTGACAAGGGACACCAACATAGTTGTATCTTTGAATTTGAATACTACGGGATGATGGTGTTGTGGTAACTTGCCCAAAAAAAAAGCATAATAATATTATTCTTGATATCACTAGAAAAAAAAAGCCTTTGAAAATTTGAGAGTGGTGCATAGTTTGTTTTTCTTTAGAAAGAAGCCACATCCTGCGTAGAAAAGCCTGACCCCTGCCAGCACACTGTAGAGAAGGACCCTTGCTCTCTGTGGAAGCAGTTGCCTCCCTGCAGAGGTCAAACATCTTCCCTGCTGAGTCAGACCTAGAGCTTTGCAGTCGGCAAAGCTCACGCTCCTTGCTGATTGGAGAGCTCCAGCTCTGACTCAGAAGGGCGGATGTCAGATCTCTGCAGAGAGGCCACTGCTTCCGCACAGAGAGCAAGGGTCCTTTTTGTACACCATGATGGCAGGGGACTTTCTACTTAGGCTGTGGCTGCTTTCTTAAAAAAAAGATTTGCACACCTTCTGTTTTGATGCACCTGGAATATATTAAGCTGATTTAAAGGGTAACTCCACTTTTATGGGAAAAAATATAGCAAATAAAAAATATATTTTAGCATTTGCAATTGCTACACAAGCATATTATATTTTATTGCTATTCAAAATAACCTTTCCTTTTCAATCTGCAGCCACTGTAAATTTTCTGTACAATTCAATGCAATGTGGCTGGAGGCGTTCTGTAAGTTTGCACATTCTCCATGAGCCTATGTGGGTTTCCTCCGGGTACTCAGGTTTCCTCCCACACGCCAAAGACATGCTGGTAGCTTCATTGGCTCCTGTCTAAATTGGCCCTAATAAAGTATCTCACAAAAGTGAGTACACCCCTCACATTTTTGTAAATATTTTCTTCTATCTTTTCATGTGACAACACTGAAGAAATGACACTTTGCTACAATGTAAAGTAGTGAGTGTACAGCTTGTATAACAGTGTAAATTTGCTGTCCCCTCAAAATAACTCAACACACAGCCATTAATGTCTAAACCGCTGGCAACAAAAGTGAGTACACCCCTAAGTGAAAATGTCCAAATTGGGCCCAAAGTGTCAATATTTTGTATGGCCACCATTATTTTCCAGCACTGCCTTAACCCTCTTGGGCATGGAGTTCACCAGAGCTTCACAGGTTGTCACTGGAGTCCTCTTCCACTCCTCCATGATGACATCACGGAGCTGGTGGATATTAGACACCTTGCGCTCCTCCACCTTCCATTTGAGGATGCCCCACAGATGATCAATAGGGTTTAGGTCTGGAGACATGCTTGGCCAGTCCATCACCTTTACCCTCAGCTTCTTTAGCAAGGCAGTGGTCTTCTTGGAGGTGAGTTTGGTGTCGTTATGTTGGAATTCTGCCCTGTGGCCCAGTCTCATCATGTTCTGCTTCAGTATGTCACAGTACATGTTGGCATTCATGGTTCCCTCAATGATCTGTAGCTCCCCAGTGTCGGCAGCACTCATGCAGCCCCAGACCATGACACTCCCACCACCATGCTTGACTGTAGACAAGACACACTTGTCTTTGTACTCCTCACCTGGTTGCCGCCACACACGCTTGTCACCATCTGAACCAAATAAGTTTATCTTGGTCTCATCAGACCACGGGGCATGGTTCCAGTAATCCGTGTCCTTAGTCTGCTTGTCTTCAGCAAACTGTTTGTGGGCTTTCTTGTGCATCATCTTTAGAACAGTCTTCCTTCTGGGATGAGAGCCATGCAGACCAATTTGATGCAGTGTGCGGCGTATGGTCTGAGCACTGACAGGCTGACCCCCCCCACCCCTTCAACCTCTGCAGCAATGCTGGCAGCACTCATACATCTATTTCCTAAAGACAACCTCTGGATATGACGCTGAGCACGTGACTTCAACTTCTTTGGTGGACCATGGCGAGGCCTGTTCTGAGTGGAACCTGTCCTGTTAAACCGCTGTATGGTCTTGGCCACCGTGCTGCAGCTCAGTTTCAGGGTCTTGGCAATCTCCTTATAGCCTAGGCCATCTTTATGTAGAGCAACAATTATTTTTTTCAGATCCTCAGAGAGTTCTTTGCCATGAGGTCCCATGTTTAACTTCCAGTGACCAGAGAGAGTGAGAGCGATAACACCAAATTTAACACACCTGCTCTCCATTCACACCTGAGACCTTGTAACACTAACGAGTCACATGACACCGGGGAGGGAAAATGGCTAATTGTGCCCAATTTGGACATTTTCACTTAGGGATGTACTCACTTTTGTAGCCAGTGGTTTAGACAATAATGGCTGTGTGTTGAGTTATTTTAAGAGGACAGCAAATTTACACTGTTATACAAGCTGTACACTCACTACTTTACATTGTAGCAAAGTGTCATTTCTTCAGTGTTGTCACATGAAAAGATAGAATAAAATATTTACAAAAATGTGAGGGGTGTACTCACTTTTGTGAGATACTGTATGTATGAATTAGTGAGTTAGTGTACCTTAGATTGTAAGCTCCTTGAGGGCAGGGACTGATGTGAATGTACAATGTGAATTGATGGCGCTATAGAAGTACCTGTAATAAATAAATCTTTTTCTTCAAAGCAGAAATGAGTCGAAATCTGCAGCACGTTTGTTAAAATCCATACAATGTATATTGATCACCCAGAGGGGATTGTTTTTTTTCTCAACGAAAGTACAGTTGCCCTTTAAACTGAAATTTCAATTGGTCTTTTAATAAATAAATCAACAACTAAATGAATGAATAAAAAAATAAATACAATATTATTGCAAATGGAGTGCAAGTTATCTAACAAACACAAATAATTCAATAAGTTTAAAATGATAAAAAAAAAATCACAATAGTTAAAAAAAAGAAATTATACTGGTGTAGAAGATATTTGATGCCAGATGAATTGTAGAACAGATTATACACTCCTTCTTTTTAAAATGTAATATGTTTGTTTACGTTTGGAAATTTTTTTTTTTAAACATGAATAAAATGTTTATAACATTTTTTTTTAAATAAAACAAAAAATAGTTATATTTAAATTTAAAATAAAAAATATATATTTTTTTAAATTGATGGGAATGACTTGAGGCACAGACACAAAGGGGTTAAAAAACAGGTTTGTCAGGGTTCATGGAAACAATGGTGGAAATGTCGACTCCGTGGAACAGCCATCAAGAAACGTCAACAAGAAAATGGGCATATTTCAGGCCACGCTGTGCATCCTCTCCCAGCCGTGGCGTGTAAGCCGAGGGTACCAGCTGTGTTTCTCATCATCGGAGCCCGGTGCTCAGGGAAATCCAACTTCCTGTTTTCATAGAGACACTCGGCTTGTGGTATTGTCAGCTCACCCGGCTCCGCTCCAAGTCCAAAACAAGTTGTAAAAAAGCTCCCATTTACCAGAAACTGGAACGAAAATAGTCCGCTGGCAGTAAGGTGGTCATTTAAAAGAAATATTTACTTTGTGGGTATTTTAAATTCACTTGTTTATTACTACCAAGTTAAAGTGGCAAGACCGAAAAAAAAAAGACCATTAAAAAAAGGTGACTCCGCACAGAACTAATATTGGATGCCGGAGAGTTCAAGTATAAATATTATATAAATTGAAAAATATCACTGAAGCCATAAATGTTTGGCTGGACTTTTTTGGTGCTGAAAAAAGATATCTATGAATAAAATTTTTATTCACATAAAAAATATTAAAACTACAGTAAACAAAATATACATACATACAAAAATACATAAGTAATATCTGGTTAAAAAAACAAACAAACAAGTATGCAAAAATTGAACAAAAAGGTCCGAATGGCCGCACTCCAATGAAAACGGTTTCTTAATTGTTATAAGCAAAGATAAAACCACTGACGCGTTTCACACCGTTACAGCAGGTGCTAGAAACGAACAAGTATGTACTCTTCACTCCCTTCTATTGCTCTCAGCCTCCTCCAAATCTCCAAATTCCTTTTTTCTTTTTTTTTTTGTGATCTGTTGTGTCTGTTTTTTGCTGTTGCGATCTGACTTCCTATTAGAGGGTGGCTACATTCGTTCTTCATGGTCCCCCTGTATGTAGGAAGGTAGCCGCCCTCCCTTTCTCATTCCTGAGATGGACTACAGACTATAGGATGTGTAGTGTACATAGAGCAATGCATATAACCAGTGCTGGGACAAAGTCATCTAGGCCCCAGGGCGAACTTGTCCCCCCCCCCCCAAGATGTATAAGCATTATGGGTCAGCAAAAATCATCAAAAAACTTGGATTATCTGCATGCTTGCCCCCAATCATAAATTCCCTCTCCTCTCAGTACAAATCCCCCCCCTCCCGCTGGAATCTTCCCTCCCAGCACAAATGCCCCCCCCCAACAAAAATAACCCCTCCCCTTTGAGTATGCATCCTCTCCCCCTACTCCAAATCCCCTCTTCCCCTCTCCTAGCACAAATCCCCCCCAAAAAATTTTCCCCTCTTAGCACAAATCCCTCCTAATCACCCCTATTAGCACAAATTCCCCCCCCCCCCCCAGCATTTTTTTTTCCTCTCGGTTCAATTTTCCATTCCCCGCTACCATATCACCTTTTCTAGCATAACCCCCCCCCCCCCCAAATTTCCCCTCCTAATACAAATCCTCTTTCCCCACCTATAACAGTTCTTCTCCCCTGGCACCCCCCAAATTCCCCCTCCCAACACAAATTTCCCCCCTCCCACCACCACCAATCTCCTCGCAGCCTCCAGCACCTCATAGAATATCACGGTGCCAACTACTGTGTCCTTGGGACACAGCTGATTACAGATCGTGGTAAAGAGCCAATCACAGCAGCTCTTTACCACATGATCAGCTCTGTCCAATCACAGCTGATCACAGTATAAACAGGATTTGCCGATTATCAGCATTCCTCTCCTCACGCTGACAGTGCATGAGGAAAGGAGGGCCGATAACCGGCAAATCCACACGGGGGACATCTACACTGATCATTAGTGCCCTGTTTATCAGTGCAGCCTCAACAGTGCCCACCAGTGCTGCCAATCAGTGCCCACCAGTACTGCCAATCAATGCCCATCAGTGCTGCCTGCCAGTGCCCATCAGTGCTGCCTCTCAGTGGTTATTAGTAATGCCTATCATTGCCACCTATCCAGTCAGTGCTGCCTATCATTGGCTATCATTGCCACCTATCAGTGCCCATCAGTGCAGCCTCATCAGCTTGCATCAGTGAAGGAGAAAAATTACTTATTTACAAAATTTTATAACAGAAAATATTAGTTTTTTTGTTTGTTTAGCAAAAAATAAAAAACCCAACGGTGACTAAATACCACCAAAAGAAAGCTCTATCTGTCTCAAAAAAATGATAAAAATGTTGTTTGTGTACAGTATTGCATGACCGCGTAATTGTCATTCAAAGTGCGACAGCGCTGAAAGCTGAAAATTGGCCTGGGCAGGAAGGGGGTGAAAGTGGCCAGTAAGCAAGTGGTTAAATAGATTCCTGATTAGCCACAAAGGATAAAAATCCACTTTTTGTGCACTAAATGCCTTTGCAAACCCAGATATTACGTTCTAAAAGTAGCTGTACATAACCTGTGCAAGGGTGCCGGGCGCATCTCACTCCTTGTGCAGGGTGACGGGTCTTATCTCTGCCCCCCCTCCTCGTTTTCTGTAGTGGGCGATGCATGCTGGGCTCTTCCCACCGCCCAGTACAGAAAACGAGGAGGGGACGGAGACAAGACCAGTCCCCCTGCACAAGGAGAGAGAGCAGCAGTGAGCGGTGGGAGGGACCTAGCAGGCTCCACCCACTACAGGCTGCCTGCAGAAAACTACAGGAGGGGGGCGGAGACCAGACCAGTCTCCCTGCACAAGGAGCGAGAGCAGCAGTGGGAGGGACCCAGCAGGCTCCACCCACTACAGGCTGCCTGCAGAAAACTACAGGAGGGGGCGGAGACAAGACCAGTCACCCTGCACAAGGAGAGAGAGCAGCAGTGACCGGTCTTTATTACAGGAAGCTCCTACACAGAGGGAAAGTCTCACACTGGATTACTGCACAGATCTGGAAGAAATATACAAAACACACCGAGATTCAAGAAGAAGACACATGTCGAATGAATTTAGACAATTGTTCTGGAGTTTAGCTTTAATATTTTTCACCTGGGAGTTGTAATTGTAACGCGGTATTCTTGTTGAAGGTTCTCTGGTCGTCCAATGGAAGGTCGGGATGAAGTCATCCTTTGCTACCAAACTTTGGGAAACATATTTGAAAAGGCTGGCGGGATCTTCCTGGTTACCGCAAACAAATAGCAAGTATCAATGAACAAAGGCCAAAGACAATATTATTTCGGAAGCGAGAAGGAAAATCGGCTTCTGCGGATTATTAATAGTTTACATCCAGTGATGTCACCCTTGTTTTTCCCTTTCTTGGGGCTCATAATTGGACCTCTGAAGACCTCGGTGACCTGAGCTGACATCTTATTATTTCACGGCGTACAAATGGGAATAATGTCTTCCCTTGTACAAACAATGCACGGGGGGGAAGTAGAGCGTGACTTTGTAGGAGAATATAGATCGGGGTTGTGTGCTACAATCTACATAGAATTATTCTCTCCTTTTATTATGTTATATTTTTACTTGTATAGGTTGGAGACGTGTGCTGGAAAGGAGGTGGATCTGAGAAGTGAGGTAGGGTTGCCACCTCATCCTAATAAACCCAAACACATATGAATTACACAGGTTCTGAGGCTAATTAAATGCAGATAAGGCAACAAGTGAGTTTAATTACCACCTTAATCAACCACATAACCTGTGTAAGTCATATGTGTCTGGGTTTTAAAGGGATGAGGTGGCAACTCTAGAGTGAGTCCTCAGAATGACATCACAGTTGGAGTGGGTCGGTGGTTACTACTTGCCGACCATGTAACTTGGATATACGGCGGCAAGGCTGGCCCTGCTGCGCCAGATCACGTTGCCCAGTACGAGATCTGGCACCTCCGGGTAGGGGGCACGCGCGTGTGCACCACCGGCGACCCGGCTGTGATTTTACTCAGCAGGTGCCGGCTAATAGATTACCGCCGGCACCCGCCGATCGCCCGGAACACACACAGGACAGGGCTCTGCCTATGTTAACAAGGCAGAGCTCTGTCCTGTCCGCGGGGAGGTAATGGAATTTCTGCAAGTGCCCTGCAACCTGGCTCAGTACAGCAAACAATGGGTTAAAGCAGGCAGCGTTGTGTTGCTTTCTCACCACCTGCTTTAACCCCTTGGACCCCGCAGAAGCCTGCAGTTGCGGGGCACTTGCAGAGTGGCCCCATTTACTTGAATGGGTCACAATTGGCAAGCGGTAGCCCTTTTGGGCTGGAGCACCCCCCCCCCCATCATTACCTCTTATTAGTGTATACCTGTGTTATAGGAGGAGTCCTTTTAGTTCTCCCATATAGAGGAGTGTACCGTATGTCTCCCATGGTTCAGAGAAGCAGGATCTCCCATTCTATGGATAGTGTAGGACCCACTGATATTGGGGTACTTTGACGTAGTAGTGGGCTTAGCACTATATTGGCCATATGGTGTAACTAAATCCCCATATTTTCTGAATATGCTCAGGTGTTTTTAAATAGCCTTGCAGGAGTTAAATGTCATTTTTTGTATGTGTGCGCTGTAATCTATTTTTCTGTCTGTATGGTCTTATGGCTGCACCATCTTTGATGCATTTTTTAGGGTGTACCCCCCAAATCTTTGTTTGGCAAGCGGTAGCCATTAAAAGCAACAGGGGGGGTTAATTCCTGCTGTTACATGTGTACACCTTTGGCTGCTGCCTCAGCAGCTAAAAGGGGTAGGGATTAGGGGTGGTAAAACTGTGACTCAACCGCAGGGTTCTACCCCCCCAACTTTACGTGTGAACGAGCACTAAGGGTGCCGCTGCTTAATTCAACTAAAGGCTCATTCACAAGTACAGCAGGCACTGCTGCTCCTCTAAAAAGCGATCCGAGTGTGTTTGACAGGTGGTGAGGAGGTGATATGTTGCCACCTCACCACCCGATTTAAACCTATGATTGCTGTGCAATGCACGCGATTGCGACACGGTAGTACGGCAATTAGAGTTTTAAACCAGGTGTGAGGAGGTGACACTGCGCCCGGGGATCTTTGACTTTTCCCATGTTGTTCAGTAATGCCGTGTGCACACTAGCAGACTTTCGACAGACTGAACTCTGAAGGACTTTTTGACGGACTTTCGACGGAGTTCTGACGCAACGGACTTGCCTACACACGATCACACCAAAATACGATCTTTTCGAACGTGATGACGTACAACCGGACTAGAATAAGGAAGTTCATAGCCAGTAGCCAATAGCTGCCCTTGCATCCTTTTTTGTCCGTCGGACTAGCATACAGACGAACGGATTTTTCGATCGGACTCGAGTCCGTCGGAAAGATTTGAAACATGTTCTAAATCTAAGTCCGTCTGATTTTTCGACAGCAAAGGTCCGATGAAGCCCACACACGATCGAATTGTCCGGCGGATTCGTTCCGTCGGACCTTTGCTGTCGAAAAGTCCGCTCGTGTGTACGCGGCATTAGGGTTGAAAATGTTTTTTATTAATAACAACACATGATATGCAGAAGTAAGACATCAAATGGTAGAATGGGACAGCGAGTCTGCCTAATGGCTATCGCCTGTAGCTGGGCTCGTGCCGGTAAACTTTTATAACATAAAGGACTGTGATAAATGTCATATTAAACCATGAAATTAAGTTTGTTCTGCGGTTCCTATGAAAAGGAGAGAATAAAGCTACTTTCCGACTGGGGCGTCGGCAGTAAAGAGCCGCTATTTTTAGCGGAGCTTTACCGTCGTTTTTGCGGCCCTTTTCGGCCGATAGCGGGGAGCTTTTAACCCCCGCTAACGGCCGAAAAAGGGTTAAATGGGTTAAAAGGGTTAAATGTGCACCGGTGCTTTGCCGGCACTTTGCTGGGGCTGCCCATTGATATCAATGGGCAGGGGCGCTGTAGGAGCGGTGTATACACCGCTCCTACAGAGCCTCAAAGATGCGGCTTGCAAGACTTTTTGTTGGCGTCCTGCCAGCGCACCGCTCCAGTGTGAAAGCCCTCGGGCTCTCACACTGGAGAGACAGGAGAGGCGCTTTACAGGCGCTTTGCAGGCGCTATTTTTATCGCCTGTAAAGCGCCTCAGTGTGAAAGCAGCCTAAAGAGAAATGAATAAATATAGAAATAAAAATAAAATGAAATGAAATGAGATGAGGAGAAAAAAACAAAAGAGGGATAGGAGACGGAAGTAGGGGGAATAATAAAGAGAGAAAAAAAGAGTAGGGAAGAGAAGAGAAGGTCCGTTGGGAAAGTATTCGTAAAGAGAAGCAGCAGCGTATCATAGAAGAGCCATCTTTAGAAGCCCTGGATCAAAGCTAATTTGGGGGTGACCCTGTTTGGGTCAAGAGCATAGTAGCAAGGGTATCAGAGGAAGAGAAGAGGAGCCAAATAAACCACAAAACCTTATATTTATCAAAGGTGTTATTGTCAAGGGCATTCACAGTGGATAATGACAAGGGTGGGGTAGTGGCAGTCTTCCAGTACAATGGGATGAGGCGGATAAACAGAGAAGGCATCGCTTTTGCGAAGCCATAGAACCGAGGAGCATAGAGTGAAGGACAATCTCAAGAGTCGGCGTTAGAGATTCTTCATAGATAGTACTGAGTCCAGAAGGGGCATATCCTCTCACACTCCCCCCAGACATAGAGGTACGTTCCTGGAGTTGCACCACAACGCCAGCAGGAGGCAGGGGTGGATGGAAACATTTTATGTAATGTTGAGGTGTCCCTGTACCATCGGGATAGCATCTTGAAATTCTTTTCTTGTGAGTAGCAGGAGATGGAAGATTTATGGGTGAAATGAAATGAAGTCTGCCATTCTGCCCTCGAGAAGTCCTTTCCCAAATCTGCGGACCACATCCTAGTGTATGGAGGCAAGGCATCATGTGTAAGGGCCTGAGTCAACGCTGTATTGGGACGCCTGAGTCAACGCTGTATTGGGACGCCTGAGTCAACGCTGTATCCTGGCTTTGGCCGGCAAGGGGAGTCCTCGCCGGCTTGCGCTACACTGTTAAGCCCCGTACACACGAGCGGAAAATCCGCCAGCAAAAGTCCGATGTGAGCTTTTGGTCGAAAATTCCGACTGTGTGTATGCTCCATCGGACTTTTGCTGGCGGTACTCCCGCCAGCAAAAGATTGAGAGCAAGTTCTCTATCTTTCGGTCGGAAAAAGTTCCGTTCGGAAATTCCAATCGTCTGTACCAATTCCGACGCGTAAAATTCCTACGGATACTCGGAAACAATTCGACGCACGCTCGGAAGCATTGAACCTAATTTTCTCGGCTCGTCGTAGTGTTGTACGTCACCGCGTTCTTGACGGTCGAAAGTTCAGCGAACTTTTGTGTGACCGTGTGTATGCAAGCCAAGCTTGAGCGGAATTCCATCGGAAAAACCATACAAGAATTTTCCAATGGAAATTGCGCTCGTGTGTACGGGGCATAAGTGTAGCGCCAGTCGTATGGAGTGGACTGGGCTGAGAGGCAAATTAGTCTAGCGCCCCTTATAAAGAAGCCGCACTGCTTCAGGTATGCGGGCGGCCAGCATTCCGCAACTGGGGGGGGGGGGGGGCGCGCTTCTAATTTTGACTGTCCTTTCATCCTGGACCACAAACCTTCCTCGCTGTGCTATATGTTTTCTGCTGCACTATTGGCATGGTTATATCTTCTTAGTCCTCTCCAAAAAATTATCAGAAATTTGTGTTTAAGGTAGAACTATGGGCAACACTTTTTTTTTTCATTTTGGATAGAATAAGGGAGGGTTATAGCCCCTGTCAGTTTATTTTTTACCATCCCTGTCCCATTGCAGAGATTGCCCTTCACTTCCTGCCCCATAGCCAAACAGCAAGTGAGAGGCAATCTATGCAAATTAAGGGAATCCATTGACCCCCTCCCCCTGGCCCTCAGAACTAGTGTCCCCACTCGAAAATTTCAGGGTGGGTCTTAAACAGCAAGGGGTGTGGCCTTGACAGAAAGGGGTGGGCCATATTTAAATTAGGGGGTACACAAGTTTAGTCAGGCCTAGGGCAGCACAAAACCTAAATACAATACTGGGGAGGAGAGTTGATGTCTGGGCATTGTCGAATAGGGAAGTCAGAGGGAAGGATCCGAGGATAGGACCGAGCACATCCCTCTTCTATACTATAGTTTAAGAACAGCCATTGTCTGTGGTGAAGAAGAGGTCAAGCGGGAAAGAGCTCTATTGTAACCCCAGATGGGGGAACACAAGTCACACTTCCAAAGCGTCAAGGTAGTCCTGTGCCTCCTTGGAGCTTTGGAATAGGTAAAGTTTGAAAGAGGTACAGTAATTTGGGTAGGGTATCCATTTTAGGGGTATTAATGCGACCAAACCAGGGCAGAGAGGAGCCCCCCCCCCCCCCCCAGAACTCCAGGTCCTTCCGCAAACGAGAAAGGAGGGGGACAAAGTTCCATGAGAATAAATTGGAAAGGTTGGCAGGTATCAAGACGCCTAGGTAAGACATGTTGTTCAGTTAGATCTCCACCTCTTTAAGGTTGCCTACCCCTGCCCTAGATGTTTAACCCCTTCCCAGCCGGTGTCATTACTACAGTGACAGTGTTATTTTTAGCACTGATCACTGTATTAGTGTCACTGGTTCCCACAAAGTATCAGTTAGTGTCCGATTGTTCACTGCAATATCACAGTCCCGCTATAAGACGCTGATCACCGCCATTACTAGTATAAAATAAATAAATAAATAAAAATTCCAGTATATATCCCACAGTTTGTAGACGCTATAACTTTTGTGTAAACCAATCAATATACACTTATTGGGATTTTTTTTTTACCACAGAATACATGTTGGTCTAAATGTTTGAAGAAATTAGGTTTTTTTAATTTTTTTATTGGATATGTTTTATAGAAGTAAAAAATATTGTTTTTTTTTTTTTTTTTTTTTTCAAAATCGTCAGCCTTTTTTAGTTTATAGCGCAAAAAATAAAAAAGGGGAAAAAAGGGCATCAATTTTATTTGGGTACAGCAGTACAGTTGCCACTTAAAGTAACATAGTACCGTATCGCAAAAAATGGCCTGGTCTTGAAGGGGGGTAAATCTTCCAGAGGTCCAGTGGTTAAAAAGATCTTGTAGCTTAAAGTTACTATATATTAAAGGCTATATGTTTTTTTTCTTAACCGCTTCAATACCGGGCACTTTCACCCCCTTCCTGCCCAGGCCAATTTTCAGCTTTCAGTGCTGTCGCATTTTGAATGACAATTGCGCGGTCATGCTACACTGTACCCAGATGGAATTTTTATCATTTTTTTCCCCCAGAAATAAAGCTTTCTTTTGGTGGTATTTGTTCACCGCTAGGTTATTTATTTTTTGCTAAAGAAATAAAAAAAAGACCGAAATTTTTCTTTGTTTCTGTTATTAAATTGTGTAACTAAGTTTTCTCCTTCACTGATGAGCATTGATGAGGTGGCACTGATGGACACTGATAATGTGGCTCTGATGGGCACTGATTAGGTGGCACTGATGATGAGGCACTAATATGCAGCACTGATGGGCACTGATAGGTGGCACTGATAGGTGGCATTGATAGGCAACACTGATGAGGAGGCACTGAGAGGCATTAAGGATGGGCACTGATTGGCATCCCTGGTGGACACGGGTTGGCATCCCTGGTGGGCATCCTTGATGGGTCTGCGCTGATTATCAGTGCAGACCCCCCTGTCAGGAGAGCCGCTGATCGGCTCTCCTCTACCTGCGCCTGGTTAGCGCGAATAGAGGAAAAGACGATAAGCGGCACTTCCTGGTTATGATGTGACCAGCTGTGATTGGACACAGCTAAACACATGGTAAAGAGCCTACGTCACAGGCTCTTTACTGGAATCGGAGATGCGCTGTGTCAGATCGACACATCGCACTATCGATCTCCGAGCTGCACGGCTGGGCGGCTTATCCTGTTGGACATCATATGAGGTCCAGTCAGGATAATAGAGCCACCCTGCGGCCATCATTCTGCATACGGCGGGCGGGGAGTGGTTAAAATAAAAAAAGGGGTTATACTTACCTGCTCTGTGCAACAATATTGCACAGAGATGTCCCTTGTCTCCTCTTTGGCAGTTTCCTACCGGCGCTGTCTGCTCCTCTCTGCTCCAGGTGCCTTCTCAGCAAGCCAGGTGCTAAGGGGACCCATGCATGCACTCCCGAGCCGGGCTGTGCGCATCCATAGGCACACATGGCTTCAGTAAGCCACTTCCCCGCTCCCTCACTACAGGTGTTTGACTGTAGCCTATGGCTTCACTGCCTTCAGTGTCTCCTGTGAGACCAGGAAGTGAGAGGAGCAGATGATAGGCTCAGCAATGGCATGCAATTCCAAGCTGCTGCAAGCAAAGCAAACAGAATATTGGCATTAAAAAGGGGATCAACTGCAGAGATAAAACGATAATTCTCCCGCTCTACAAGACTCTGGTCCGGCCGCACCTGGAGTATGCTGTCCAGTTCTGGGCACCAGTCCTCATGACTGTTGTATAACAGATGTGCTTACACCCAAAAAACAACAAAACCCCCACCTAAATACCTTACTCATATTAATCGAGACCACACCAAGGTTGGGGTAACAAAGGCCGTAGCAGCCTACATTTATTTAGCAAATATATAACTCTCTTCAAATAAACATAGAAAAACATACAAGTAAAAAACATCTGTTATTCAACCATAAATTTCTGTAGCGTTGGTCTGAGCAGGAACTTCGTAACCATCTGTGTCAATAACCATATTACACTGCGGTCCGTCTCAAGTGTAATAACCCTGCCTCAAGCCGGCAATGGCTCAGAGACTACCACTGGCCGCAGTGCCCCCATTATTACCTCCCGGCTAACCTCCGTTAACCGGAAACCACCATCAGGACCCATACCAACGATAGTTCCCGAACTTTTACTTCTGACATCTTCCTTCCCCTGCACAAGTCAACGCCCGCCGCTGCCACGACAACCCACCCGCCAGAACCTGTCAGGAAAAAGTAAAACAACATCCTGCAAAAAATTAAAACAGTCAACACCGCTAGGGAGGGTGAGCGGGAACTTTCCCCCACGCTTTGGTGACTCATCCAAGGCGGAGTCACCTTTTATGAGCTCCTCCAGCCCCGCCCCCTCGGCTCCATAAACCACCCCTCCGCCTGTGTTGATTTCACTGTTCCCACCGTCATGTGCGCCCTGCGCCTATCCATTTCATTACTATTGCTCCGGGCTTTCTAGAAGGATGTACTGGAACTGGAGAGAGTCCACGGAAGGGGAACAAAGCTAATAAAGGGGCTGGAGGATCTTAGTTATGAGGAAAGTTTGCAAGCACTGAACTTATTCTCTCTGGAGAAGAGACACTTGAGAGGGGATATGATTTCAATATACAAATACCGTACTGGTGACCCCACAATAGAGATAAAGCTTTTCCGCGAAAGGGAATTTTATAAGACACATGGCCATTTACTAAAATTAGAAAAAAAAGAGGTTTAACCTTAAACTGCATAGAGGGTTCTTTACTGTAAGAGCGGCAAGGATGTGGAATTCCCTTCCACAGGCGGTGGTCTCAACGGGGAGCATCGATAATTTCAAAAAACTATTACATAAGCACCTGAATGACCGCAACATACAGGGATATACAATGTAATACTGACACATAATCACACACATAGGTTGGACTTGTTGGACTTTTTTCTACCTCGCTTATTATGTAAATCTGTGTAACTATATAAAGTGTTGGTTTCTCAGCAGACTTCAGAGTAAGTTCTTCAAACATCATAAAGAGCCAGCTTTATCCTATCTTATTCTCTAGCTACCAACCCCCTCCCTCGCATAATGCACATGCTGGATCTCAGGCATACATAAAGCAAATCAAAAAAGAGCCTACACAGTGGATGTAAGCTAACCTTATCTATGCAGGAGCAAAATCTTGCAATGACTTGCCCAGGTTCCTGAATGAATGAATGAATGAATGAAAAATTTATAAAGCGCTGCAAATGCTAACTGAATCGCCTCAAGGCGCTAAATGCGTTGGTGTCAGCTTCTAGAAGAGGAAGGTCTTGAGTTTTTTCCTGAAAGCCAGGTGGTTTTCTTCCATGCGGATGTGGGGCGGAAGTGCGTTCCATAGCCGAGGTCCTTGGACTGCGAATCTTCGTTCTCCCTTTGTTTTGTAGCGGTATTTGGGAATGAGGAGGAGGTTTTGGTTAGATGATCGAAGATTGTGATTGGGTGTGTAGTGTTTTAAATTGAGAACCAAATCCAGTTCTCAGTTTTCGAAGCCGCCGCCGCTAGAGGTCCGCGGCCGGCGGAGACATTGTCTCCGCCGGCCGCCATTTTATTGAAGTTCAGGAAGACGGCTGGGGGGGGCTAGACGGAGCTCCTGCGTCGCCGTCCACCCTCCGCCCCGCTCCGCCTTGTGATTGGGTGTGTAGTGTTTTATTTTCTCTCGAAGGTATTGAGGAGCATTTCCTTGTATGCATTTGTGGGTGAAGCAGAGGGTCTTGAATGTGATCCGATTCTTTACAGTTAGCCAATGTAGGTTCCTTAGGGATGGGGAAATTGACTCCCAGGGTTTTTTTCCTGTTAACAGTCTTGCCGCCGCGTTTTGGATGACCTGTAGGCGCGCAAGCTGATATTGGGGGTAATCCTATGTAGAGCGAGTTAGCGTAATCGGGAATTGATGATTGTTCCAACTACTGCTGCTTTGTCCTCTTCTGGGATGAAGGGGACAAGTCTACGTAACAGGCAGAGGAGATGGTGGGATCCGCTAACTACCGATCCTATTTGTGCTTCCATTGTCATGAGTCAAAGATAACTCCGAGGCTTTTGGCTTTGGTGCTCAGAGAGATGGTTTGTCCTAAGATGATGGGAGGTGTCCACAGAGTCTTGTTTTTGGCATTTTGGTTAGCATGTAAGAGAAGAAGTTCTGTTTTTGAACCGTTGAGTTTGAGGGAGCTAATGGTCATCCAGTCATCTATCAGAGTGAGGCATTTCTCTAGTTGTTGATGATGGTCTTTTTGTCCGGTGATGCGAAGGTAGAGTTGGGTGTCATCAGCATATGAGTGGAAGCAGAGGTCTGATTTTCTGATAATTTTGAGGAGTGGGCGGATGTAGATGGTGAATAGCACTGGTGACAAGTGTGAACCCTGCGGGACTCCACAGGAGATTGTGCGGGTTTCAGAGGTGAATGCTCCCAGTCTCACTGTCTGAGAGCGATTCTCTAAGAAGGATGCAAACCATTTTAGACCAGAATCTATGACTCCTGCTACTTCTGTGAGGCGGGCGAGTTCCTCTTTAGCATTTAGTGCCTTGTAGCCTTCCTAGAGGTCTGAAGGAAAATGATGGGCTTGTGAAACACTTTTTATCATTTATTAACACTAAGCCCGGGTTCACACATGTGCGGTGCGAATTGAAGCTCCGGTTTCACTGCGCAGAGAAAAATCAGTTGTTCTGCGGTTCGTCTGCGTTTTAGCTGCGGATCAGCGGCGAATTCGGAAGTAACCCGTGAGTGTCTAATTAGAGCTGCAAATTTTGAGCAGGCCAATCGCTTGTTATCTATTTGTGAGGCTGCTTATAAAAAGATTGTTTTTTTCCTGGACACTTCCTGGTTCTCCAGGAGTCTGTATTGTGTGGGTTATTTTTGTTTGCAAAATGTGTGCTGCTCTGCCCATGATAATGCCAACAGTTGTTGCATAGTTGCCAACTGTCCCGGGACTTGGACTCCATTCCCGAATTTGTGGTGTCCCGGGAAATGTCCCGAGAAATCCGCTTCTCATTTTTCGAAGCCGCCGCCGCTACAGGTCCGCGGCCGGCGGAGACAATCCATTTTATTGAAGTTCAGGAAGACGGCTGGGGGGGGCTAGACGGAGCTCCTGCGTCGCCGTCCACCCTCCGCTCCGCTCCGCCTCGCCCCCTGCCAGTCTGATATGGAAAGGGGCGGGGGTTCTAGCCATGCTTAGGACACCTCTGAGGTGGGGGGGGGGCGCGCACCGCTGTGGGACTCCTGATGTGAGGCGGGGGGCTCCACTGGGGACACCTGATGTGAGGGAGGGTCCACTGGGGACACCTAATGTGAGGGGGAGCTCCACTGTGGACACCGAATGTGAGGGGGGGTCCACTGGGGACACCTAATGTGAGGGGGGGTCCACTGGGGACACCTAATGTGAGGGGGGGCTCCACTGGAGACACCTAATGTGAGGGGGGCTCCACTGGGGACTCCTAATGTGAGGGGGGGCTCCACTGGGGACACCTGATGTGAGGGGGGGCTCCGCCGGGGACTCCTGATGTGAGGGGGAGCTCCACTGGGGACACCTAATGTGAGAGGGAGCTCCACTGGGGACACCTGATGTGAGGTGGAGCTCTACCGGGGACACCTGATGTGAGGGGGAGCTCTGCCGGGGACACCTGATGTGAGGGGGAGCTCTGCCGGGGAATCCTGATGTGAGGGTGAGCTCCGCCGGGGAATCCTGATGTGAGGGTGAGCTCCGCCGGGGAATCCTGGTGTGAGGGGGAGCTCCACCGGGGTCTCCTGATGTGAGGGGGTCTCTGCCGGGGACACCTGATGTGAGGGGGGGCTCTGCCGGGGACACCTGATGTGAGGGGGAGCTCCGCTGGGGACACCTGATGTGAGGGTGAGCTCCGCTGGGGACTCCTGATGTGAGGGTGAGCTCCGCCGGGGAATCCTGGTGTGAGGGGGAGCTCCGCCGGGGTCTCCTGATGTGAGGGGGTCTCTGCCGGGGACACCTGATGTGAGGGGGGGCTCTGCCGGGGACACCTGATGTGAGGGGGAGCTCCGCTGGGGACACCTGATGTGAGGGGGAGCTCCGCCGGGGACTCCTGATGTGAGGGGGAGCTCCGCCGGGGACTCCTGATGTAAGGGGAAGCTCCACTGGGGACACCTAATGTGAGGGGGAGCTCTGCCGGGGGCACCTGATGTGAGGGGGGGCTCCGCCGGGGACTCCTGATGTGAGGGGGAGCTCCTCTGGGGACACCTAATGTGAGGGGGAGCTCCACTGGGGACACCTACTGTGAGGGGGGCTCCACTGGGGACACCTGATGTGAGGGGGAGCTCTGCCGGGGACACCTGATGTGAGGGGGGGCTCCGTCGGGGACTCCTGATGTGAGGGGGAGCTCCGCCGGGGACTCCTGATGTGAGGGGGAGCTCCGCTGGGGACTCATGATGTGAGGGGAAGCTCCACCGGGGACTCCTGATGTGAGGGGGAGCTCCGCCGGGGACTCCTGATGTGAGGGGGGGCTCTGCCGGGGACACCTGATGTGAGGGGGAGCTCCGCTGGGGACACCTGATGTGAGGGGGAGCTCCGCTGGGGACACCTGATGTGAGGGGGGCTCCGCTGGGGACACCTGATGTGAGGGGGAGCTCCGCCGGGGACTCCTGATGTGGGGGGGGCTCCGCCGGGGACTCCTGGTGTGAGGAGGGGCTCCGCCGGGGACTCCTGGTGTGAGGGGGGGCTCCGCTGGGGACATCTGATGTAAGGGGGGGCTCCGCTGGGGGCACCTGATGCAAGGGCGGACTCTGCTGGGACATCTGACGCAAGGACGGACGGCTGGTGGCAGGCGACGTGGCTAGTGACACGCTCAGGGATCCCACTGATTCTGCATTATATTTAATATTTTATATTACAATGTAATAATAGAAATAATGCGCTTCAATCATCCTGACACCATAACAACCTTGGTGCCGGGATGATTGAAGTGCTAACACCAGGTGTTTGGAGCATCTTTATCTGCTGATTGTTAAACTTTCTAGAATACACATATTTTTATTGTGTAGGATCTGGGGTTGCTGTCCCGTCATTTCCCTCTCCCCCTCTCCCCCTCTCCCCCTCTAATCCCTCTCCCCCTCTCCCCCTCTCCCCCTCTAATCCCTCTCCCCCTCTCCCCCTCTCTCCCTCTCCATCCCTCATTCATCTCAGACTCTAACCACACCCTCTTGGGCCACGCCCATTCAAGCCACGCCCACTATGTCGCGTAAACTACGCCCATTTTTCACTTGTATATTTTCCTAAGCCACGCCTACAAACGAATGCCCCAAAAGCCACAAAAGTGTCCCACATTTTTTTTTTACAATGTTGGCAACTATGTTGTTGCTGTAACAGCAGCAATCTTGCTGGAAGTAGAGAAGAGGAAAAGGAGGAGGAGAAGAAGATACTGGGCTCATCCCATAATAGCAAATTGAGAGGAGAGAGGCCAGTTCATGATCCTGTATGTAGACCTCCGTGGGCATAATGAAAAATGTTTTAATTACACGCGTATGTCAATAACTAGGTAAGTAATTTATCTGCCAAACAATTACATTTTTTACATGCATATTTCCATAGTAGGGGAGGTTTGAAAAAGACACAAGTCCATTAAGTCTAACCTATGTGTGTGATTATATGTCTTATTTTTAAAAAGCATGGTGTTCCCACCCACCCCCCCAAAAATCCATACCAGAACATTATCTGAGCATGCAGCCTAAAAGGCCATGAAAAGGGGGGGAGTGAGCACCCCTCTCCTGGACCAAACCAGGCCATATGCTCTTAACATGTGTAGCGTGTTTTGTGCCCCCCCCCCCCCAAAAAAAACCTTGTCCCCAAGTTGATGGGGACAAGGTGCTTTGTGTGGGGGGGATCCCACGCCATTTTGTTGTCCAGTTTGGGACCATACAATTGTTATTGTTAAATTCAGCTGCCAGTGGCTAAATCTATGTCCAAATGATGACACAACTGCAAATGACGTTATATCCTATTTGTTATGCCACTTCTTTAACATACATTTTTTTGATTAAGGATGCAGGCCTTCTTACAAATAATAATGTTCTTTAACACTTACCTTATTATTTTTAAAAGTGTATGTCAAAATTTGTTTCAGGCGTGAATCTAATAAAAGACTCATTTTTTAATTAGTTATGACGAATTGCTTGGATTAATCTCCCCTCGCTTGGAGCGTCAGAACACGTGCTACAGAACAAGTATCCAGCCTGCTGAAAGATTACTGATCACATTAAGGTACTTTTCACCACTGATGTCCTTTGTCATGTGAATTTTGGAGCATGCAACCTTTGTATTTTTGAACTATTCAAACATGTGTCATTCTAAATATATAACACGACAAAAGTTGGCGTAATAATGATTTATTCAAGTATCCTAAAATTGTAAAAAAAATATACAATTTGCTCATGTAGCCAACATAAATTAACATTGAACAAAAACAAAAATTAAACATGTCTCTCAAGTAGGCCTCTTGAACATCGTTATCAAAAAAGGTGCCCTCTTGGTCCTCAACCTTGGACAGACCTCATAAATCACAGATTGTGATATGTATTTTTGAAAGGGGCCTCATTGAAGTAGTGACTGGCGGAGGCCTGGTCATCACTGGCAGTGCTGGGAGCAGGCCTAGCCTCGCCATGTTGACTTGTCACATACATACCAGGATTTTGAGGGGAGGGCCTGATTGAAGGAATTGGGGATGGGATGGGATAGGAAATATTACTGTGTGTCACTTCATATCTGGAGGTTGCCTTTTCAAAGCTAGAAGGATAGGATGGGGGATTATAGGGGTAAGGTTGGTGTTGTTCTGGGTAGTGGACGTATCTGGGGTAGTTAAGGGGAGGTCTTGGTGGTGGCACATATGGCACTTTAAATGAAGCTTCCTCACGTGGCTGTGAGAAGGAGTGCAGCACTTGTTCGATAGTGCTTCGCATTTCAAAGCAGCGCTCAGCTTTGACTTTTTTTATTAGAGGGACAAAACTGAGCGCCAGTATAGTATCCGGACATAAAAAAGCATCCACCTTTTCTTACATGTTTTTCAACATTTCAAGTAGGCGCTCACTTATGTCAGGTTGCGATAGAGGTGGTCGCCTCCGTGGCACTTTGGCTGGCAGAACAATGTCTGCAGGAGCAGAGGAGGGCCCTGGGATATCCTCTGCCACTGCAGATTGCTCATCTGGGTTTGTTTCCCACAGATACGAGGAGCTTTGGATTTGTGAGAAATCCTCTGTGCCTTCTTCCAAACTAATCTGGGCTTGAGCCTCCGGTTGTGCCTCCAGTTGGTCATCCATAACATCTTGTTCCTCCCAACTAGCTTCTGAAACTGGTCTCTTCCTGCTATGGGCCATGGAAACAGGTCTCCTCCTGCTATGGGCCATGGACGCAGATTTTCTCCTGCTATGGGCCATGGACGCAGGTTTTCTCCTGCTATGGGCCATGGACACAGGTCTCTTCCTGCTATGGATCTTGGAAACAGGTCTCTACCTGTTATGGCCCATGGACACAGGTCTCCTCCCACTATGTACCATGGAGACAGGTCTCTTCCTGCTATTGGCCATAGAAACAGGTCTCTTCCTGCTATGGGCCATGGACACAGATTTTCTCCTGCTATGGGCCATGGAAACAAGTCTCTTCCTGCTATGGGCCATGGAAATAGGTCTCTTCCTGCAATGCGCCATGGACACAGCTCTCTTCCTGCTATGGACCATGGACGCAGGTTTTCTCCTGCTATGGGCCATGGAAACAGGTCTTTTCTTGCTATGGGCCATGGAAACAGGTCTCTTCCTGCTATGGGCCATGGAGACAGGTTTCTTCCAGGTATGGGATGTAGCCAAGTGCTGGCTATATCGCTTTTTGCTATCGTGGGACATTCCTTAACAAAGTTTGCAATGAGCCTTGTTCCCTATAGTGCCCAGCATGAGAATTATGTCATTTCCTGATTGCAGAGAGACAGACTGAATAAAGATGTTTTTGTTTTGTTTTTTAAACACAGTTTGTTTCTGTGTTACATTTCAGTGCTGGTCTCCGTCAGCCTCTGGTGGTCAGTGTGAATGTCCCCCTTAGAAGTGGTGGTTACTGTGAGTGCATTAGTGGTCAGTGTAAATCCCCATTACATTGGTGGCTAGTGTAGAAACTGCTCTTTTTATTGGTAATTGGTAAAAAAAACTTGCATTTGTGGTCAGTTTTAAATTCCCCCGTACATTGGTGTCGGTGTAGAAATACCCCTTTATTGGTTTTTGATGTAAAATCCCCCATTACATTGGTTGTCAGTGAAAATTCATCATTACATTGGTGATCAGTGTACATTTCCTTTTACATTGGTGGTAAGTGCAGAATTGTACTTACACTGGTGGTCAGTGTAAATCCCCTTTACATTGGTGGTCAGTGTAAACCCCCTCCTAACATCTGTAGTCGGTGTAGATGTGTCACCTTACATGGTGTTCATTGTAAATTCCCCCATTACATTGGTGGTCAGTGTAGAATACCCCACTACATACTTGCCAAAGATTTCCATCTTTTCTCTAAATGATTCATAATTTGCCACAGTGTACTGCCTCCTAACGAATCCCCCCCACCACCACTGCCACTGATCCCATTGACCACCCAGAATTGCTACTGGTCTCCCCCCCCCCTTCCCCCAGCATTGCCACTGATCCTAGGATTCCTATGAGTTTTCTGTCTATTTTCTATTTTTCTGTCTATTGATGGGTCCCCTTACCTTCCCAGTCCATGGTATGCATGTGGTGAGGAGATGATATGCCTTTAGCAACCAATCAGTGAGCAGCAATGATGTGCACTAAGGTCTTGCAACTAATCATTGATCGGTAAGGATATGCAGTAACCTTTAGCAACCAATCAGTGAGCAACATTAATGTGCAGTAACCTCTCGGAACTAATTAGTGAGTGGTAAGGATGTCCAGTAACTTCTAGCAACTAATCAGTGAGCAGTGTTGCTGTACAGTAATCTCTTGCAACCAATCAACAAGCAGAAGTCATGTGCTGTAACCTCCAATAATTAGTGAGCCGTGTTCTGTAACCTCTAGCAGCCAGTCAGTGAGCAATAATGATACACTGTAACCTCTGGCAACCAATCACAATCGCTGCCTGATCTGATTCAGTAAACCGATTTTGAGTCTAGCTGCTACTTATTGTATGTCTCAGAGCAGGTGGAGAGCGAAATTGCATGTAGGGTGACAACACAGGAGCTCAATTAGGGGAAACGGTTGTCACACACTACACCAAGAAGTACCCGTCCCGAACTACAAGGACATTCACTGCAGGATCACCTTAAGGCTGCAGATTTAAAAAGCCTTTAAAATAAATAATTGAAATGACAATAACACGTGAAAGCTTACGTGAGATTTTAGCGATTGGGTTTACATCTACTTTAATGATGAGACTGGTATAGTGTATCGCACCACTGAATTTGGCCACTAGATGGCAGAATAAAACAATCCCTTCTTCCTCCCTCTTACAATGACCGCTTAGGTTAACTGCCTATTGTGAATTTCACACCGTGCCGGAGCGTATGATTGAGGGCGCTGCGTGCTATGAGAGCGTTTTTATCGCACACACCATTGTGCTGTGATTAATTAGCCAGCAAGTGTGGGAAAGTTCATAAAGCTCCATTATAAAGGCATTTTCTCTGCGTAAACTAAAAGATCCAGAACCAAACACAAGGCAAAACACCCTCTTTTTTTTTATCCTTTTACTATCTGATTTCTTAACTATACCGTATCTTGTCCATGTGAAAGAACTATAATTGAATTTCTTTTTTTTTTTTTCTTTTTTTTAATCATTCTTCAGTAGCATCTGCTGTATGTGTGAAGGTCATATGACAAATAAATGAATACATTATAAAGTGCAACTTCCTCTGCAAGGTATTAACCATCTTCTGACCTATGTATCTTGATTATATATTGTTGGCTAAGTATAAACCTGTGCCCAGACTATGGAACATTTACGTTTTTTCATATTCTTAAAAGCGAACCTTGCACCTAAGCTATCAAAACCCACTTTTCTAGTGTGGTTCCACTCTTCTATGCTGAAGAGACACAAAAAATGAAAAAAAAAAGAAAACACCTGTGGGGGTAAAAAGGTTAGAAAATATACTTTCCTTCACCCCCCCATGTCCCCCTTCCTCCCGCAGAATGTTGAGTAACCAAAATCTTATAAAAACACGGATGACCCAGCTCCGTGCTGCAGCGTCTTCTCAGAAGTAACATTCTTTGGGATCTCGTCTGTAGAAAAATACTGCCACCCCCTGTGGGGAAAAGGTAAGTATATCACCAACTTTTTACCTTATAGACATTTTTTTTTTTTTTTTGTTACATTTTATGCGATACATTAGTAAATCAGATGTAAAAAGAAGTAAAAGCGCTTAAAAGTAAGCCCTTAATAACCTCTATAGCGTCAACTACTGTGGAGTGATTCATCTTTAACCAGTTTATCTGTACACCCTGTGCAAATTTTACATTTACGCTATGGACCTGTTTATTCGGCAATAACTTTGTCATAAAACTAAAAAAAATCAAAGTAATGCATATTTTTATTTGTTAGGACAAACAAAAAAATAAAAAGATAAATATCAAAGTAATGCCTGTATTGTTTTATTTAGATTAGGGGTGTCCCACATTATTGACCTTTCTGGGCCACATTGGAAGAAGAGGAAATGTCTTGGGCCGCACATAAAATAAACTACTAATAAGGACAACTGATGAGCAGAAAAAAATTGGGCGGATCACAAGGTAACGATCACTGATATAGATAATGGACTTATCTGAGTAATAAAATTTCTTTTTTTTTTAAAATATTTTTTATTTTAAAAGTAAAACTAGTGCGATATTTGACACTGTTTTTGATGAACAAACGCATCAATATTTGATTGGATGGATGTAGAAGCAATTCTCAATGAATTCTCAAGGTGCTCATCAGATATTTTGGTTCTAATTTTGCCCTTTGTGTGCTTCATCCTTTAACCACTTCAGCCCCGCAAGATTTTAACCCCTTAATGACCAGAGCATTTTTTGCGATACGGCGCTGCGTCGTTTGGGAAAAAAAGGCAATGTTTTTTACTTTTTGCTATAATAAATATCCCCCAAAAATATATAAAAAAAACAAATTTCTTCCTCAGTTAAGGCTGATATGAATTCTTCTACATATTTTTGATAAAATAAATTCACAATAAGCGTATATCGATTGGTTTGCGCAAAAGTTATAGGGGATGTGCAATAGGGGATAGATTTAGGGAGGAGCTAGTGACGTCATCCGTCATACGACCTGCCTGTGTGCTAGACACACTGATCGGTGAGAGGAAGGAGAACACAAACAGGTCTGATTGATTCATATAAGCGCTGTTACTTGCCAAACCATGTGAGCTAATACACATATGCTTTTAAACCAATAATGTGGAGGTGGTTCATTGCGCAATGATATCCCCCTTTTTTTTTTCCTATGGTTGCATGAATAAAAATGGGAGGAAACTAAAACTATCAGTGGAGGGTGTCAGAAGTGCAGGAGGTGAGACTCACATTCAAAAGGAACTATTGACTTAAGCAACCAGCAATAGCATCTGCGGTGTGTTCTCGTGCTGAACGCATATAGAACATTCACCCATAGCCCCTGAAGGATCCAGATTACCATTACCATCTATTTTTTATTCTTTATCTTTGTTCTTTGGTTTATATTAATGAAGGCAATTATGGATATGGATTTATTATATCTGCGGCATCTGTCTAAATAGGCATGTGCTCCACATAATTTTGTATTCACATAATTTTGTATTCACGGCATTATGTACAACATTTATTAGTTTTAGGAAGTTAATTGTAGCGCACCTTTTTCTTATTAGAATTATGGCATTTTTATTATAATTTTTTTTTTTTTAGTAATGGCACCGATCTGTGATTTTTATCGGGACTGCGGCATTGCGGCAGACAGATCGGACACTTTTGACACTATTTTGGGACCAGTGACATTTATACAGTATCAGAGCTAAAAATAGCCATTGATTACTGTATGAATGTCACTGGCAGGGAAGAGGTTAACACTAGGGGGCAATCAAGGGGTTAACTGTGTGTTCCCTCAGTGTGTTCTAACTGTAGGGGAGATGGGCTCATTACATGGCAGGGATCACTGTTCCCGATCACTGGGAGCAGTAGATCATGTCACTAGGCAGAACAGGGAAATGCCTTGTTTACAGTGGAAGCACATGCATGTGGAGACGCTCATAAATTCAGTAGCATTAGGACTGCAAGCAATACACAGGGTGCCGTGAAGAGGCCTTGCAGCTTATGCATGCGTTTGCAAATGCTTGATAACTAAACCCCTGTTTTTAATGCAGACTGTTGGACAGAGTAATTCAGTTGGTAAGCAGACTGGTTGGTGAGTTGAGCTGGGAATTTCCTCTGTTTTTGTCTTTCATGTCCAACGCAGACTGTTGGACAGGTTAACCACTTGCCACTGGGCACTTAAACCCACTTCCTGCCCAGGCCAATTTTCAGCTTTCAACACTGTCACACTTTGAATGACAATTGCGCGGTCATACAACATTGTACCCAAATTACATTTTTATCATTTTGTTTTACACAAATAGAGCTTTCTTTTGGTGGTATTTAATCACTGCTGGGTTTTTTATTTTTTGCTAAAAAAAAAGAAAAAAGACCAAAAATTTGGAAAAACAAAAAATAAATAAGTAAAAAGTTTCTTAGTTTGTTATAAAATTTTGAAAATGTGATTTTTCTCCTTCATTGATGTGCGCTAATGCACTGATAGGCACTGATAAGGTGGCACTTATGAGACGGCACCGATGGGCACTGAGAGTGGGCACTGATGGTTGGCACTGATGGGCGGCACTGAAGGGCACTGATAGGTGGCACTGATGGGTACTGGTAGGTGACACTGATAGGCTGCACTGATCGGTGGCACTGATGAGGCACTGATGGGCATTTATTGGCAGCACTGGTGGGCATTGATAGGTGGGCAAAGGTAGGTGGCACTATGGGCACTGGTAGGTGGCACTGGTGGGTACTGATAGGTGGAACTGGCAGGTGGCACTGGTGGGCACAGACAAGGCAGCGGCAGCTCTCTGTGGGAGGGACCGATGTCCCCCTAAAAGAAGCCGGTGACCAGCTTTTTTTCAGGGAAAAAATCGATTACCGATCTTCTGTTTACATCACGTGATCAGCTGTGATTGGCTGACAGCTGATCACGTGGTAAGGGACCGGGATCGGCCCCTTACTCCGTTCTGTGATCAGCTGAGTCTCATTAACTCGGTGATCACAGAGCGTGCCGCAGGCACCCCGCAGGGATGCGCTGACAGCGCATGATCGGGAGGACCTCTATTGACGGCCCCATGGCAATTGAGACTGTAGCCGTCATTTGGCTATAGCGTGGGCGGGAGGTGGTTAATTTGGTTGGTATGCAGACTGTTTGGTGAGTGGAGCTGGGAATTTTTGTCTTTCAAGAGTCTATTTAGGACCCTGGCTCCCGGGCTTGGCACACATTTCACATGTGAGTAGTGTAGGGACAGATCACCCGCCTTTCAAGTACAATGTTTAGCGGTAGGGAGAGGTTCCAGACGAGTAGGGAAAGAGCAGGGACACGCCATCCTTCCTGGAAGCCTCATCACTTGGGTGCGGACTGGCCAGACCGCATTCCGCCCCTCGAGACATCCGGTGTCAGTGCACCTGAGACCAACTGTTATACTCACTGCTGTTAAATCCTGTGAGTGCGCCCAGTCGGGGGGTGTCTTCCTGCTAGAATAGTTGTGCTTTGCTGCACTTTACCTTCAAAATAGTTCTGTTTCTGCAACTGGACTCCCCACAAACAGAGCCTGGGATCAAGTCCTGTTGGAGGGTAGGTCACCGGCAAGGAAGATCACATCACGGCAATGGTCCTCACACAACCACTCCCATGCCCGGACCCCACTCTTGAGACTGCCTTCCCCAGTATATATGCCCTACACAGGGAAAGTGACGCATACACGGGGAATAGATGTCAAAAAAATTGTTCATTCCTTGTAGCGCCATCCAGAATCTAACATAACAGGCAGAAAGTATCATTTTCCCTAGGCACCCGCATGCATACCATACATAGCTTTCTGAAAATATCACAGCACCCTTCCTCAGTACTCCTTAAAATAGTCTCCAGTCCTGATGCAAGCAGTGGGCTGGCTCTTGGGAGGACTTATGCCAATATGAAAATGCCTTAATTGGCGGTGGTGGATGCCAGTCTGGAGGAATGGGTGTTCCTAGTTAGGGTGCATTTGCATACAGACCACCCTAGGTAACACCCACATTTGATGCTAAGCCCCATGATTGAAAGAACTGAAATCCAATAAATGAAAGGATCAGGTTATGGAGGAAAAAAGTATATGATGCTGGAAGTTCTCCAACCAGGAAATAAGGAGGGCTCTATCCATAGGTGTGTACACAGGGTGTGCCGGATGTGCCTGGGCACACCCTAATCACCCCATGCGCATTAGCATTATTGCTCTGTGTGCCGGCAGGAAGATGGCAAAGATCTCCCTCTTGCTGTCAATGCCATAAGAGAAGTGTCTACGCTCTTGTCTTTCATTGTGCCGGAAGAGAGATCATGTGCAGGGCTCATATATATATGTGGACAAACACACTTTCGTTTGAGCTTTAGGCTGCACACACCTATGGCCCTTTCTGACTTGCTGCAACTTCTAATGCACCCTGCCAGAAGCTCACAGTGTGCAGTGAAATCAGAATAACCAATTTCAGTACAGGAGAAGAGCCTGTACAACTGTGCAAGACTGAAGACTGAAGGAAAAGCTGGAGTTCGGCTTTAAAGTGAATGTAAACCCTTACATACACCCAGTGAAGTGACCGGCCTCAGATGACACACAGAGATGAAACAAATCCTCCTGCATAAGTTGTGCCCGTTTATCTGCAGTCTTCTCTTCTCTACATTCGTTCAAAGTTCAGCTTTTTTTGAAGCTTGTGTGAGAGTTCAGAAAAAAAGGGGGTGGAGAGCTGAGTGAGGAGAGCTCAGTGATAGGAGCTCTGAGAGCTGATTGGAGGGAAAAGACACCCCCCCCCCCTCCGCACAGCACACAGGAACAGGCTGTGTTCTGGAGGTCCCTCCCCATGTCACCATTTTTCTCTTGGTGTCAGGAAAACTTGTCAGAAATGACTCAAGGAAGCAGCAGACAGAAATTACACTTAGTGCTCTGGACTGAGACAAGTACACACTATGGAGGGATTTGCTTTGTTCATATTTGATGTCTGAGGTTTACAACCACTTTAAAGGACTTAGAAGTAATATATTTGCTATAGGCATGGTGCACAAAGCATGATGCTGATTGCTTCCTCTTTGAATGCTGAGCGATATCCAGATTCTGTGCCCGCCTGGTAAACCATTCACTGTTGTAGTGACTTGCGCTGTATGACAGCTATTCTTCGAAGTAAATATATTGATTTCTAAATGTTGCACCTAATGAAACATTGAGTGAGCTGTGGAGGAATCGATGGTGGCCGCTGGCTCTACACTTCACCGGCTGATTAACCAGCTAATGACCCAACAGACTGGTGTCGTTGTGCCTGGATATGCTGCAGAGAATTATGTGACATTAAAGTAAGTAATATATGGTACAATAACTGAGATATAAGGATATTAAAGTACAGGGAGTTCTGGGATCATAGAAAACAACAAAGCTCCAGGTATAGAGGACTATACAGGTGACAGATCTCCTGTGAGTTGTATCTGTATGAGTAAAGATTGCTGGGTTAGGGTTGGTGGTGTCATTAGGCTCTGACCCAGGGCCAAGATCTCCATGGTGTGTCCCAGATAATGGATCCTCAGTCACCGCATTGACTGTATTTGACCTTATAATTGGAGAAATGTATTTTTTCCCCCCTTGAATTGTACCTGTGCACAGACTGTTGCCTATTTAACTATTAACCACTTTTATACCGGGCACTATCCCCCCTTCCTGCCCAGGCCAATTTTCAGCTTTCAGCGCTATCGCATTTTAAATGACAATTGCGCAGTCATAGAACGTTGTACCCAAACAAAAGTTATGTCATTTTTTTACCACAAATAGAGCTTTCTTTTGGTGGTATTTGATCACCACTGGGATTTTTTAATTTTTGCTAAACAAATAAGAAAAGAACAAAAATTTTGAAAAGAAAAGTTTTTGTTTCTGTTAATTTTTTTTGTAAATAAGTAAGTTTTCCCCTTCACTGATGGGCACTGATAAGCTGCACTGATGAGGTGGCACTAATGAGGTGGTACTGATGATGAGACACTAATATACAGCACTAATGGGCATTGATAGGCGGCATTGATGGGCACTGGTATGCAGCACTGATGGGCATTGATAGGCGGCACTGACGGGCACACATATGTGGCACTGATAGGCAGCACTGAAAGGCCGCACTGATGGGCACTTATAGGTGACACTGATGTGCACTTATAGGCAGCACTGATAGGTGGCACTGATGAGCACTGATAGATGGCTCTGATATGCATGAGGAGGCACTAGGAGGCATTACTGATGGCCACTGATTCACACCTCTATTGGGCACTGATTGGCACCTCTAATGGGCACTGATTGACAAACCCTGGTGGTCATGGGTGGGCATACCTGGTGGTCCTGGGTGGGCATTCTGGGGGGGGGGGCTGCACTGATAATCAATCAGCGCAGACCCCCCCTGTCAGGAGAGCAGCCGATCGGCTCTCCTCTACTCGCGTCTGTCAGTACGAGTGGGGGAAAATCTGATAAACGGTTCTTCCTGTTTACAATGTGATTGGATACAGCTGATCACCAGGGCCGTCTTAATAGCATCATGGGCCCCTGGGCAAAGAAATGCGCTGGGGCCTCTACAATGGAGACAGCTCAGGTAAACAGACATAAAGTAGGTAGGAGGCAGACAAGCGGAGCTTCCCCTTTTGGGTGGAGTTCCTCATTAACTACATGAACTAATTCTGTACAGTAAAGAAGCAGTGGGAAAATAATACATACATAAAGTAACAAAGCTGTCCTGTGCATATAATATATTTGCTAGATTGATGCCTCCCCAGCACTATGGCCCCTCTACACCCCAGATATCCCCCCAGCACTCTGACCCCTCTACACCCCAGATATCCCCCCAGCACTCTCACCCCTCTACATTCCAGATGTCCCCCCAGCACTCTGATCCCTCTACACCCCAGATATCCCCCCAGCACTCTGACCCCTCTACACCCCAGATATCCCCCCAGCACTCTCACCCCTCTACTTTCCAGATATCCCCCAGCACTCTAGTCCCTCTACACCCCAGATATCCCCCCAGCACTCTGACCCCTCTACATTCCAGATATCCCCCCAACACTCTGACCCCTCTACACCCCAGATATCCCCCCAGCACTCTCACCTCTCTACATTCCAGATGTCCCCCCAGCACTCTGATCCCTCTACACCCCAGATATGCCCCCAGCACTCTGACCCCTCTACACCCCAGATATCCCCCCAGCACTCTCACCCCTCTACTTTCCAGATATCCCCCCAGCACTCTAGTCCCTCTACACCCCAGATATCCCCCCAGCACTCTGACCCCTCTACACACCAGATATCCCCCAGCACTCTGACCCCTTTACACCCCAGATATCCCCCAGCACTCTGACCCCTCTACATTCCAGATATCCCCCAGCACTCTGACCCCTCTACACCCCAGATATCCCCCAGCACTCTGACCCTTCTCTCTGTAGAAGCCTGGTTAACCCTTAAAAACTTAGGAGCAAGCTTACCCCTCCCCTCTTGTGTTGTAACTCACATATAAAAGTATCATTCTTAATAAAGAACACAGACTCACTTTGCACACGAAAGCTGCCTGTTGTGTGCGTGTCATTGGGTCTCCAGAATTCTGACGGGTCGCTGTGGGCTACCAAGGAACAAAGGGTGGTCGGCTGTCCAGTAATTTATCCTTTAGGAATGGGGGCTCGTCCCGGATGAAGCAATCACCCACGGTAAGTGAATTTTTGTCTTATCTGACAAATTATTTTCTTGCTGCGGCTCTGATAAAGCTTTAGTCCTGTTTAAATTGTATAGAAAGGAGACGGACCATGCCTACATAGACTTATAAAGAAAAAGATCTTTGGCAGACCTCTAAGAAAGTCCTTTGGGAAGACACAAATATTTAAACAGTACTGTTTCTCCTTTTGGGAAGGAAAATAGTCTATGAGGTAAATCCACCGTGACCCAAAACATTTCTGCTTATTCTTTCTGTCGCTTAGAAGTATAAGATAATTTGTTGTGTGGATCAGATGACTATAAGGTAAGACAGTCATTCCCCACTGTCAATATGGGTCAAAAACATGGTAAAGAAGTTCCTCCCCCTCCTCCCAATCCTTGGGAAACATGTAAAGGTTATGTAGCTAGGGTTTGTGGTACGGATTATGAGTTCATAGTCTCCTGGGTATCAAATTTATCGGGGAGGACCGAAACTATGCATAGCTCCGATCCTTTCCCCCCCGGATGTTGATAATGATGAGTTCCATATGAATATGGTAAAAGGATTATGTCTAAGAGATAAAAAGGTGTTTCCTTGGTACTCTGGGGACCCACAATGGGAAATGAATTATATGAGACAGGGAGGGGAAAACTGGTTAAAATATGCAACGTATTGGTTCCAGAGGGTCTAATAGGAAACAAAAGAAACCCAACAAATGTTTAAGTAAGGAGGATTATGAGAGAAAGCACAAGGCAGATAAAAAGAGACCAGACCCAACTGCCCCTCCACGTCCATTTAACCCTCCACCATACACAAACAAAATCATGCTGTCAGCCAGAGACGGGCTCCATCCCCGGCTCCCATTCAGCAGCAGCAAGCCCCTGCCCCGATTCAGCAGCAACAACAAGTTCTGCAAGTACAGCAGCAACAGGAAGATAGGTCATAAAGTTCCATAGTGACTCTGCATGTCCAAGGAAATTTAACCCCTTTACTCCTTGATTAAGGAGCTACTCGTAGCACCCTCAGTGAGGACTACTATAGAGAAGAGACAATGAATGCTGAGCCTTCAATGGGAATTAATGGGATACTCACCAAAACTTTCAAAGCCCCTCCCCTCACAGTAGTAAATGTAGAACGCGGATCAGTGTTGTTGCATCACAGTTTAAGTATAATACCAGGATAATACCAAACTGCCCTGTCAATCTTTTGGGGAGAGACTTACTAGGTAAGTTGGGGATTAGAATGGAGATAACCAATTAGGGAGGTGTGATTGCTCATTCTAAAAAGATCCCCATATGGCCCATAATGTTGAATACTGACGTGCAAGAGACAGACACAGGACTCCCCAGTGATTCTGACAAAGTAGGGTCAGAGAGCGCTCTAGATGTAGGGCTCATCTCCTGTACCCCATACAAGGCCACCCTCAAAGAATGGGCACAACACATTTATCACAAACAGTATCCATTGTCAAAAGAAAAAGAGGAAGCATTGCCCCTGTAATTGACACTAGTGGTGCCCACTGCGCCTATAGTGCCTGATGCGCCATCACTCCTTACTTCCATACCATCCGATGCAGAGTATTTTTCTGTGATTGATTTAACCAATGCATTTTTTAGCGTCCTTGTGGATGAGGAGACAGCTAATCCTTGCTTTTTTTTAAAAAAAACGCCAGATGACCTGGTGTCGAATGCCCCAGGGTTATGTAGATTCCCCTGTAATCTACTCAGTGGTCCTCCAGTCAACCCTGTGGTCCTGGACACCCCATCATGGGGGCAAACTCTGCCCTATTGCATTTTTTTCAAGGGTTGGGCCTATGCCAGTACAATACCATGGGGTAGGTCATAAAGGGTGGCAGGTTACATGTGAACTCTTGGATAGAGATTCTTTCATTCCAGGTCTTCCCTCTCTTGTTAAGGCATATGTTTCCAGATGCATCACATGCATTCAGAATAATCCCAGGAACCCTCACAAGGCAAAACATGAACACCTAATCTATCCATCCACACCATTCACTCATTTACAAATTGATTTCACACACATGCCTAAGTTAGGTAAGAGACAAGAATACCTACTTTTAATAGTGGACATGTTCTCAAGATGGATAGAAATGTTTGTAACAACAAAGGAAGATGCACAGAGAGTAGAGAGAATTCTTACACAGGAAATCATTCCCAGATGAGGATGCCCGCTTCAGATCAACTCAGACAATGGCCCTGCATTTGTGGCCAAAGTCTGCCAAGATCTAGTAAAAACGCTCAAAATTGACTGGAAGTTTTACATACCTTATCACCCTCAAAGTTCAGGTGTAGTAGAAAGGATGAACAGAACCATTAAGAATAAGATCAGGAAAGCCACTGGCGGTATGTATACCAATTGGAAGAAGGTCCTACCAGCAGTTCTAGCTGAGGTAAGAATGACACCCTCTAAGAAAACAGGATACTCTCCTTTTGATGATCTAATGAGTAGGCCATTCCCCACCCCATGGGCCAGACAGCCACTTATGTTAGAAAGAGGGGACCTTGATCTCATTCAGGAAGAATATGTAAGAAAATTTATTGAAACTGGATAAAATTGAAAGAAATGTTGCTCTCACCTCTCCTTCTTCTTCACAGGAACCTACACACCCTTTCCAGGTGAGTGACACGGTGATGGTCCAGCAATTGAACCGCACCAAGAAGCAGGAGTATCCCTTCGGACCCCCAACCACAGTGATCGCAGCTACCCGCACAGCTATTCTGGTAGAGGGACAACAGGCCTGGATTCATGCCAAGTGTGAGGTCTTCGTGTGAAGAAGGTGAATCAAACATCTAAGAGGAAGATTAAAGACAAAGGAGGAGTAAGCAGTGAAAATCCTTGAATAGTGAGTGAAGCAGGTGGTCAAGACTCAGAAAAAGACGACCTCGTTTATTTCACCACAGACTTCTGGGAAGGCCTTGTGCCTCCTATTCTTGATCACCCTGATTGTGTTTCTACCCATATGGATCATAACTAACTGTATATATCACCCTGAGGACTTGGGTGCCATAAGAGGCATATGTGGAACACAACCTATACATGACACACGTACAGGTAACAGGTCAAAAAGAGAATCATTGGAAGAAAATGAGATAGGGGAAGGGTCAACCACATTCCATGATAAAATGTTACTGATGAAGTTCAAATATGCATATGCACAAAATTCAGGTTATGAGAAATGTTGGATATGTTGTAAACTGCATCCTAATACAGCCCGTATTCCCCTTATGGCTGTACCTTTAAATATCACCCTTTTTTTAAATGAAACTCCTTCCGTTGCTTTAACCAACATATCAAGTTTATATGAAAACAACATTGTTACTTTTCCAATAACTGGTAGAAGTAATTTCCCTGACTGGTGTTTCAATTTAGGAAATGATACACAGCTAACCCTTCTACATGCAGTAGGTAAATATTTAACATTTCCGTGTGTGAATCTAAGGGGAACTCCGCCTGTTCACTGTTCCACATATTTGATCCTGATTTAAACAATACCTTGCATAACTTTTCTTCTCTCCCTGATGATGTAAGTGATATACTACACCAATTCATAATCGCAGCACAGGACAAGTACACTCACGGGCTTATCACTAAGAAACCATTTGCTCTAGGACAAAGTATCTATGTGTGTTGTAGGAAGGTATGTTATCCTTGGGTCCCTCTCCATGTCCAAGGATGGTGTTATTGGTCTCTTTAGTCCCGATTATGGGAGTAATGGGTAACAATAAGGAAGACCACCTACTTGAGGCCAGTATGTATCCAAGATACCCTCTTAGGCATAAAATGAAGAGAGAATTGTTTACTAAGGGAGACCAGCCTGGGCCTGGTTCCCTTCATACACAGGGTGGGGAATAGATATGATGAGAAAGCTAAATAATTACTCTAGGATTATTGATGATATTATGGAAAAGAACACAGACGATATTGATCTATTAAGTATTGAGCAAAGGGCACTCAGGAAGAAGGTAGAATTACATAATCTAGCCATCGAATGCATGAGTGCAGCACTGACTGGTCTTTGCGAACACACGGAGGACTATGAGTGTTGTACTTGGATATACAATACCAGTATGGCGGTGCTTGACTATTATGACATAATTGCACAACATCGGAAAGAAGTTAGTAAGTTGCAAGAAGAAGCCCGTAACACTGCACAAAATTGGGATCCTCTAAAAAGTCTAGGAGGTTTTGGGCTCGGGGGAATATTTTCCTGGTTAAAAGATATCGCTGTGACAATTGTTATGGTTTTACGTTTCTTATTATTTCTGTATGCATGTTTCAAGCTTATCATGTGTTTATTTACTAGAGCCACTAGAACCCCTGACCCAGGTGCTGAAAGTAAAGCTTACCTCAGTCTTTATTACAGTAAAAACTCTGTAGAAAAAAAGTAAGTCCTTTTTATGACTTAAGTGGGGATTGTTATTGAGCATATGATCAACTGCAACTCCATTTTGTAATTTTCCCTCCATTTTATAGTTCTTGTTTTTAAAGGAATGTACATGCCTTATCTTACACTTCTTTCTTGTTAAAGTTTATTAGACTTTTTGCTTGAGGTAAGGTTTAATTAAAAAAACCCCGACTGTATGGGTCATTGTGGCCAAGAACAGGCATCCTGTGTCCTTGCTAGATAAGTTATCTTTGTAAATTCCTTTCAGCTGCCTAAACTAGTGATGAAAAAAAAATCTCTCTGTAGAAGCCTGGTTAACCCTTAGAAACTTAGTAGCAAGCTTACCCCTCCCCTCTTGTGTTGTAACTCACATATAAAAGTATCATTATTAATAAAGAACACAGACTCACTTTGCACACGAAAGCTGCCTGTTGTGTGTGTGTCATTGGGTCTCCAGAATTCTGACGGGTCGCTGTGGGCTATCAAAGGGTGGTGGGCTGTCCAGTAATCTATCCTTTCATGGGGTTTTAGTTTTTTTCCCCCATATGGTCTTTAGATCATCTATTAGTTTTTATAAATAGCCCCATCATGTCCCTCCATAATTTAAGGCATTAAGGAACAACATTAGAAAAGTCAGGAAGATGGCGTTATAGAAGATGTTTCCTGGTATAATCTTTATATGGAACATTTATTTTATATTGAGGAAGTTCGGCATGTGGGGAAAGTCCTTTATGCTTTATGAGTGTTTCCTATATGGGCAGAGTGGTGCCAGGGTGATCAGTGAACGCTTTGCTATGATGGCGGTGGGACTATAAAATTTTATTTTCCTTTTTCTCCATAGGACTGAAGTCCTATAAAACTGAAAATCCGAATTTGGAAAAACAATGGGGCACTCAGGACATTCATGGTACAACTGAACTCACATTTCTAAATTGATATTAAAATCATAATATTTATTGCACCATTTATATTAAAAATTTATTTCACATATATTTTTGTCAACAACAATCGGCAAAACACAAGGAACATTAAAACATATGTATTCTCCTTCAAGTACTGGATATTGTAGTATAATATCCTCCCAACTATAGGGGATCTACATTAGTAATAATCCAGTCTTTCACTCGACTTGTTTCACGGGAAGTCTGCTTCTTCAGGAGTTTTAATAAAGGGAATATGGATCTGTATAACATTAAACATAGTGATAAAACACAAAAAAATATAATGTATGTAAAAAATGTTTACATGTATGAGCGCGCATGTATGTTTGCAGTAGGAGGAACCGCAGGGTTAACCGGTCAAATGGTAAGGTGGATAATGAGATATCATAACCAATACATAAGACACAAAAAAATACATAAAACAAAAATTGGACTATGACTTTCTTTAAATCGCACGGATCAGTCAAAGGCTGGTAAAAATCGGGCTGTACTCACCAATGCCGCTCACACCAGCCAACCAGCGAGGTGACGGCGCTAAAATGGTTGGCTTCTGTGTTTTATGTATTTTTTTTGTGTTTGGCTGGTGTGAGCGGCATGGTGAGTACAGCCCCATTTTTACCAGCCTTTGACTGATCCATGCTATCTGGGGAAAGCCATAGTCCAATTTTTGTGTTTTATGTATTTTTTTTGTGTCTTATGTATTGGTTATAATGTTTCATTATCCACTTTACCGTTTGATGGCATGTGCGCTGCGGACCCTCCTACTGCAGACACATGTAAAAATTTTTACATCCGTTATATTTTTTTGTGTATTATCACTATGTTTATTTTTCTACAGATCAATATTCCCTTTATTAAAACTCCTGAAGAAGCAGGTTTCCCGTGAAACATGTCGAGTGAAAGACTGGATTATTACTAATGTAGATCACCTATGGTTGGGAGGATATTATACTAAAATATCCAATACTTGATATTTACATATGTTTTATTTTCCTTGTGCTTTGTCGATTGTTGTGTTTGTCGATTGTTGACAAAAATATACGTGAAATTAATTTTTAATATAAATGTTGCAATTATAATTATGATTTTAATATCAATTTAGAGTTGTGAGTTCAGTTGTACCATGAAAGTCCTGACAGCCTCATTGTTTTTCCAAATTTCGAGATTTTCTGTTTTATAGGACGCAGGTACAGTTATTAAATGAATCCCTAAAAGTGTAGCACATACAGTATCACTAACCTTTGCAGAAGTTATCCAGTCCTATGGAGAAATGGCAAATAAAATTCTATAGTCCCACCACCATCATGGCAAAGCATTCACTGATCACCCTGGCATCACTCTGCCAGTACAGGAAATACTCATTGAGCATAAAGGACTTTCCCCACATGCCGAACTTCCTCAATGTAAAATAAATGTTCCATATAAAGATTATACCAGGAAACATCTTCTAGAACGGCATCTTCCTGATTTTCTGATGTTATGCCTTAAATTATGGTGGAACATTATGGGGCTATTTATAAACAGTAATAGATGATCTAAAGACCATATGAAGGAAAAAAAACTAAAACCTGGGACTTTTATGGTACTTCACTATATATGGACATTTATAGATTAATACATAGGGAACACAAATCATCATATAAAATTACCAAACACTTCAATACCAGACACCTTCCTGCCCCAAACCAATTTTCAGCTTTCAGTGCTGTTGCACTTCGAATGACAATTGCACGGTCATGCAACATTTTTTTTAAACAGATGAAGCCTTCTTTTGGTGGTATTTAATCACCACTGGGTTTTTAATTTTTTGATAAACAAATTAAAAAAGACCAAAAATTTTTCATAGTTTCTGTTATAAAATGTTGTAAATAAGTATTTTTTCTCCTTTACTGATGTGCACTGATGAGGCTACACTGATAGGCACTGATAGGCTGCACTTACGGGCACTGATGAGGTGGCACTGATAGGCTGCACTGACGGGCACTGATGAGGTGGCACTGATATGCAGCACTTATGGGCACTGATAGGCGACACTTATGGGCACTGATAGGCGGCACTTATGGGCACTGATAGGCGGCACTGATGGGCACTGATAGGGGGCAATATGTGGCACTGATGGGCACTGAAAGGCAGCACTGATGAGCACTGATTGGCATCACTGGTGGGTACTGGCAGACATCACTGATGGGCATTGATTGGCATCACTGGTGGGAACTAGCAGGCATTACTGATGGGGCTGCACTGATAATTATTGCACTGATTATCTGTGTGCATCTCCCTACTGAGGAAAGCCGTTTTATTGGCGCTCCTCTCCCCATGCTGAGCGCTGTCAGTGTGAGAAGAGGAATGCCGGTAACTGACATTTCCTATTTACACTGTGATCAGCTGTGATTGGGTACAGCTGATCACATGGTAAGGAGCCTACATCATAGGCTCTTCACTGTGATCTGTGATGCGGTGTGTTTGAGCGACATACCGCACCACGAGCGGCCATTCTGAAGGACGTCATATGACATCCACTCAGAACGGGAAAGCCCCTGCCTGGCCGTCTATCTGCTATAGGCAAGGCAGGAACTGGTTAATACAAAGTAATTAAACTCATGACATCTGTTCTGTTTCAAATGCCCCTTAATGCAATGATATACCTCCTTAGACCAAGTCTGTCTGAACAGTATGGTTACCTGCTGACTTGGCACCATCCTCCGGCGGCTTAACTCTTCAAAAAGACACAGAAGTTGAATCCAGTGCTGGGAAAAGGTCATCTAGTGCTAAACAGTGAACCCTCCCTCCAAAATATCTGCGCATTATGTGTCAGCAAAGATTCCCTCCCTCTCCTTCCAAAAAAATTAAGCATTATTCTGCACGCTTATACCCCAAAGATAAATTCCCTCCCTTTCCCTGCTGAAATTCCCAATTCAGCACAAATCTTTGCCCCCCCCCCAGTTTAGGAGATATTCAGAGTGCATGCAGCTGATGACATCATCGGCGCATGAGCTCTGAAGGTCCGGCTTACAGTGCTGGACCTTCAGAGCCCTTGCCGGAAATGGCAGTTCCCGCATGCATGCCTGGGAGTTATGTCATCGCGGCACTGGCCAATCACATAGCCAGAGCTTGTGAACCCGGAAGACACAGGGGGAACCTGTCAACCCTCTCAGCGGTGACTTTACTAAGCTGGAGGGCTTCATTCCAAACTACGCCCAATATATGCCATTATTTAGCCACACCCACTGTGTACCTAGCTATGCATGTCGCAGGTCACCTTCACCTTGGTAGGGGCCCCAGTGCATTACTTTGCCCAGGGGCCCGTGATGCTGTTAAGGTGGCACTGCCCATGAGAGGCTCCCGGGACCTTTATTAGATCTCCAGCTTTAGGTTAAGAGTGCCACTCTGCATGTCGCCAAGCTAGGTGCCCCTCCACAAGGCCCTGGCGCAATAATGTTGCATCAGAAAGATGGCTGCCGTGTGGTGGCCATCTTTAAACCTGAGGCCCCATGATCCCGTAGTGCCCGGGGGCCCCATGAGTTGTCAGTCCGCCCCTGATCCACAGGTCACCTATTAGTTGTGCACTCCACAAATCTGGCCTTTATGGAAGAGTGGTAAGAAGAAAGCCATTGTTGAAAAAAAGCCAAAAGAAGTCCAGTTTGCAGTTTGCGAGAAGCCATGTGGAGGACACAGCAAACATGTGGAAGAAGGTGCTCTGTTCAGATGAGACCAAAATTAAACTTTTTGGCCTAAAAGCAAAGCGCTATGTGTGGTGGAAAACAAACACTACACTGCACATCACCCTGAACACACCATCCCCACCGTGAAACATGGTGGTGGCAGCATCATATTGTGAGGATGCTTTTCTTCAGCAGGGACAGGAAACCTAGTGAGAGTTGATGGGAAGATGGATGGAGCCAAATACAGGGCAATCTTAGAAGAAAACCTGTTAGAGTTTGCAAAAGACTTGAGACTGGGGCGGAGGTTCACCTTTCAGCAGCACAATGAAGCTAAACATACAGTGGGGGGTAAAATGGAATGGTTTAGTTCAAAGCATATTCATATACATATACATAGAATGGCCCAGTCAAAGTCCAGACCTAAATCCAATTGAGAATCTGTGGCAAGACTTGAAAATTGCTGTTCACAGACACTCTCCATCCAATCTGACAGAGCTTGAGCTGTTTTGCAAAGAAGAATGGGCAAAAATGTCCCTCTCAAGATGTGCAAAGCTGGTAGAGACATCCCCAAAAAGACTTGCAGCTGTAATTGCAGTCAAAGGCGGTTCTACAAAGAATTGACTCAGGGGGGCGCCATACAAATGTACCCCCCACTTTTCACATATTTATTTGTCAAAAAATTGGAAAACCATTTACAATTTTCCTTCCACTTCACAATTATGTGCCACTTTGTGTTGGTCCATCACATAAAATCCCATTAAAATACATTTATGTTTTTGGTTGTAACGTGGCAAAATGTGGAAAAGTTCCAGGGGTATGAATACTTTTTCAAGGCACTGTATTAAAGAGCGGTGCATCCCATTTAACAACAGGTTACAGTGTGTCTGCCTTTTCTGGATGGAGGCCGGTCCCTCGCAGAGCAGTCCTCGCCCTGGTAGCCCAGATGAAAGGAGTTAGGAGGTGCTATTTCATAAGGCAGCACGGGATGTAATTCATGACTCCGCTGAGCTGGAATGACAGGTGGAAGCTTTGATTGCGCCCAGTTTACGGCTATTAGCAGTTTCCCCCTTCAGATTTGGGCCTCCCCCCGACTTCCTCCCTGACCTCTCCCCATCATTTATGCTCCAATTTGGAAGTGAGAAACACACGCAGCGGCTTTGTCTGCGCCCGCCTTTCAGGCCCTGACGCACCGCTGATCCCTGTGACATTTGTGACTGTGGAAAAGGCATTAAGCAGGTGTACTGGACACTTCGCAGGTCCCCGGGAACGCAACAACGCCTTGCTTGATTCACAGCCTGCCCTGCGGCTAAAAGCCAAATCAGTCATTTGTGTCATTTTCCTACTGAAATTCCATATTTCCCACTAAAATGCATTTCACTTCTTTCATATCCCCAACACACCGAACCTGCAACCCCAGCTGTGCCGGAACTGAACGTCTGAGGGGGGGGGGGGGAGCAGAGGTCTTCTGGGAGCTGTAATAGACTCAGAGTTCTAGATGGATAGGTACATACAGTATCTCACAAAAGTGAGTACACCCCTCACATTTTTGTAAATATTTTATTCTATCTTTTCATGTGACAACACTGAAGAAATGACACTTGTCTACAATGTAAAGTAGTGAGTGTACAGCTTGTATAACAGTGTAAATTTGCTGTCCCCTCAAAATAACTCAACATACAGCCATTAATGTCTAAACCGCTGGCAACAAAAGTGAGTACACCCCTAAGTGAAAATTGGACCCAAAGTGTCAATATTTTGTGTGCCCACCATTATTTTCCAGCACTACCTTAAGCCTCTTGGGCATCCAGTTCATGGAGTCCACCAGAGCTTCACAGGTTGCCACTGGAGTCCTCTTCCACTCCTCCATGATGACATCATGGAGCTGGTGGATGTTAGAGACCTTGCGCTCCTCCACCTTCCATTTGAGGATGCCCCACAGATGATCAATAGGGTTTAGGTCTGGAGACATGCTTGGCCAGTCCATCACCTTTACCCTCAGCTTCTTTAGCAAGGCAGTGGTAATCTTGGAGGTGTGTTTGGGGTTGTTATCATGTTGGACTACTGCCCTCAAAAGTGAGTACACCCCTAAGTGAAAATTGGGCCCAAAGTGTCAATATTTTGTGTGGCCACCATTATTTTCCAGCACTGCTTTAACCCTCTTGGGCATGGAGTTCACCAGAGCTTCACGGGTTGCCACTGGAGTTCTCTTCCACTCCTCCATGATGACATCATGGAGCTGGTGGATGTTAGAGACCTTTCCTCCCCAGGAGGAGATGCATGGAGGATGCCGCTCGCTGCCGTCACCTGCTGCCCCACCGAGACAGGGTAAGTGCCAGGCAGACGGCGAGCCACAGTGGCAGCATTTGATGGCACAGTGGCGGCAATCGTTGGGCACAGTGGCAGCATTTGATGGCACAGTGGTGGCATTTGATGGCACAGTGGCAGCATTTGATGGGCACAGAGGCTGCGTTTAATAGGCACAGTGACGGCATGCGATGGGCACAGTGGCTACGTTTAATGGGCCCAGTGGCGGCATTTGATGGGCACATTGGCGGAATTTGATGGCACAGTGGCAGCGTTTGATGGGCACAGTGGCTGCATTTGATGGGCACAGTGGCAGCGTTTGATGGGCACAGTGGCTGCATTTGATGGGCACAGTGAGGCTTCAAATTGAGTTTTTTTTTCAGAATTTTTTAGTTTGTTTTCGCCCCCCCCCCCAAAAATGTTGATCACCAGCTGTCACTGCTGTTGATGAACAGGTAGTAGGGCATATTCAAATTGATCTTATGAAGGATTGCCATATTCATTTTCTACTAATATCATGATATATGGGATCATGGTGTCTCAGATTATGGGTTTTCTAATATTTTTTGCGAAATAATAATAATAATTATTATTATTTGTTTATTTTAGGTACTTATATAGCGCTGTCAATTTACGCAGAACTTTACATATATATTGTACATTCACATCGGTCCCTGCCCTAAAGGAGCTTACAATCTAAGGTCCCTAACTCATATTCATACATACACTTACACATACTAGGGCCAATTTAGATAGGATCCAATTAACCTTCCAGCATGTCTTTGTAGTGTGGGAGGAAACCGGAGTACCCGGAGGAAACCCAAGCAGGCACAGGGAGAACATGCAAACTCCAGGCAGGTAGTGTCGTGGTTGGGATTTAAACCAGCAACCCTTTTGCTGCTAGGTGAAAGCACTAACTTTATTTGTTGTTATATTTTTGCTACATTATTATGCCATAAAAAATAACAAATAAAAATAATAATAATTATTATTATTATTATATAATAAAATGTCAAAAAAAAACAAACGCTGAGATGGAAATTAAATGAATAAATAAATATAAAACAGTGATTGAAAATAATAAAAATTAAGCTGCTATCAATCCTAAAGTGTTCAGGCACCTTACTAATTGAATGAAAGTAATAATTAATATTAATAATTAATATTTAATTATTACTTTGATATTATTATTATATGTTTTATTATTATTTGTTATGATATTTTTGCTACATTATTATGCTATATAATAATAATTACTATTAGTATATGTTTTATTATTATACTATATAACAGCAACAACTGCTATGGTACTATTATTATTATAATAATTATTTATTATATACTACTACTACTACTAATTTTTATTTATTTGTTATTATATTTTTGCTATATAATAATAATTATTGTAATTATGATATGTTTTATTATTATATGTTATTATATTTTTGATACATTATTATACTATACAACAACAACTACTACTACTACTACTATTATTATTATCATTATTATTTATTTGTTATTATATTTTTGCTATATAATAATAATTATTATAATTATTATTTATAGTATATGTTTTATTATTATTTGTTATTTTATTTTTGATACATTATTATACAACAATAACTACTACTACTTATTTTTATTTATTTGTTATTATATTTTTGCAATATAATAATAATTATTAGAATTATTATTAGTATATGTTTTATTACTATTTATCATTATATTTTTGCTACATTATTATCCTATATAACATCTACTACTACTACTATTACTATTACTATTATTATTATTTTATGTGTTATTATATTTTTCTATATAATAATAATAATTATTATAATTATTAGTATATGTTTTATTATTATTTGTAATTATATTTTTGATACATTATTATACTATACAACAACAACAACAACTACTACTACTTATTTTTATTTATTTGTTATTATATTTTTGCTATATAATTTTAATAACATTATTATTATTTTTAGTATATGTTTTATTATTATTTATTATAATATTTTTGCTACATTATTATTCTATATTATTTTTTGGTCTGCTATTTTTTTTCCCCCCATGAAAGTGGAGTTACCTTTAAGGGTGAAGACTCCCCTTTCTGGAGGAACAGGTAAGGTAACACATTTTTATATGCAATCTTGCCTTGGCAAAGCAAGCAAACCCAGGTGTGAAAATCACATCAAAAAATAACTTTCGGGCACCGCGTACAATAACAGCTGGAAATGAGAGTCCACCAAATACACAGCTTCCCTTTCATATGGACAGAAGTACGGCACTCGCAGGAAAAACCTGCCCCCCCCCCCCCCCCGTCACATGACCGTCATTAAAACACACGCCAAAGGACCGATCAATTTTAGAGTCACGCATGACTTTAATCCATGTCAGATCCTCGTTTAAAGTAAGTTCTCCCAGAAACATCTGCGCCTTTAAAAAAAGGTCTTGAAAGAATTTACACCCATGGCCCATTAGCATTTCCAAACACCCCGCAGTCTTACCGGGCTCACACGTGTTGAGTGCATGGCACAAAATCCCTTTCACTAAAGCCCCTTTGACTGGCGTGCTTTTAATACCCGCTCTCTCAGCTGAGCCTCCGACTCATTTGTTTTACATGCCGCATTAATCTATCCCATATTTCCCCAGACCGAGCAGCTACAGTTCCACTTGTGAGGTGTTTTTGCAAGCCGAGTCAGAAGGATAGGCAGAGAGGGTCTCTTAATTGACCACTTCCCTCTAAGAAGCCGACCAGTGCGGTCAATCCCGACCAAGCCTGCCTCTCAAAACCCAGCGGTTAAATAATCTGCTGTCAGGGTGGGCTGGCTTTTTTTATTCTGATTTTATTTTTTTATTTTATTTTTTGTTCCTATTTTGTGGCTTTTGCATTCAAGACGATTTGTTAAATTGCAGCACATTGGTCATTAAAACAGTTTTCTGGGAAAAGTTTATTTTATGATGTCAAGACAACGTTAAAGTAAAAAAGTAAAGTAAAGTAAAAAAAAGCCATAAATTCAAGAAACAAGTCAAAACAAAAAAGAGACAGGGCAAAAATAATAATAATACATTTAATATATTATACTGCAAAGGATGTGAATGAAAAAAAAAAGAAATCACAGCAATACAATAAAAAAAAAAATGGATTTTAAAATAAAAAAACAATAATTTAAAGAGGAACTGCAGTCTGCTCACATAATTTGTAATAAAAAAACATCTTTGCCATTCTGAAGCTTCCCTCCAACCCCTTTGCATATTATTTTATATATACTGTGATTCTGTACTTGCCCAATAGGTTGCAGAAATCTCCCTCCACTGAGTCTGGCTGCAGCCATTTTAACTGTGGGCAGCTGAAGCTGCTGCCTGTTCACTTCCTGGATTTACACAGACACACAGAGGCACAACTCCAGCTCTGCAGCTCTCTTTGGCCCTATTATGACTCACCCCCCCCCTCCCTTCCTGGCAAACTGTGACCAGTATGAGAGAGTGAGAGCGATAACACCAAATTTAACACACCTACTCCCCATTCACACCTGAGACCTTGTAACACTAATGAGTCACATGAAAATGGCTAATTGGACCCAATTTGGACATTTTCACTTAGGGGTGTACTCACTTTTGTTGCCAGCGGTTTAGACATTAATGGCTGAGTGTTGAGTTATTTTGAGGGGACAGCAAATTTACACTGTTATACAAGTTGTACACTCACTACTTTACATTGTAGCAAAGTGTCATTTCTTCAGTGTTGTCACATGAAAAGATAGAATAAAATATTTACAAAAATGTGAGGGGTGTACTCACTTTTGTGAGATACTGTATATCTATAGATATATACAGATTATATCTATACAGTGGATATAAAAGTCTACACACCCCTGTTAAAATGTGGGGTTTCTATGATGTAAAAAAAATGAGACAAAGTCAAATAATTTCAGAACTTTTTCCACCTTTAATATGTCCTATAAACTGTACAACTCAGTTGAACAACAAACTGAAATCTTTTAGGTGGAAGGAAGTAAAAATAAAGAAATAAAATAATATGGTTGCATAAGTGTGCACACCCTTAAATCAATACTTTGTTGAAGCACCTTTTGCTTTTATTCCAGCACTCAATCTTTTTGGGTATGAGTCTCTCAGCATGGCACATCCTGACTTGGCAATATTTGCCTGCTCTTCTTTGCAAAAACATTCCAAATCTGTCAGATTGTGAGGGCATCTCCTGTGCACAGCCCTCTTCAGATCACCCCACAGATTTTCAATGGGATTCTGGTCTGGGCTCTGGCAGGGCCATTTCAAAACTTTAATCTTCTTCTGGTGAAGCCATTCCTTTGTTGATTTGGATGTATGCTTTGTTGTCATGCTGAAAGATGAAGTTCCTCTTCATGTTCAGCTTTCTAGCAGAAACCTGAAGGTTTTGTGCCAATATTGACTGGTATTTGGAACTGATGATAATTCCCTCTACCTTGACTAAGACCTCTGTTCCAGCTGGAGAAAAACAGCCCCAAAGCATGATGCTGCCACCACCATGCTTCACAGTGGGTATGGTGTTCTTTTGGTGATGTGCAGTGTTGTTTTTGCACTATACATATCTTTTTGGAATTATGGCCAAAAAGTTCAACCTTGGTTTTATCAGACCATAACACATCTTCCCACATGCTTTTGGGAGATGGGCTTGGATGTTTTTCTTGGTAAGAAAAGGCTTCTATCTTGCCACTCTACCCCATAGCCCAGACATATGAAGAATACATGAGATTGTTGTCACATGTAGCACACAGCCAGTACTTGCCAGATATTCCTGCCGCTCCTTTAATGTTGCTGTAGGCCTCTTGGCAGCCTCCCTGACCAGTTTTCTTCTTGTCTTTTCATCATTTTTGGAGGGGCGTCCAGTTCTTGGTAATGTCACTATTGTGGCATATTTTCTCCACTTGATGGTGACTGTCTTCACTGTGTTCCATGGTATATCTAAAGCCTTGGAAACTCTTTTGTACCCTTCTCCTGACTGATACCTTTTAACAATGAGATCCATCTGATGCTTTGGAAGCTCTCTGCGGATCATGGTATGTGCTGTAGGATGCGACTAAGAAAATGTCAGGAAAGACCTACTAGAACAGCTGAAATTTATTTGGGGGGGGCACTTTAAATGACGGCAGGTGTGTACTGACTCCTATTTAACATGAGTTTGAATGCGATTGCCTGAACACAGCTACATCCCCAGTTATAAGAGGGTGTGCACACTTATGCAATCACATTATTTTAGTTTTTTTTATTTTTACTTCCCCCCTAAAAGTTTTAAGTTTGTTTTTCAATTGAGTTGTACAGTTTATAGGTCACATAAAGGTGGGAAAAGTTCTGAAATGATTTATCTTTGTCTCATTTTTTGACATCACAGAAACCTGACATTTTAACAGAGGTGTGTAGACTTTTTATATCTACTGTATATCTCTATCTATCTATCTATCTATCTATCTATCTATCTATCTATCTATCTATCTATCTATCTATCTATCTATCTATCTATCTATCTATCTATCGTAAAAAATGAATAATGCAAAATGGGAAAAAAGTCAAACAAATGAATAAAAAAATCTACTTCATTAATTAATCAAAAAGATGAAAGAAAACCTTAACTGATTTAAAAGTCTTTACAGTTTTACTCTATACTAATTAATTCCAACATCACACTTGTATCATATGAATAATTAACATTTTCAGAAATGATAAGCGACTCTACACTGTACTTTATTATGTGTTAATTTTACAGAGAACATTTTAAAATTGTCTGTGCATGGGCTCAAAGCCGGTCACATTGGTGCTTTGTGCATTTATGAGCCTTGGTAGTTTTATGAAGCTGTGATCTAAATGAAATCTCTGAAAATGTTATGATGTCAGCGCGATTAACAGAGTGTGCCGCATTTTAAGAGGATCCTGTGAAATGTTTTATTTCAGTGGTTATGCTCTAACTGGTAAATTATCCAAAATATGTTTTCTTTTTTTTTTCTGTGGTCAATTTTATGATTCTTAATTTTTTTTTTCTGCTAGTAAATATGCAGTGATTTGCACTGCTCAAGACCAATTATGTAACTCTGGCATAATGTAATGTATTATGCTATTTAACAAATGTAAAAAAGTGAACATAATTGGATAGATTAGTACACTGTAAAGTGTCCTGTGGCCAGTTGCTTATTTTCTTTCCTTGGTACCTGGCCTGGAATTGGTTTTTTCCTCATGGGGCCAATTGCACTATTCCAGGATGTGTGTCAGGAAGGTTGAGTGCACATTCATGGCTGGAGACCTGCACATATACATGATGCAGCTCATGGTCCACTGCATAAGGTTTTTGCTGTGCATACATCCACACATGTTTTTGCACGTGCTAAGGTGCATTCTAATGCATGCATGTCAAACGTGAATGAGAGTCCATGTCCACGCTAGCTGTGGCACCAACAGCTCTATTTAAAGCTCGGCACAACTGAGGAGAATTGTTGAGTGGTTGTCAGCTCCGGTGGCCCATGACCTAACCTACGATTTGCTATCCTAAGTTTGACCCAAGTTGTCTCCTCATTATGCTGTATCCAGATCTCATGCTGTTGACCTTGGTTTGTATCCTGACCACAGACCACCCTTTCTGCCTGCTGTCTAGGTACCACTGATGCCCATCTATTACTGACCTTGGCCTGGACTTTGACCTTGTACCTGCCTCTAAATTGGTACCACTGCTGCCAGGATGTTGCTAAACCTACTCATCCTAACTTTGTTTTTCCTCCTTGCACCTGAAAGTTCTTGTGTATCAACTTGTGTATCAGTGTGCGGAACTCCCTTGAGCATTTCAGGGAGCACTGCCGTTTCCAGACACTTCTCATCCTTCTACTCTCTGGTCTCCAGTAACAGCTGGTATTGGGCAGGAGGGAAACCCTCTCTACAACTTGGCCTCTACAAGGTATGTGGCAATGTGAGCCTATATCATTGTGACCCCTGGTGTTGCTTTGTGTGCCGCTCAGGCTCGCCGATATGGGGAATGTATGTGCACTCCTCTGCCTCCGCTGCAGGGAGTGCTGGCAAAGGGGTAAAACCTGTACTGGCACTTAGCTATAGCTCAAGGGATAAGAAAGAGGTGATCCCTTATGCCGCACATCCATGTAGTTCTACGATGGTAATGAGAGTGACAACCTCAGCCTGGACTCCAACCAGGCCACACCTCCAGCCTGGACTCCAACCAGGCCACACGTTCAGCCTGGACTCCAACCAGGGCATGGAGTCCAGGCTGAAGTTGTCACTCTCATCACCATCGTGGGACTACATGGATGTACGGCATTAGGGATCACCTCTTTCTTCTCCCTTGAGCCTATATCATCTCTGGCTCGTAGTACCATCAATGAGTACATTTAGCAACTGCTCTACACTAGAACATTGCCCGAGCCACTTCAGTATCCTTTTCTGCAAATTATCTGTGTTGTTCTAGTCATACATGCAACATTTTTCTTGGTTATTGTTTTTTGTTGGTCTATTACATAGTTACATAGTAGGTGAGGTTGAAAAAAGACACAAGTCCATCAAGTCCAACCTATGTGTGTGATTATGTGTCAGTATTACATTACATATCCCTGTATATTGCGGTCATTCAGGTGATTATCTAATAGTTTCTTGAAGCTATCAATGCTCCCCGCTGAGACCACCGCCTGTGGAAGGGAATTCCACATCCTTGCCGCTCTTACAGTAAAGAACCCTCTACGTAGTTTAAGGTTAAACCTCTTTTCTTCTAATTGTAATGAGTGGCCACGAGTCTTATTAAACTCTCTTCTGCGAAAAAGTTTTATCCCTATTGTGGGGTCACCAGTACAGTATTTGTAAATTGAAATCATATCCCCTCTCAAGCGTCTCTTCTCCAGAGAGAATAAGTTCAGTGCTCGCAACCTTTCCTCATAACTAAGATCCTCCAGACCCTTTATTAGCTTTGTTGCCCTTCTTTGTACTCGCTCCATTTCCAGTACGTCCCTCCTGAGGACTGGTGCCCAGAACTGGACAGCATACTCCAGGTGCGGGGGAACCAGAGTCTTGTAGAGCGGGAGAATTATCGTTTTATCTCTGCAGTTGATCCCCCTTTTAATGCATGCCAATATTCTGTTTGCTTTATTAGCAGCAGCTTGGCATTGCATGCCATTGCTGAGCCTATCATCCACTAGGACCCCCAGGTCCTTTTCCATCCTAGATTCCCCCAGAGGTTCTCCCCCCAGTGTATAGATTGCATTCATATTTTTGCCACCCAAATGCATTATTTTACATTTTTCTACATTGAACCTCATTTGCCATGTAGTCGCCCACCCCATTAATTTGTTCAGGTCTTTTTGCAAGATTTCCACATCCTGCGGAGAAGTTATTGCCCTGCTTAGCTTAGTATCGTCTGCAAATACAGAGATTGAACTGTTTATCCCATCCTCCAGGTCGTTTATGAACAAATTAAATAGGATTGGTCCCAGCACAGAACCCTGGGGAACCCCACTACCCACCCCTGACCATTCTGAGTACTCCCCATTTATCACCACCCTCTGAACACGCCCTTGTAGCCAGTTTTCAATCCATGTACTCACCCTATGGTCCATGCCAACGCACCTTATTTTGTACAGTAAACGTTTATGGGGAACTGTGTCAAATGCTTTTGCAAAATCCAGATACACCACGTCTACGGGCCTTCCTTTATCTAGATGGCAACTCACCTCCTCATAGAAGGTTAATAGATTGGTTTGGCAAGAACGATTCTTCATGAATCCATGCTGATTACTGCTAATGATATCATTCTTATTACTAAAATCTTGTATATAGTCCCTTATCATCCCCTCCAAGAGTTTACATACTATTGATGTTAGGCTAACTGGTCTGTAATTCCCAGGGATGTTTTTTGGGCCCTTTTTAAATATTGGTGCTACATTGGCTTTTCTCCAATCAGCTGGTACCATTCCAGTCAATAGACTGTCTGTAAAAATTAGGAACAACGGTCTGGCAATCACCTGACTGAGTTCCCTAAGTACCCTCGGATGCAAGCCATCTGGTCCCGGTGATTTATTAATGTTAAGTTTCTCAAGTCTAATTTTAATTCCGTCCTCTGTTAACCATGTAGGTGCTTCCTGTGTTGTGTCATGTGGATAAACACTGCAGTTTTGGTTACTGAAGCCCCCCGATTCACTCGTGAAGACTGAGGAGAAGAATAAATTCAATACCTTTGCCATCTCCCCATCCTTTGTAACCAGATGTCCTTCTTCATTCTTTATGGGGCCAATATGGTCTGTCCTCCCTTTTTTACTGTTTACATACTTAAAGAATTTCTTGGGATTTTTTTTGCTCTCCTCCGCTATGTGTCTTTCATGTTCTATCTTAGCCAACCTAATTGCACCCTTACATTTCTTATTGCATTCTTTATAAATTCTGAATGCTGTGGATGATCCCTCAACCTTGTATTTTTTGAAGGCCTTCTCCTTTGCTTTTATATGCATTTTTACATTGGAGTTAAGCCATCCAGGATGTTTGTTCGCTCTTTTAAATTTATTACCCAATGGGATACATTGGCTAATGCCCTTATTTAATATGCTCTTAAA